>NW_026018508.1:1102137-1122274 GCF_020466585.1 Dendroctonus ponderosae
TGTTTCTATTGGTTGGAGATCTGTCAATTCGTACGACGACGGACGAATTGACAGATCTCCAACCAATAGAAACACTTTCGTACCATCGTATCATCGTACAAACTGATGCAGGAGACACGGGCTTTAAACGTCCATTTGTCAACACTTATCTGTCATAGTTTTTGACATATGTCACAATTATTACAGAAAAAAACAGGAATGTAGAGGTTTATTTGAAAAATCATAACTCCTGAACCATCCCTATTTTTTTTTTAACTATTTCTAGGGTTTGGTCGACATTTTGCAGTTATTCTGACACTTTTGTTGGTCCTGCGTCTGTTGCGATGTTTCAAAGTTGACAATCGAAAAAATTCCTGCATTACGATTTTTTATAAAAAAAATTAATTACGGATTACTTCTATAGCTGACTACTCGTGATCAGAAAACAGTAATATTTCTTCCAAAAAATACCAATAACTCATAAACAACTGGAGAGGAGCGTACACAATGTTAATAAAAGGGGAGTTTTCAACAATGTTAATAAAAGTTTAATTTTTTATTTATTTTTAGAGTCAGAAATAGTAGTTGCCGTTTTAAAAAGTGAAATTTTTGTAATTTTTTTTAGTGTCAATTTTGGAAAATCGCAGTAAAAGCATGAAACATAACAAAAATAAGAATCGATGCAGAATGTCTGCCAAACCTTTGGGAATTGAATTAAATAATGCTGATTTATTTATTTGTAATAGTTCAGGAAGTATGAATTTCTTAATGAACCTCTGCTACCCTGTTTCCTGCAAAAAAACGAGATCTATCAAAAACTGTGACAAATAAATGTTTACAAATGGACATTCTTAACTCACAATTTAAAGCTGAATCCAAATATGAAATCAAAATGGGAACTTTCCATATAAAAAAGTGCCATTTTGAAAATATTATATTTAGACTTGCAGCAGCCGATTATGGTTGCCTCTTTTGCCAATTTCATATTAAGAAGATTTCGGAAATTAAAAATGTTTCTAACGAACGGGCTACGTGAATCACCTTGTATTAAAGTGACCACACGTGCCGAATTTAGCGGGACAATCCTCCAAAAACCGGGACTGTCTCGCCGCTTTTTGAATGTCCCGCTTTTTAGAAAATATCTGCATTTCTTATTTTAAATGTACTGGAAAAATATATTAACATTTGAACAGTTGAACATTAAGACTTTAAAATATACTTATATCAAATGTACAATCTAATTTGACCAATTCATATCAAATGTGTGTGAAATATTTCACGACATTTTAATAAATGATCCGAATCTATTGCAAAGTGTTCACTCGGATCAAAAATATGACCGTGAAAAAATATCATACTTTATTTAAATAAAAAATTTAATTTGATATAAATTTATAATGTTTAAATTATGATTTTTTACAAATATGTTTATAGTTACCAATAATTAATAATAAATACATTTTTATGCAAGTATATGAATATACAGGGTGATTCGAAATTCACGTCATTCCTCTGGGGTTGTTGTCTGGAGGTGTTTTGGGAGTACAAGAAAAATAGTAAAAAAAATTAATTGTTATTAATAACGGAGAAATTTGCAAAAAACTATATCAAAAAGATGGTAACAATGTTTTTCAAGGTAATCTGCTTAATTAATGTTACGGAAATACCTGTTGCTTCGTAATAATTAAAAACTCCGGTAACCATGGAATTATACAGAAAGTGACAATAAAATAGACAAAGATAAACGGTAAATTCAACAGGATTCGTTTACTGTGTCGAAGTTATGTTTACAAATAAACATACATTTGAGTCATTAACTCGAAACAAGTTAGTGCCTGCGTAATCTCCTTATTATCCACTCTTATCGAGCAGCTTCTCCTATTCGGTTTATTAACTCCTGCTCAATTTGTACCGGTGTTCAGTAATCTATTGATTTATTGTGTCCTTGTGCTGCGTGTATCTTACATACGTGGTAGGAATGTAGCCCTCCTTCGGTATTTATTTGGTTCTTGGGAAAGTGTCAGTTATTGTGCTCTGAGTACCCCTGGAAGGCCCTGATTGTCCAATACTTGTTCCGCTGTGCCGGGAACTCGAACATCTATTGCCGTCCACTATCTTCCTGGAACCACTTTCCTCGCCCTGTGTTGGCCTGAGTTCTTTCAACGTCTGTTATGTTACTGTAGCATTTCCCCTGAACTAATCGCATATCAGCAAATTCGTGAAAGGAAATTCAAAGTAAGTCACAGTTTTACAAATGATTGTTATTATTGACAAACGCTGTCTACCTGTAATTATCTGTTAATGACAAAAAACATAATTGCCACTTTGACTTTTCATCAAAAAATTATAGAAGAGAAATTCTTTAGTATCAAAAATTTTCGTAAGTTGAAGCAAAGATCGTAATTTTTATTTTTGGATGCTTAAGTATTCCAATATGCTACCAATTAAACATGGAACAACTTCAAAATAATGCTTAATAACAAAGTTGAAATTCGATTTTCCACTGTTAATATGTTCTGGAAATTATCGAAATAATTTTTTTCCAATATTCTCGTACTCTATAAGTGAGCCCCTATTACCCCTTAAAAGGTATGACGCCAATTTTGAATCACTATAACTAAATTGCAATCTCATTTCATCCTATTTGTCCCGCTTTGTCTCAATGAAAATGTGGTCACTTTACCCTGTATTCGAAAAATTTATAAGTAGGCGTTTTTTTTGTAGTTTATTTTTATCTTAGGTAACTCTTTAATACATGTATTCATTTTAGTGTCGGCGGAGCCCTACCTACCGTTGAGTACCGCTCCTCTAGATAAATCAGCGTCATTTCTCACTTGCGCCACTAACTTTGATTGAAATAAATTGAAAAACAATCAACATTTGCTTTGGAACTAAAGTGGAAGTTTCCTGATCCAAAGCCGACACTGTCCATGTGAAAAGCCGCAAAAATGGAAAGCACTAAGCCGGCTAAACCGGATTAATTTCGGTCTCTTTTATCCGCAGCAACCGCTTTTAATTAGGAGCGAAAATTGTATAATAAAATCGCATGAATACGAAATGGCGGAGAAGCATTTTTTTGTCCGGGGGCTAAAGACGAAAAATGGCCGGCAACCGGGGGCAACAACAGTTTATTGTTGCATGGCATAAACGGTCGAAAATAAAAGTTTCTACTGATGTCACATAAATAACCGTTTTATAAAATATTCCGGTTTCCGTTTCCCAGTCGCTTTACCGAGCACAACAAACTTTCAACTTATCCTACGTGGTCATATGCTCACATTGCACACATGTTTCAACTGTTCTAGCGACGTGACATTCGTACGATATGCGAATTGTCCCGAAAGTTCATGTAGAGCATAGAAACTTCTTGATTTTCCCTTCAGTGTACAGGAATGAACTTGCCGTTTAATAAACATTCAATTTTGTGATTTTTCGCTAGATCGATGACGACTATTTTCAAGGTGGATGCAAAACCTTGACTAAATGCGCTAAAACTAAGTGATTTTCCTCTCAACACTGGAAGATAACCGACCGTAAAAGTCAACATTTCCACCATAATATTTTGATCAGTCGGTCGTCGAGTAAATCACCTCTTCGTTGCTCGGTTGGCATCCGTCCAAAGTCGATATGTTTCGACGAAAGAATAATGCATGTATGGGAAAATCAGTCTATAAACGACCTAGTTTTGTCTGGTTTTGTAAAGCTTTTCATCCCCGCTGACATTGTGGCGGAAAATCGAGAAAAACTAAATCAAGTTTAAGGGTTGACTTTGAAAAAATCAATTTTTAATTCGGAAAATATGTATAACGACTTCTATTCATGCATGCACTCGAACCTCAATGTTAACAATCGCGCTTGTACTCCCTTAGCCATAGCTCGAAGTGAGTCAGGTTTAATGGAAATATTTGATGGGACATGGAAACGGTTTGATCCTCTTTTACTCTTCTATTTATAGGCATCACCTTTCGCATTAAGCCTTTAGTCGAATTAACTATGTATGTAGCCTAAAAGGAAACCCAGCCGATTAGGCGCACAATTATCTATTCGCAAATGTGACATTTATTTCGTGTCGGGAGCAAGTAGAAACTTGAAAATTTCACCGTCCTTAGAAAACGTTTGTGATTGAAAAACTGCGAAATTCATGTAAATCACTGCAAATTCTCATTTTTGTTGACTGCGTAAATGTTGTCGCAAAACCGAACCAAAAAACGTAAATTTCAAACTGGAACAAGCAGCGATTTAAGATGTTTACAATATACATCCTGCGTCAAAAATTCGAAACTTCCAATCTGAAACAAATAGCAACTTGAACATTTTGCACACTAATGAAGAGGCGTGGTTTTCAAAATCCGGCAACTTTCATTTTAATAGCACAAAAACTTGATTTATTTTTTTTTACACAGTTTTTAATTAAATCTGACTCAATTTCAAATAATTTTAACATTATCAAATACACATTTTCAACCTGTTTGTTGGCCATTATTGGACTACTTGAATAAAAATGTAAATAAACGTGAAGAAATTACCTACTTCAGTCCAACCGGCCAAATTGCTTATCCAAATAACTCAAATAAAAGGAAAAATTAAACAAATTTGCCCAACTTCCTGCCCTTCTGATCTCCTTTTAGCCGGTCTATTTGAACAGGCACCTCAGCAGACCTTGAGCCCGAAGGAATTGCTCTCGATTTTGCTAAAATCTCAGATTATTTGAGAAAATTCGTTGTTTTCCACTGACCTTTTCCCTCGGGCATTTTGTACTTTTTGGTGGAAAAATAAAAAATTTCTAGCAAGTGCGCTCAAGTTTAAAAGAACCATAACTCTAAACGTGAAACATTTGCAAATGTGGTTTAATTTGCATCAAATCCTGATTTTTCCAAACTGAATAAATGTTGACCAAAAGAAAAAAAAATGCACAAAGCCGATCTGGCCGATTTCCACAAAAATCCACTCTGCGCTTCAAAAATTTCTAATTTCCAATTTGAAGCAAGTACCGACTTGAATATTTCTCACACTATTGAAGAGGCGTGGTCCTCAAAATCCGAAAAATTTCATTTAAATCGCAGAACAACTTGATTTATTTTTTAACTTTGCAATGTCGGACACCAAAAACAGTTTTTAATTAAACTTGAAGCAACTACAAATCATTTTAACCTTATCAAATACACATTTGCGACCTGTTTCTTGGCCATGTTGGACGATTTCAATTATAATTTAAATCAACGTGACGAAATTAGTTCAGTCCAACCGCCCAAATTGTTGAGCCAAATAAAAACAGAAAAGAACAGGCTCTGAGCTGGAAAGAATTTCTCTCTATTTTTATTCCCACAAAACAAGAAAAATCAACGTTTTGGTGCTTAAGTTTTTCCCGTAGCTCGCGTCGTTTCCCAGAAAACCAGCGAACTTTCAACATATTGAATTTTTTGGAAGCGGTTGGGGTAAAACTCGAGCTTTCTGGAAAGTTAAAAAAAAGAATACTCTCTTGATGTTAAAACCGACAAAAATATTTAAAAAAGTCGGTCAAAAAATGCTAAAATCAGTCAAATTTGACGTGTTTTTTGGTTTCAACACTCTACCCTCTATGTATAACTCATTCTTAATATTTTGATCCTAAAGGGGAACAGGCAAAAATAATTTTGTGCACAGCGTAGTCCGGAAATTAAGGCGCAATATTTTAAATGCGATTTCTGCTACCCAAAAAGTGATGATTCCTCATAGAAATTAACTTCAAATGCTTGAACCCCGATCTACAGTGTGTACAGTTTTATTATGCACTCAGTCCTTTTAAGCTCGCTTTCGTTATAAGATCATTATGAATCGGTCCTAGAAATCGCATCTTAAACCATTTGAAACCCAGTATCTCAAAAACGGTTTGCTTGCAAGGTTGCGACCAAGAATACCTTTTTTTGCTCGGCATTAATCAGGCCACAAAGAACACCCTTCAAAACGTTCGTATACAAGGTTGCAAAAACTTTGGAGCCAAAGATTGAAGGCAAATCTAACCAAAACGAGGCGTAGACATGGAATCAAACAGGAAAAATGCAGGAAACCAGTAATAATTTTTAACAGCTTGTTAGTGCGTAATATTTCCAAACCGCATACTCGGGACAAATACAGGATGTTAAAATTGCCGTTAGACAAATTAAATTAATTAACATTGCAGCAAAAACCACTGGGTATATTTTTGTAAAAAATTGCTTATAGTTCGGACATTTTACCATTTACTTTATAGTCAGTATAGATTAATTTCGAATTTCCCGCTCTTGAATGTTTACATATACACGATTTTGCTGAAAACCCTTGAAAACTCTGATTGAAAACCAAAAGTACGAAAGCACAAGAACAATTTGCTGCAAAAACTGTACAACCGCGCAAAATCTTGATCAATATCGGAAAATATTTTCGGCCAATGATCAATTCGCTACTTGGGAGATGCAGGTGAACATAAGCAAATATTCTGTTAATCAAACATTTAATTTCCAAAAAAAACAATATAATCAAAATGCCTAAAAACTACCGTTTACATGGTTGTAACAAATTCCTCCATTCGACATCAAGCAAGTGAGAATGAGAACGAACATCTACTAGGAGCTTAGCCTAAAATCAGTCCTTTGCCTCCAAGTCCCAGGCCGCCAACACCAACTAGTCCAGGAGAGACCAAGCCCAAGCTGGAGGCTCCTACGATGGCTCCGGGAACACCAACACYCACTACACCAGGAGAGGTCAGGATGGTGGTACCTCCAATCACGCCAGCATAAGCAGCGGATACGGCCAACAAGGCGAACAGAGCGAAAACGACGAATTTCATCTTGGAGTTGTTTGGGGTGGTTTGTTCTTCAGTGACGATGAAGTACTGATGCTTTGAGTAGGCAAGTAGAGAGTATTTATAGGCCTGAACAATGCGTTGCATGGGGCCCAGGAGCTCGACCATTTGCATCAGAAAACTGGTTCGACGATTTTTTCCCGCTGCCGACAAAGGCAGGATTTATGCCTTGGGTTTGTTGATTATGGAAATTGATGCAAAGTTACGTCAGATTTGTCCCCTAGTTGAAACCCCAAGAACACTTTCGATTTGGACGAATTGTTCTCAACTCATCTTCAGCCCCATTGACTGATTTTATTATCTCCCCTCTTCAGTATATCTTCGTTGCGAAGATTCTCTTTTAAACACTCGACAAAATATGCACTTTCCGTAGTTTTCCTTTTGTTCAAACAACGGAAACTCAATTGAATCAAATGGCGTTTAAGCCGCTCTACATTGCTCAACCCCAACCAAACTCCAGCAAACCGCTGGTGTTAACATCAATGGAAGCGTCTACTTTTGAGACACTTAAAAAGCTAGCAAACTTTAAGATGCTTAATTGTTGAAGCAATGGATGATGGCTATTGATTTCAACAGAGGCCAATTTTGACACTAAAATCGCATCACCGACTAGCTGTGTTAAATTTTTCTGAAGAAAAATTAGCTTCTTTGAAGTTAAGAAGAAAAACATTGAGCTGAAACTTGTTACACAGTTCGACTGTCGCGAAATGAGCCCTCAAAAAGTTGCCTCTTTCTCTTTGCGATCATCTCAAAGGAGATCGAAATGGTTGGATTCTTGGGAATCATTTTTAAGAATGACCATTTCTTGAATTACCTTTATGATAATATGAAAAAATTGTAGAACCAACTAGCGTCTCGCCCTTTTTCAGGTTCTAGAAGTTTCACAAAAGCCACAGCTTCTAAATGCTTTAAAATATTTAATTAGTTCAAATAATCCTTTTGGTAGTTCGCATCGAGAACTCTCTTCTTTCGCTGGATCCGAAAAAGAAGTTTGATCCGAAACTTTCTACCTCTAAAAAGATGGAAGAAAGGAGTCGAAATTTACGAAGAACCTTCAATATCTCAAAAATGGTTGGGAATATTCAATCACGTTAGAGATGATTTTGACTGCTTTCGACCTAAAGAGTTCCACAATTCGAAAAAATCCATTCTTATGAAATTTTGGACTGAAAACAGAAATTTTACATGAGTTAAAATCACTTCCTTGGAAAGGGAGTTTTTAAAACAATTTTTATTTCGATTGATATGGATTTCAGCTTTAAGATACAACTGTTCGTTATATCTTGAATTGAATCTTGAATGAATATCTCAGGCTTGTGAGAATATATACTGAATTATTGCTGATGAGTTTACATGATATCTGTGAAACTAAAGAACATTATGTACCTCGTAAGCATAATTAAATATTTCCTTATGCTTAGCTGCGAAATAGAATATCATGAATTTGTGAAGTTGGCTAAATAGGATATCATAACTCATGCAAGTTTTTTACTGCTTTCCATAAAGGAGCTCCAATTATGCTTTCTTATTTTTTTGCAAAACATCGACCTCCACTCATGCACTCAATCCCTTCAACCTCGCTTTCATTATAAGATCATTATGAATCGGTCTTAGAAATCGCATCTTAAACCATTTGAAAGCCAATATCTCAAAAACGGTTGTTTGCTAGGTTGCGACCAAGAGTACCTTTTTTTGCTTAGCATTAATCAGGCCACAAAGAACACCCTTCCAAACGTTCGTATACAAGGTTGCAAAAACATTGGAGCCAAAGATTGAAGGCAAATCTAACAAAAACGATGCGTAGATATGAAAATCCTCAAAAGTTTATTTAAATCGCACGAGAACTTGAATCATTTTTTAACTTTGCAATTTCGGACTCCAAAAACCCAATTTTTAATTAATATACCCATTACAAATCATTTTAGCGTGATCAATACACATTTTCAACCGGTTTCTTGGCCATTGTTGGACGATTTGATTTAAAAAATAAATGAACGTGAGGAAATTCTTTCAGTACTTGTCCAAATAACCCAAATGAAAGGAGAAATAAAGCAAATTTCTCCAACTTTCTGCCCTTCTGATCTCTATTTAACCGGTTTATTTTGCATGGAAACACATCCATTCATCCTAAGAACACGCTCCTCAGCAGGCTCTGAACCGGAAGGAATTGCTCTCGATTTTCATTACTATAAAAGGGGCAACTGCTAAAACCTCAGATTATTTTAATAAGTTCGTTGGTTTTCACTGACTTTTTCCCTCTAGCATTCAGGTTTAAGATTTATATTCGGTTCTTTCACTATCCATAAATCAGGTTGGCTCGATTGGCTTAATGCCTGCTTAGAGCCTGAAGACGAATGAACAAACACACAATATTTAGGGTATCAAGTTTATTTTTAGGCGCCTCCGCCCTCCTTTAGGATCGTTATCGCTATTCCAGAGTCACAATTTCGAAAAAAATGTTATTTGCTTCCGGCTCATTAACCATTGACCAAGTTTCGTGGTAAAAACATATAAAGAGATTTGGTTGGTCGGTGGAAGTTGGGTGGGGCGCTCATTAGTTGCACGGTTTATTTCCCTCTAAAGGACGACTTCTGAAGGATTAACAGCTTACATAGATAGGTTTTATGAGTTACATTCCCGTGAGTGGGGATTATGTTGCTTAGTTTTGCGTTCTAATTAAAACTCCCCCATCATTTGCGCTTTAAGAGCTTGCGACACGTTAGGAAGAACTTCTCTTCCATGGCGATCTCAAAGCTCAATAAATTCATCAGTTTAGTAGTTCGTTACACGTGCATGAAACCAATTCTACTTGTGGAAATAAAAGTGATTAAAACATTTCTGGTTCTGACCCAGTTAACTGTCCTGCGAAACAATCCAAGCAGCCAGAGTAATGTGATACGCTTCCTTGGAAGTTTCTCTCCTTGTAAAGGTCACAGTGCCGGGAAAATTTGATTCGATTTGCCAATTTTCCATCTCAGCTAACTTTGATGCGAACTCATTAATATGGCCAGCATTTCCAGTTCCAACAGCTAAAATTGGCTGGAACTCGCTCCATAATTCCAAGTGGTAAAAAGCGATATTAATGGCTTGATCTAAAATTCCAAGACCCATTTCAGGCTGCAGACACCAGCACTTGTTTATTCAGGGCAACATTTCTTCAGCCCGCAGCTTGCAGGGTTCTTTTGCGACATCAAACGTTGACTGCAGGATGGGGCATTATTTGAGTTTGCTCCCTCTTTTCCATGCAGGAATCCAGACAGTCGAGCCGAGGTAAATTTGCAAATACTTCGAGGAAAGCTGGGATTGTCTCACTGAATAAAACAACAGGCATTTTTTCCATTGCTTCTGTAGGGTGTCATCGTATTCACCCTCTTTTCTTTATATGTGGGGACATGTGTGATGAGCGCACGTACATAATTTAGACCGCATTTCAAAATTGGGATACACCATTCTTTCAGAAGCCTCAAAAGTCAAATACTGCTGGAAAAATTTTCAGTTGTTTGGACCTTATTAATTATCCGGCTTAGGAGCTCACTTTCTTTAATTGAGTTAAACTTGTAACGCCTTCGACGGAAAAATATTCCATATTTCGAAAACGATTAAAAATATTGTATCGAACAAAGGAAAATTTCAGCAAATGTAGAAGCGAGTGTCCTCTAAGACCTGTGAAAATTTCATACCGCTACTTTCTTCAGTTTGGAATTTACGAATTTTGAAAAGAAACGGCGCACTTGAGCGAAAACACGCATTTTGAGACCAGCTTCCACTAAGTTGCAAAAAATGTCAGCATGAGTCGAGTGTCGTCTAATAACTGTGGAAATTCCAACCTGAGTTATGATATCCTATTTAGCCAACTTCGCAAATTTATGATATTCTATTTCGCAGCTAAGCATAAGGAAATATCTAATTATGCTTACACATAATGCTCTTTAGTTTCACAGATAGCATGTAAACTCATCAGCATTAATTCAGTATATATTCTTACAAGCCTGTAATAACGAACAGTTGTATCTTGAAGCTGAAATCCATATCAATCGAAATAAAAATTGTTTTAAAAACTCCCTTTCCAAGGAAGTGATTTTAACTCCTGCTACTTTCTTTAGTTTGAAATGAAAGAGTTTTTAAAGGAGAGAGCGCACTCGGGCGGAAACATCAATTTTGAGACCAACAACTACTAGACTCGGAAAAATCAGGCTCTGCTACGATTTTTGCGAAAATTTCAGGATGTTTAGAGTCTAGTGTCTTCTAAGGACTGTGAAAATTTTACACCACTACTTTCGATAGTTTGGAATTTAGGATTTTTTAAAGGAGAGAGCGCAATTGTGCAAAACATAATTTTCAGATCAAGATCCACTAGACTGCTAAAAATCGGGATCTTCGGCGATTTTGGCGAAAATGTCAGGCTATTCAGAGTGGGGTGTCCTCTAAGACCTATGAAGATTTAAAGTAAAAAAAAAGTAAAAGAAAGCGGAAACATCCATTTTGATATCAACATCCACTAGGTTGCTAAAAATCAGGATCTTCATCGATTTTGGGTTAGTTTAGGTCACATCGAGTGTCCTCTAAAAACCGTGCAAATTTTATACCGCTACGTTCCTTCGTTTGCAATTTATAATTTTTTAAAGGTGAGATCACAGTTGAGCCAAAACATCAATTTTGAGATCAACTTCCACTAGACGGGTAAAAATCAGGATCTTTGGTAAAAAATTCAGAATGTTTAGAGTCGAGTGTCTTCTAATAACTGTAAATTTCAACCTGCTACTACTTTCTTTAGTTTGAAATGTAAGAGTTTTGAAAGGAGAGAACGGACTTGCGTGAAAACATTAATTTTGAGATTAACTTCTTCAACAACAGAAGGATCTCTTTCGATTTTGGAAAAAAATTAACGATATTTAGTGTCGTGTCCTCTAAGGACTAAGGACTGAGAACATTTCATAGCACTACTTTCGTTAGTTTCGAATTATTTAGTAATATTTAAAGGAGAGAGCACACTTGACTAAAAACATAATTTTGAGGTCAACATCCACTAGGTTGATAAAAATCAGGATCTTAGGCAATTTTGGAGAAAATGTCAGGATATTTATAGTCGAGTGTCTTTTAAGAACTGTGAAAAATTCATACGGCTACTTTCGTTAGATTGGAATTGAGGACTTTTTAATTGAGATAGCGCACTTGTGCGAAAACATCCATTTTGAGATCAAAATCCACTAGGCTGCTAAAAATCGGGATCTTGGACGATTTTGTCAAACATTCCAGCATGTTTAGAGTCGGGTGTCTTCTTATAACTGTCAAAATTTCAACCTGCTTCTTTCTTTAGTTTAAAATGCAAGAGTTTTTAAAGGCGAGGGAGCCCTGGGGCGAAAACATCATTCTTGAGATTAACATCTACTAGGCTGGGAAAAATCAGGATCTTCTACGATTTTGGAAAAAACAGGATATTTAGAGTCGGGTATCCTCTAAGGACTGTTAAATGCCCTACTACTACTTTCGTCAATTTGGAATTTAGGAATTTTTAAAGGAGAGAGCTCACTTAGCAAAAACATAATTTTGAGGTCAACATCCACTAGGTTGATAAAAATCAAAATCATGGGCGATTTTGGGCAAAATTTCAGAATATTTAGAATCAAGTGTCCTCTAAAGACTTTGCGAATTTCATACTCCTACTTTCGTTGGTTTGGAATTTAGAATTTTCGAAAGGTGAGATCACAGTTGTGCAAAAACATCAATTTTGAGATCAACATCCACTAGGCTGATCAGGATGTCTGGAGATTTTGGCGAAAATTTCAGCATATTTAGAGTCGAGTGTCCTCTAAGAAGTGTGAAAAGTTCAAAGTTCAAGTTTATACCGTTACTTTCATTAGTTTGAAATTTACGAATTTTTAAAGGTGAGATCACAATTTTGCAAAAGCATCTATTTTGCGATCAACAGGAGGTACGCGGGTAAAAATCAGGATCTTGGGAGATTTTGGCGAAAATTTCCGAATATTTAGAGTTGAATGTCTCTAAGAAGTGTGCGAATTTCATACGGCTACTTCCTTAGTGTGGAATTATGGATATTTAATTGAGAGAACGTACTTGTGTGAAAGCATCCATTTTGAGATCAACATCCACTATGCTGGAAAAAAATCAGGATTTTTGGCGATTTTGTAGAAAACTTTAGGATATGTGAAAAGAACTGTCCTCTACGAACGGACGCATCTATTTTGACATAAAGATCTACTAGACCTTTTCGAAAGAGCATTTGTTGAGCCATATTTTGAGTCAAAAAATTCGGACTGGGAAAATCATCAGATCGCTAAAACGCTTCAAGATATTTCAACGTTCTGTTTTGCACACCTTTGTGCTTTAGTGCGCTGAGGATTACTGCTTGCCTTTTTATTTCGCTTTTTATAGATGATTGATTGGATGATTGATTGGATGATTGCTGATTTATTAATTTCTATTTATTGATTATTATTAGATTGACAACTTCACTTTTCCATTGTTACACACCAAAAAAACCAGCACAAAAATAATGATAGGACGCCGAACTGACACGTTTATAAATGTTCTATCCGCGCCAACAGTTCATAATAACGTTTTTGACAACTTTCCTTAAGAGCTCTCTTTCCCTAATTGAATTCAATTTTAAATTCGTATGCTCAGCAACGATGAAAGAAAAAAACAGCATTAGTCTCGAAATCGGTTGGAAATATGTCAATTTAAATTATAGATAAATTGGCGATGAAACTTTCATCAAAACTGATTGAAATATTCAATATGCGGCACTAGTTGTTCAGCTTTTACTACAAAGTAATACTCAGAACGTATGAAAAGATCCGCAAACTTGATGAACAAATAATTGTGAAAAGTGCATACCGTTACTGTCCTTAGCTTTAAATATACGAATTTTTAAAGGAGGGAGCGGACTTGTGTGAAAAAATCAGTTTTGAGATCAACATCCACTAGGGCGGTAAAAATCAGGATCTTCAGGGATTTTGAAGAAACTTTAGGATATCTAGAGTCCCGCGTCCTCTAAAAATTGTAAAAATTTTATACCGCTACTTTCCTTAGTTTACAATTGGGGAATTTTTAATGGAGAGAGCGCACTTGTGCGGAAACATCCATTTTGAGATCAGCATTTATTAGGCTGGTAAAAATCGGTACATGCGGCTATTTTGCCAAACAGTTCAAGATATTTAGAGTCGATAATCTGCTAAGAACTATGAAAATTTCATTCCGCTACTTTCCTTAGACTGGAATTTGGAATTTTTAAAGGAGAAAGCATAACATCCATTTTGAGATCAAAATCCACTAAGCTGATAAAAAACAGAATATTCGTCGATTTCAGGATTTTTAGTGGAGTGTCCTCTAAGGACGGTGAAAATTTCAAACAACCAGTTTTATTAGTTTGGAATTTAGGAAGTTTTAAAGGAGAGAGCGCACTTGTGCAAAAATATCCATTTTGAGATCAACATCCACTAGGTTTATAAAAATCATGATCTTCGGCGATTTTGGGAAAAATTTCAAAATATTTAGAATCGAGTGTCGTCTAAAAACGGTTCAAATTTCATACGACTACTTTCCTTTGTTTGGAATTTAGAATTTTTTAATGGTGAGAGCGCACTTGTGCAAAAATATCCATTTCGAGATGAACATCTACTAGGTTGATAAAAATCAAGATCTTCGGCGATTTTTGGAAAAACGTCAAGATATTTAGATCCGAGTGTCTCTGAAAACTGTACAGATTTCATACGGCTTCATACTTTCCTTCGTTCGGAATTCAGAAATGTTTAAAGGAGTTGTGCTCAAACACCCACTTTTACATCAACATTCACTAAGCTGGAAAAAAACAGGATCTTCGGCGAATTTAGCGCAAATTTCTGAATATTTAGAGTCGAGTGTCCTCTAAGAAGTGTGCAAATTTCATACGGCTCCTTTCCTTAATAACAATTTTTTAATCGAGAGCGTGCTTGTGTGAAAGCATCCAGTTTGAGATCAACAACCACTGTGCTGGTAAAAATCAGAATATTTGGTGATTTTGTAGAAAAGTTCAGGATATGCAAAATGGAGTGTCTTCTACGAACGGACACATCCATTTTGACATAAACATCTACCAGACCTTTCCGAAAGAGCATTTGTTGAGCCATATTTTGAGTCAAAAAATTGAAATTCGGACTGCGGAATTCACCATATCGCTAAAACGCTTCAAGATATTTCAAGGCGTAACGTTTTTGACAACTTTTCTTAAGAGCTCTCTTTCCCTAATTGAATTCAATTTAAGATTCGTATGCTCAGCAACGATAGAAGAAAAAAACAGGCTTTTTCTCGAAAGCGGTTGGGAATATGTCAATTTAAATTATAGATAAATTGGCGATAAAACGTTCATCAAAACTGATTGAAATATTCAATACGCGGCACTAGCTGTTCAGCTTTTACTACAATGTCATGCTCTGAGCGTATGAAAAGATCCGCAAACTTAGCAAAATTTAACAGATGCAGTGAAGTTTCCCAACTTGCTCTTAACTGACCGCACACAAACGGCTCATTCCCATCTGAAAGATTACTGGAAATAGTTCTCCAGCTGAAATTCCATTTAGACGCAAACATCGCTAAGTTAGAACGTCTGGCAAGAGAAATCCAAGGAAGTTATGGGGAGCGATAAATTTGGAAGATCCTCCAGATAATGACGATATATTTGTGTGGGGTTCTGGTGTTAAATGTGAACATCTGGACGAGATCTGATCCTAATATCAAGAATTACAAATATTAGTTTATCTTTCGAACGTATCTGTCTTCGTGACTCTTTGCTAATTGAGCCAGTAAATATTAAAGGCTTGGCATCCTGTTTGGGAAAATTATAGACTAGCCCGGCAATTTTCCATGATTTACGGCAATTTTCCGTTATTGTTGGCCCACATTTCCATTACCTAATATGATATTAAGGATTTATTGAGCCAAATGATGAACAACTTCCTAGAACCGCTAGATTTTTGCAAGCGTTCTAGTTGATTTCACTCTGCCCAAAGTGTGTGGGAATTTCCTGGAAAACTCCCTAAGCCACACTTAATTATCTCATAACTTTAGAGCTGTAAGATGGTGTAAACTGCATCACTGGATGTGCAACAAGACGATCAAAGTTTTACGATTCATTTCAAACTTCGTTTTCATTGCAAGTCTGTTTCATGCGGGTTAAACATGAAACTTTTCCGTAATTATAACACAATTCAAATGCCAAAGTTTGATAACTATATTGATATTGATCAATGAGCCGCGGACATCAATCCAAACGTTCACACTTTAGGAAAACAGAAGTGTCTCTTCAGTTCATCGAATAGCGACATAATTTAAATGGAATTTGCCCCTTTACCGGCACCTAGGTTGCATTTATCTAAATTGACTCTAATATTGCCCTTATGGACAGTGATTTATTGTCCATAATCGACAAAATTACACCAAATACGCCCCAAATTACAGGTTCTCGATATGATGACAGTTTACAGAATGGTCGAAATTGTCCTGAACACACTACTTGAAAAGATATGAGTGGAAACAGGCAGATCAGCAGGTTAAATGGGTGCGAAAGAGAGGAGAACATTTAAGGCGGCACTTGAATCAAAATCGACCGTCGAGAGTCGACCCAACTATTCCAGACGCGTTTCTCTCTTTCCAACGCACCCATGTAATTGTGCTGCCTTGTTCTGCCCAAACCTAAATATCGAAATTGCTTGCCTGTGGGCAGTAAATGGGAAAATGCGACAAAACATTTCGGCAAATGACAAGCAATGACTATATTTTCGAACATCGTATGTTTAACTACCGAAAGTTCTTCGGGCCTGTCTGAACGATATAATTTTCCTTTTTCCATTTGCCCGCAGCATTACCGCTCTATATCGGCCCAAAATGGCATCGGAGGCATTTTTATGGGGTCGTTTCACGTCTGGTCCTATTAAAACTAACATGATGTTTTATTTCGAACACATCGTTTTTTGGACTCGATCTTAGACGAAAGTTGATCTTGTTCTTTCATTATTTCTCTGAGCAAATGAGGCAAACAGCACGTGTCGACAAAATTGATTTCGGTCTATTATTCTTGCCTGATAATAGAGCTTGTTGGAGCCGCTTATAAATGCCTAAACTGAACTCAGCTAAATGGTGAAGTTTGTCTAACTAATGGCAATTTGAAACTTCCTATGTCAATAATGATTGGCAATTTTCCAGTCTTTCAAGTGACAAGGAAAAATCTGCAATATTCTCCGAATGGGAATCGTTTATTTTTATTTCGGAAAAATCCATAAGTCACGGGCCCGGTGTTTTTTTCTCTGTTCCAATCTGTCTATCAGTCAATGATCAATGTAGATTAATGTTCCATGGACTTGCCGCTTTTATCAAAGCCAAACAATTCAGATTTATCAAAGAGCATATTTTTATAAATCCATGTGATCAATAAATAGAGAATTAATGCTATGCTTGAGTGAAGTTTTTCGTATTTAGTGGCTCGCCAGGACAACGACAGGGAAAAAAGGCTAATTCCCATCAGTTTTCCACCTACCTTTTGCCCATTATTGAATGTTTTATTGAAAATTTGAATAAATGATGATGAAAATGATCCGAAACCGCACAGGTTGCGTGCTAATGCACATATGATGGACGCTTTGCGTATTGAATTCTATTAGCATCAACTCTGCATATAAAATGCTGATGTATTTATTTGCCCTTCTAGAGAAGAAATCAATAACCACAATTCGCAGTGCGCCATTTTAATGCTACGTGGAAACTGACAAAAAATTAAAATATCGAATTCCTGCTGACATTTGATTGAACGGCTCAGGTTGAACTGATTCGGAAAAATTACATTAGGAAAATTAAACGCCAATAGTGCTTTTTCCGCATGCTGCCATTGCCGTGTTTCTCATCCGATTATCGCCATTCAAAAAACGTGTTCAAGTGTGTTAATTGGGCTTCAAAAAGTGTTTTGATTTTCTGGATTGTGAGTAAACTGCAGGAATTACGCATATAATATCTGACAGAAGACGGTACCCCGAGACGATCAGAAGGTTTCTAAGTTTGAAGATTTTATTATTTATACTTTTGCCAGCTGATGCTTTAAACATTGATTGAAAAACTGATTTCAACACTCTATAAACGCAAACTTTGAGCTAAAAAGCGACAAAATGAACTAAAATGTTGATTTTCATTATTGACTTCAACGCGAAATTTTCAAAATCCAAAAAGAGGTCTAAAAGTGGATTAAACTTGCTTCAAACCAGTGTGTAAATTTTCAAAATATTGTCAATTTTAAATAAAATATGAGTAAAATAATGGACCTTGGAAACAGTCCAGAAGCAAATCGTTCAGAAATATTCACGAAACCTTATAATTTCCTTTAAGGATCCGGCAACCAAAGCTTTAAAAACTGATTGCAAAGCTGATTGAAATACACGAAAATGCGAAAATCGATCTGAAAGCCAAATAAGTGATGGAAAATGGTGATTTTCCTTGTTGGCTTCAACAGCAAATTTTCTTCTCAAGCACACGCCATAACTCGACATTTTCAAACGAGCTTTCAAATTCCAAAAGGTTTGTTAAAAAGGCGACTAAACTGGTCTGAAAACATTGTTTGAATTTCCAAAATATAATCAAAATTAAGGAAAATATGATTGAAATGAGGGACGTTGGACAAAAGTTTATAGAACCCTTCATAAGCAAGGCGCTCGGAAGTATGATACAAACTTTATAAATTCTACACCCGGCAAACTGATGTTTCAAAAAAGTTATTGAAAAAATTGCATTAATCACTGCAAAAAACACACGCGAAAATCAATCTCAAAATCAGCAAAGTGAAGTAACATGTTGATTTTTACTACTCGATTTTCCCGAACTAATTTTCCACCAAAAAAATGACAGAAAAGAGAATTAAGTGGCCTTAAAACCGCGTTGGAATTTCTATTTTAAATACTACTATTCCACTCGTTTTTTCAACTACTTTTCTGGAACAAAACCGTTGCTCGAAAAGAGGAAATACCGTTTTACTTAGCTGAATTTCCAATTTATATCAACATTTAGCGTTCATGCACCATAAAAAGACCGTTCGAGACCGCCTGAAATGATTGACCGTTTTCTCCAACTCCTATAACTCTTTTGGAAGTCGAAAGTTTGCAGTCAATATCCTTGAATCGAATGATAAATATGGTAGTCTGAGTTACAATACGGTTATCCAGATGGGACATTTGTTTCATGTTCACATAATAGAACGGTTTTGAGCAATCAATAAAAGTGTTACTTGGGCTGAGCTGACTAAAAAATGCACAACAAAACATATGCTGGTGGTTTTTATCTGTTGAACAGAGCAGTCTTAATTGCATTGGTGCAAAACATTTGCTAGAGGGAATGTTGGCGAAATGGACGAATTCCTTTGAGAAAGCTGTAACAGCTCTAAGCGAACTTTTTCGACAGTAGGCGAGCTTTAATTTTACGCTTCCATTCTCACTAATTGGTTGCTGAAGAGTTCGCATCTCCAGTTCCAAGCTCTTTAAGCAAATTCACCAAATTGCTTAAGTTTCAAGTAGTAAAAAGTGAAGAAATAAAAAGAGTATTAAAACTTAAATCTCTAGCGAATGCTTGGAATAAATTAAACTGTTCAGGTTGTATTGCAACCGATTTTACTGCGCCTTTTGTATTGGAAATATAAACTACTTTCAATGTTGTTTTAGTTGCATGTAAAACATAAATCTCATTTACTTTCAGCCATAATGGGAAATAGTTGGGTTTCCTGTAACAGGAAAAAGGAGGGCACGACAAATTGGCCAAACACCAGCAAACCAAACCAAAACCAGTGAAATATAGAGGGAAAATGAATATTAGGCAAACCGTATTTAAATAGTATGATTTAGGCGTTGCGTGCGTAAACCTTTTAGGGATAAATGCGCTGGGTCTAACGTGAACGTGAAGGTGGCTGATTAGCGTTGGAGCGAGACGTGGGTAATTGAACATATCTGGAAAATCCGACGTTATATACCGACTTATATTAGTCAGCGTTACGAAACTCGAAATGGGGGAAAATTGCCTGATGCAGCCGATATTAAACCCTAGAACATTTGCCAATTAATTTTCCATAAACAAAAATAAACTTTATAATTCTTAATGATCGCACTGGAATGGAAGGGAATGGAATGAAGCTGCATTATTTATTATTCCCAGTCTAGTTTTGGCTGATCCAGAGGAAACCTAATTGAAATACAATCTCGCTGATGGGATGTTCATACAAGGTCCAGACTATTTGTTTTTCATTAAAGACCCACTTTGCAGGGGGATCTTTGACTTAATTGTAAATTTGCAGTTGACAATCGACTCGTATTT
>NW_026018508.1:1122793-1129640 GCF_020466585.1 Dendroctonus ponderosae
ACTATTTTAGAATTGTTTTTAGTTTCCACGCAATATGAGAAAATAATGCGCAAGTAAATGCCGCTTGGGGCGCAAGAAAGGGCCAGTTGTCATTGTCGGATAGAACATTAGAATACGCACTTTTATACAGGGTGATTCACAAACTTATGAGCACAGAGCAGGGGCGTGTAGAAGACCTCAAAACAAATCCAGTTTTCATTAAAGTTTTTTTTCTTAGGCCCATGGTTAACGAGATACAAGGTGTTAACATTTTGGTATTGTCTCTTTAACTCCTACAGTTTATGGGATATTTTGCTCAAGTTTTTAACGTAGGCTAATGTTTAGACCCTTGGCCCGTAGGTAAGACGACTGGTTGTGAAAATCTACAGGGTGTTCTTTTTTCTAGAGGCATTCCACGTTTTACCCCCCGAACTTTTTTGTGGTGTGCCACTGACTTCGACCGAACGAATTTGTAAATTTCCTGTTCAATTAAATAATTTTCTGGTCTCTTGTAGTGTTTTTGTGTCTTCGTTTTGGAATTATTTGCACAAATATTTTCTATACATTTTTTTGTGTTCTTTTGTTCACATTTTTCTGTGAAAGCTTCAAGTGCAAGTTGAAGTTAAAATAGGGAGACGAGTTAACTTTAAAATTTATTATTTTTTTACTTTAATTGAATTTAAAATAATTGAGGTTAAACGACTGTAAGCTAATCAAAATAAAAATACACAAAAATGTAACGAATATTTCAATTTATTATGAAATTAATTTCTTTCGCCCAGGAACTCTACATGGACTCATATTTGTGCAAATAACTCGAAAACGATCAAAGAATAACTCGAAGACAGATACAAAAGAACTACAAGAGACCAGAAAATTATTTAATTGAACAAGAAATTCACAAATTTGTTCAGTCGAGGTCAGTGGCACACCACAAAAAGTTCGGGGGGTAAAATGGGACATGCCTCTAGAAAAAAGAACACTCTGTAGATTTTCACAACCAGCCGCCTTACCTACGGGTCAAGGGTCTCAACATTAGCCCACGTTAAAAACTTGAGCAAAATATCTCATAAACTGTAGGAATTAAAAAGAAAATACCAACATTTTTTTGAAACTTTAAAACACCCTGTATCTCGTTTACCATGGGCCTGAGAAATAAAACTTAAATAGAAACTCGACTTGTTTTGAGGTCCTCTACATGCCCCTGCTCTGTGCCCATAAGGTTGTGAATCATCCTGTATATAAAACATCGATTTGATCGATTGTTTCTGATTTTCACGCTAAATGCAAGAATTTTAAGTTGATCTTCTTGATCTTCGGCTCATATTAAGAGAACCGGTTGAGTTTTAAACCTGCAGTTGGCATCGTCGGATAGAGCAGTAAAATACTCACATTTCTATATAAAAGATCAATTTAAAAATTGTTCTAGTTTTCACGCAAAATGTGTAAATGCGCACTTTTGTATATAAAAGATCAATTTAGAAATGTCTGGTTTTCACGCAAAATGCAAACATTTTAAGTTAACGCGGAACTTAAAAACCGCTCTTGATCTTCGGCTCATATTAAGAGAACCGGTTGAGTTGTAAAGCTTCAATTGGCATCGTCGGATAGAGCAGTAAAATACCCACATTTCTATATAAAAGACCCATTTAAAAATTGTTTTAGTTTTCACGCAAATGTAAAATTTTAAAATTAACGCGGATATGGAAAATCGCTCTTACGTTTTGGCTCATATTTCGAAAACTGGTTGACCTGTAAAGGCCCAGTTGCGATTGTCGGATAGAGCATTTAAATGCGCACTTTTTATATCAAATATCAATTTAGAAATGTCTGTGGTTTTCACGTAAAATGCAAACATTTGAAGTTAACGCGGATCTTGAAAAAAGCCTTTAACCTTTGGCTCAAATTTAGAAAACTGGTTGAGCTGTCAAGGTCCTTGCCATTGTCGGATAGATCATTAAAATATGCACTTTTTTTATATAAAAGAACAATTTAGAAATGTCTGTGGTGTACACGCAAAAAGCAAAAATTTGAAATTAACACGGATAATGAAAATCGCCCTTAACTTCTGGCTCATATTTCGAGAACCGGTTAAGTTGTAAAGCTCCAATTGTGATTGTCGGGTAGAGCATTGAAATATGCAACGTTTTATATAAAACATCAATTCAAATGTAAAATTTGGAATTTACGCGGATTTTAAAAACCGCCCATAGCCTTTGGCTCATATTTGGAGAGTCGGTTGAGTTTTTCTCCAGTCGCCCTTGCCGAATAGAGCAGTAAAATACCCACATTTCTACATAAAACATCAATTTAATTTTTTTTTTAGTTTTCACGCAGAATGCAAAATTTTTATATTAAAGCGGATACTGAAAATTGCCTTTAGCTTTTAGCTCATATTTCGAGAACTATAAATGCGAAAATTTGAAATTAATGCGGATCTTGAAAACTGCTCTTCTTTTGGCTAATATTTAGAGAGCCGGTTAAGTTGCAAAAGTCCAGTTGCCATAGTCGGATAGAGCATTAAAAACTTCTTATATAAAACATAACTTTAGAAATGTTTCAAATTTTCACGCAAAATGCGAACATCTTAAATTAACGCGAGTTAAGTGGCAGTCCCATTGATTCCGCTGTATCCGCAGCCAAGGAGTACCGCCAATCATCATTATCAGGAATTAGCATGTCTTTCTCATATAATTGGAATCATGTTAAAGTCAGCCAGAGTGCAACCACACTAAAGTACACTTGTAATAATTACTTAGCAAAAAATTAGTTTTTAAAAACGGTTTAGCAATCTTTAAACAGTTAACTCTCGGATCTTGAAAACCGCTCTTTGCCATTGGTCAATTTTAGAGAACCGATTGACTTGAAGGGCCCATTGCCGGATAGAGCACTAAAATACGCACGTTTCATATAACACTTAAATTTGGAAATATTTCTGATTTTCCCGCAAAATGCGAAAATTTGATGTTAAGGCAGGTCTTGAAAACCTTCCTTAACCGTTGGCTCATAGTTAGAGAAGCGATTGAGCAGGGAAGCTCTATTTGCAATTGCAGAACGGAGCCTTAAAAGACCATTTATACCATACACATCATTTTAGGAATGTTTCTGGTTTCCACTCAACATGCAAAAATTCAAAATTAATGCCCGTTTTGTATAGCGCCGACTTTGACCTTTGGCTCTAAAAATATATAGCTTTAAAAATAGCACGTTATATAAATATAACTGTTATTCCCATTGTTAGCTGCATGCGTTTCCGTGGTTTGAAAAGGGTTTTCAAGCGCTCATGAATGTAAAATCAATATCTGTTAAAGATAATAGCTTGGATCCGTGTGAGAAGTTGATTTTTGCAAGAAATTCGATGACTGTAATGTTTCATGACTACGTTATTTTCGGCGTTATTGAACCCTACAACCCTACCTTCATTCATTAGGGAGTTTTTAGGCTCCTTAATTGCAACACGTTTTACGTTATCCGTTATTCTAAGCATGCGTATTAGTAAAGAAATAACCGTTTACGTTATTAGAGGATAACGTGTGCCTTTATTTACGTACGAGTAGAGGTAACGTTAATAAGCATCACGTTAAAAAGCAGAACGGCGGTGTTGACATATTTGACTTATTTCTAATATTATTAAGAAAATAAGCGGCTATAATAGAATAAGAAATCTTTGTAAATTGAAATAAGTCTTTTTCATTGATTAGTTTATGACATTATTGCGTAATTACTGACTTTATGTGAAATTGTTTGGGCAAATTTGAACTTTGGCAACACTCTAACTTCGAACCCATAACGTAACTATTTTATTTTGAGTTTTTATTTAATATGTTTGGAATATGTTTCTTCTGAAACCTAAAGTTCATAAGGCAATCTCTGGGCTCTAGATTTCTAAATTAAAAATAGCTCTTCGGTTTACAACAGCAGGAGGGTCCAAGATGTCGTGTAAAATGAAGCCTCTTATTAAATCGTGATCTACATCTCCCTGGTCATTCCGGCGCAGAAAGGCAGCTTCAATGTTTTCTTCCATCTTAGCCACTTTTTGTTTAATAACAATACAAACTTAAACTAGCTTTGAAACTTTTCCAAACAGAACAGGATAAGAAAACAATAAAGTGAGGTTTATCTTATTAAGAGTGCAACAAACGCGGTATCAAAAACTAAAAAACGCACTTAACGTTATTTGCCTGAACATCTTATTTTTTTAACACTGCGCATGATCACAATAACGTTTAGCGTTTAAGGCCAACGTAATTTTATGGGGCCTAAACATTCTCTATTGAATGAGCACATCTTTTAAATATACTTTTGCCCCTATTAGCCGATTAGTAAGGCAAACACTGTCCGAAAAACACGCACTTCAAACCAACAATTTCTCATCTAATCTTAAGCCTTAAAAAGTCCAGTTATTAAAAAACCGTCATCCCCACAATGTCAATATGCCAACAGCAACATCCATTTAATTAGCCGATGATTAATGATTGGCGAACGATCAAATAAGCTAATTAAGCTCGTTGGCGAACAATGTCGGTTGGACGTTTCAAAGACGAAAAGCCAACACATCCACTGTCATTTTATTCTAACTAACTTGATTGATTGACGTTTCATTTGAAAATATACACGATTTATTGGCGTCAGTGTTCATCAAACAAAACTTCAAAACTGGTGAGTTTTTCGAGGGCTGTTCGGTCAACGCGGAAAAAATGTACGAGTTGCCTTCAGAGGTGGTTGTTGCGCCGAGCAAACCACTTCCACCACGGCAGAAAAAGCCTCGAAAAACTCAGCTTTAAGCAATTGCTGCAAAAGCCTCTCTTGAGAAAACACACTTGAAGGGTAAATCGTGGAAATGAAGATTAATCAAAGCCCAAGCACACACCACTACGGCGGTAAACACTGCAGCCTTCCATCTATGAAATATTCCAGCGCAATGCCAATCAGCTACGTTTCAAGGGTGGTTTTGGTGCAGAAAAAATCTCTCCGCGAGCAGATGAAATCATTTATTATTTAGCATTAATTGTGCAGGAGCTGGAAATTAAATGCATTATTAAAAAGCCAGCATGCAGGGGGTGGTTTTAATCAAAACAAAGGGCAACTTTGTTTTTTGAATTCATCATTTTCATTGGGAAAACAACAATGAAGATCACGTGCCCCTATGTATTCTCTAAACATTTTGGATGGTGTCCAATCGTAGTCCTATTCTTAGAGCGGGGAATAAAATAATAGTTTGGCAAACGCTCCAACGTGTAAGGGAAGTAAACAAAATTGATGTTTATTCTCTCGTTTACAGACAGTTTGATTAATCTATTTTTGGAGGCGAATAGGTCTATTGAAAGGTCAAGTTGCAAATCATCAAATATGAGGGCGAATGCACGATTGCCTGCAAGGTTTTACCGAAGAAAGACATTAAAGGCCCAGTCTAATCAAGGCTGAGGAATCGCTTTATTGATTTGGATCGCCTTGGATGGCGACAAACTTAAACAGCTTTGACAGTGTCGAATCGCTTTCACAAAGAATTAAGCGCCGATTTGATTAATCCATCGTTTATCCCGGCTGCAATCCGATAATGGCCGATGGAGCACAATTAATATAGTCATTTAATAATCCAACAGGAATTTCGGCCATAATATTAAACAAGAGGCAATTACATCCAATTGGACTGGGCAGTAATTAATATACTGTTTGCGTTTTTAATGCAATATTCAATTATTGGAGGGCAACAGTTGCTATTGAATGGACTATTTGACAAATTCAATATTTGTTGTAAAATGTTTGCATCTAAGCCTCTTTCGAATTGGATTTTTTGGATTTGAAATCGTCGATTGACTTAACACAATTTTTTGCTTCTGTTGAGTGCTGAAAATTGTTGACACTTTCGGTGATTTTGGAAGAATGCACATAATTTAAATCAGGTTTTGCGGTCTATTTTCTGCTCTTTCAGGTGTTTTTGGAATTTTAAAGTTTGACCAGAAATACGTCAGAAAACCAAACTAACTAATAAAGTGCACGGGCACTCGCAAACTTAATGCCTTTTCTCGAAAAAACCAAATTTAAATTTTATCATTGTTATATCATATGTCAAAATAGTTTTATCACACGATAATTGATTCCAACAACATGTTAGAAAGAAAGTCAGTCAAAAACAACGAATTTACTAACATAATCCGAGGTTTTAGTACTTTTTGTAGTAATGAAAATCGAGAACAATTACTTCTGATTCAGAGCCTGCGGAGGAGCCTGTTCTTAGTATGAATGGATGTGTTTCCATGCAAAATAAAGCGGTTAAATGGTGATTAGAAGGGCAGAAAGTGGGACAAATTTGTTTCATTTTTTGAAACAGGTCGAAAATGTGTATTTGATAAGGTTAACATTATTTGTAATGGCTTCAGATTTAATAAAAAATTGTTTTTTTGTCCCAATTGCAAAGTTCAAAAATAAATCTAGTTTTTGTGCGATTTAAATAAAATTTTCCAGATATTGAAAACCATGCCTTTTCAATAGTATGCAAAATATTCAAGATGGTACTTGCTTCAGATGGAAAGCAAAACTTTTTGAGGCGCAGCGTGGATTTTTGTCGAAAAGCAAAAACCATGAATCAAGACTATTTGAACGAAATTTCAAGAAATTTTATACTTCCAGAACCATCTGCTATCGAGATTAGAAGTTCCGAGTTGTTACTTGCTGTAGATTAGAAGTTGTTTATTGTTGTTGATACACCGAGGACAATTTAGACAAAATTTGCATTTTTATTCCAAATTTCGCTTAGTAAAATTGAAATTTTCAGGTATTTAGAATTCAAATCTCTTCTATAGAGCAAAAGTTTCAAGTTACTACTTGGTCTTGGCTAGCAGTTACAAATTTTTGAAACATACAGGGT
>NW_026018508.1:1129690-1149465 GCF_020466585.1 Dendroctonus ponderosae
TGGGAAGAGACTAGAATTCTTTGTTCAGATACTCAATTATTTTTACTTACATGTGTAGCGTTGTTGCTACTTTAAGCCTTGGCATATATTTGGAGTATTAATTTTGATTTTGATAACACTTGATAAAATACTGATTAACGAGAGTAATTATAATAAGAGAAGGGTCCATGAAATGATACAGATTAAAAAACATAACAATGCTATGAATTTCAGATCGGATACCGACAATCTTAGCTCAGTATATCATACATTAATTAAATGAAATAAACATAGAATATTAACTAACACCCGGTATATTGAAGAATTTTTCAAACCAAAAATAATTCTTAGAATGCAAAGAAAAATACCTGAAAGTAAAAGAAATCAATATAAACAGTATTTCGCTTTGTGTGCAAAATGGACAAAATTAATACTCCAAATATATGCCAAGGCTTAAAGTAGCAACAACGCTACACATGTAAGTAAAAATAATTGAGTATGTGAACAAAGAATTCTAGTCTCTTCCCAGAATTGATTGTCCTGTCTAATCACCTGTTAGGCCTAATTAATCTTAGAAAGTTAATTTAAGGACGAGAAATGTTCAAATGAGGCCCTGCCGCTGCTTTAAAAACGCAAAATCCATTAAAGACCCAAATACCTCGTTACCTCATCGCCTGATTGCATTATTCACCCCGTGCCCGTATTCACATTTAGTCAGCGCACGTGGTCTTTACGTGTGGATTCGGGTTTGTTTAGTTGCGCAAACTACAAGAATGGAGGAAATAAGAAGCAAAAATCCAAAGTGCAGGTCTTTCAAAGCCCAATTTGTCAATTACGAATGTAACTACAAACCAAATTTGATTGACTCGTCGAGATTGGCTGTGAGTATTAAACAAAGAGAGTAATAAAGACCCAAAGCTAGTCATTTATAAATGAACTCTATCGATCGGCGACAAAGGATTTTTGAATTTCTGACCTTCATCTCCGCTTTATACAGGGTGATTTTTTCGATTCTAAAAATCGAAGATTCTATACCAACGGATATGCACCTTGATTAACTTGATTTATATACAGGGTGGGTTTTTTAGTGCGATAGAGTTCATTATATCCGATGGTGTTGAACTTTCGAAAAATAGTTTCATATCAAAGTTGTTGACGTACAAAGTGCGCACATTTTAAAAATATCTTATCTGATATCGAGTGTCTCAGAAAAGCGAAGCAAGATCAAAGTATATTTTTTTAAACAGAACTATCCATTTTTAATTAGCTCATGGAATGCAGCTTGAAATGCTGCATATGCACGGTAAATTGTGTTTTTTCTTACTTGCGACGTTGGCAGATTATCGCCATTTTAGTAAAATTTTGCTTAAAAAGATGGTATTTAAAAATTCATTATAGAAGCAAAAAAAGAAGTTAGAGATACAAAAAAATTCGTCTTTCTAGTCACCACAGATCCGTTAAGAATTCTATTGAACCAAAATATCAATACATTCTACAGGGTGTTAACAATTTGGACTTTAATCTAAAACTTTTTAACGAAATATAACTTTTGTTTTTCAAATGGAAGTACCTGTATATTAATACGTCATCAGATAGGCAATTTACAAAGTTACAAATTTGCATTTACGCTTTAAGCTGTGAAATCAACCGTTTTCAAATTATAATTTATTTTATTTACAAATTTTAAAAAGTTGCTACATTTTGTAAGGTGTTCAATACCATCGGAAATAATGGACTCTATCGCACTAAAAAACCCACCCTGTATATAAATCAAGTTAATCAAGGTGCATATCCGTTGGTATAGAATCTCTCGATTTTTAGAGCTTTGTGAACCTCCATTGTGAATGTTAAGTTTGGGTTTGCGTTGGCGTGATAATGTGGACAGTTTGTGGGAATTGGGATGCATCCTGTTTTGGCAGGGAATTTCCGGAGCTGATTTATTGACCACAATACGCCCGATTCGCATATTTTGCCCATAAAAACCAGGACAAAGTCGTCGCCAACTGAACACGTGCCTCCCAATTTCTGCATCGAACCGAGTTCGAAAGTTTCCTGCTGATTTATCTGTAGCCATTCTCCATTCTTTTTGCCACCACTAATTGTTTATAGGGGAAGTTGGTGTTTCGTGCTAGTTTCCCTATTCTATGGCCGATACATTCTCGTTGGCTATTCGATTCTGTATCGTCTATGCCATCATCACTGCTACTATTTTCGCATTAAAATTCCCATCAGGATTTCAGTTCGTAAACAACAGTTTAGAGAGGTGACTGGCTGTCTCCGAACAGGCATTTTCCAAACAAGAAAAATAGTTTTCGATTTTCCGTAATGGAACTCGCTGACGTGGCTCTGGAAAACAATATTTAAATTCACCATAAAGCCACTGGAAAATTCGTCCACGTTGAACGAATACTGTCACTTCCTCGGGTTACAAAGTGGATTTCGCTCGGTTTGGAATCCACTTTATTCACATTACAAATCCAATCTTGGCCATGTATTTGCTTTTAAAAAAATTGCAAAATCACTCGAGATATGTGCCGAAGAAATACGTATCTAAGTCCTAGAGATTTTTCTCTAATTAATAGCGCTTGGAGAAACAAACAATTCCTGGAGCAATCTAGGAAAGCTTGCATTTCTTACATTAGTTTCAAGTTCAATAGTTTACTTTAATTTGCTTATTTCAATAAACTTCAATGTGTCCAAATAAACCCGAAAACTAGTTGCCAACAATAAAACAGCACTTTTATTGAACTGGACTCATAAATGTGGAAAATATGGGCCGCACGAAACATTTACGCCATTTAAACGATTCTCCTGTTTATTTTTGCCTGTTTCAATTGCTGACAGTCTCCAATTTACTATGTAATTCCCCGTCTAGGCATCAGCATTAGCACATAAATTGTCTACAAACATGCCTGGCTAATTTGCAAACGTTCATTACGCATTGGGCGTTCGTTAACACAGCTCAAATTGAATCCGCCCGATTTTTCAAACTAAAACCGCAAATGCATCCAGCCAGATGGGGCTAAAATGAAGGAAAAATCAAAGACAATAAACATATATTAACAAAGAGAAATCGAATTTAAAACATCGCCCAGTTGGAAATCGATGAAGCGATGGCCTACAAAACTGTTTAATTCCCGCATTCAGTGCATGAATTTGCGATTTAATCTCGTGGATGTTTTGATCGAACTGCTAAAATATCAATGTTTAAATACCAATTCGATTGGACTACAGTTTCCAGTTCATCCCTTTACTCGTCGAAAATCCCTAACGAATCAAACGTCATAACGTACAAGAAGAAAGCCCAGCTCAGGATTCTGTTTTCTCAAGAAAATCCTCTTTGCGGCTCAATTTAACCCTGGAATGCGGTTATTTCCATTCAGTTAGTTCATGTTTCTTTCATGGCATCTTCTACTAGAACAACAAAGTAATCCATTTACAGCGCCGGTTCATCTAAAAGTAGCAATAATTCCGATTTAGCGTGACCCACAAAAATGAGCACACATGCATTCGTACTGTAAACATGTAAACATGGATCGACATTCCGAGATTTCCACCATGAAAAACATACGGGGCACGGCATGTCCTGAAATAATGCATGCCATAATTTTCATGCCACACACCAACAGCACGAAGAAATGGTGACAAAAATCACCCGATTTCCTAGTCTTTTGGCCAATGGAGACAGGAAAAATGAGGCTCAGAAAGATCGCTTCCAATCTGAGCAGGATGGGGGTTGGACTAATGTTTGAAATTGCCATAATTAAGGTCAGCGCTAATGAATCAAGCTTCATTTTTATGTTAATAACTGATGAAAAGTTTGCGGCTTAATTGGAGGAAGAGATTAAATTAAAAATAAATCAACCTTTTTCGTAGGCGAAAGAAATTGCACCGAATTTAGTAGATTGTGACATAGATCACTGAGAATCTTTCTAATAGAATTTTGCACTAAAAGACTCCAATTTAGACTTTACCCTCTATTTCTTTGCACTTACGTGTTGGAAGTAGCGGAAATTAATGTTTTTGGCAAAAAAATGTTTTTTTTTTACAATTTACACTTTTCACTTATTTCTACCAATGTTAAAGACTCATCCGTCTCGTATCTACTTTCTCGTAGACAGAAAAATACTCATCTTTATGTATGGAGAGAACTTTAAATTTTAAATTTTTTTCCGATAAGTCAAACTTTGACAAATGAAATACACAACTTAATGTCCTGTCAATATCAGTGCTCTCGTTAATTTTGACCACGAAAGTCGATGCAGAGCCATTTTATATATTTTTTTAGTTACGTTCTTTTCCTTCCTGAGTTTCATTCAAAGTGTGAAATAAAAATGTTTATCTCGTTTATTTCATAACGTTTCGGCGAGACAACAGCGCCATCATCAGATTTAAAATTCATACAAACTACAAACACCAATTTACAATTAAAATATGTTGTACAAAAACTATAATTTATAAAGCTTTAAAACATTCATTAGTTCTTGACGAAAATAATGTTTCCCAACTATTAAGTAAGTTTTTCAAATGTTTTGCTCTCCCAAAAATTTGTTTTTTCCTTAATAACTAATGAATGTTTTAACGCTTTATAAATTATAGTTTTTGCACAACATATTTTAATTGTAAATTGGGCTGTTGCGTCGCCGAAACGTTATGAAATAAACGATATGAAAAAATTATTTTACGCTTTGACTGAAACCCAGAAAGTAAAAGAATATAATAACAATTACACGCAGTCAAGAAAAAATATATATTTTTTAATTTTGATCATTTGATTTCTATAAAATGCCCGAATTATGTTAATGTATATAATTTATGAATGAATATGAATAATGTTACTTATGTTAAATGCCCGAAAAATTTATATTAATTATAATTAAATAAAATTTATATTTTATCGTGAAAATGAATATAATATACTCCCGAATATTTACCAGTGTGGTAAAATAAAGGCGCTATTGACTTACTTATTGATGCATTCAAAGGGCGATTGCGCGTGACTTAACAGCTTTATTATCGATAAAATGACATCCCTATGGGACAAAAAGTCACGAAAATGACTTTATACTTCAAACGTCATTTAATAGAATAAAGTTCAAAAATGTACAAATTTTGCACTTTTTAGCGATCCCTCAGTATATTTAGCGCATAGGAAATGTGCGTAAAGTTTGGACCAATATCACGGGATAACGCTGAAGTTTCTAGAAAGTGTTTCAGGTAAGTTTAAATTTTTTCGTTAAAAAAACCCATTTCGGCGATTTTGTAAAAAAAAAATCTGGGACTGAGCAATATCTGCAAAATAGGTACTCACAAGTGTAAATTTATGATCTGACTGAATTGTACTCTACAATTTTTATGCTCTTTTTCACCGTTTGAATTACACTTCATCATCAGACTTAACCTAATCAAAATATGACGTTATCACAAACAAATACCCTAACAATTAGTTATACCTTTTGTCAGCGGCTCAACTGTCAAAGCGTGCAATTGTTCTTCAGCAATAAAGGGCCGTGATCGTCAAATTCACTGAACCAAGTCAACACTCGCTCCTCAGATCCTGAGGAGGTCCGCGGTCGCTCGAAACGTCGTGGAATTATCACTTTTTTCCATAATGCCGGTGGCACATAATCACTCGTTTATCGCTTAACGGGGGGGCGTCCAATTTCGAAATTTTTGGGCCACACTGACACCGACGACGCTCGAATTTCGACGTTCATCGTCGGACTGGCGGCGTCGACGTCGCGGCGCCTCACTAGAGGGGTGGGACAGTGGCCGCCCCTGTCACGACGCCCCGCAGGACCCGCTTTTTTCATCTGCACTCATTCTAACATTTTCTTCCTTTCGTCTTTTCGCTTCTTTAGCTTAGTTTTTGTAACCACACAATACGCTCTTTTACAATGAGCAATTGTCAAAGGTTTTTGCGGAGAAAAGGACAGTTTCGTTGTTTTTTTAAACTAAGAAAACAATAAGAATCGGTAGGGAACCTCGTAAAATCAACCACAGTTGTTTCTTTCTCTGGACTAAAGTCTACTACAGGATTAGAGAAATATATTTTTCTACTAGGCGAGTGCATTATTTATAAAACCATAAAGTTGTATTTCCCCTTAAAAAAAAAGATGAATTGAACTGGCTGACAAGCAAAACCAGCATTTTCCACGACAAACAAAAAACCATTGTTCTCCACATATACAATAGAAACCATTAAACATAATTACAGTGGAAAATGAACATCAACTAACTTTGTTTAATCTATTTTCCCAATTAAAAGACGCCAGTTTGAGCATACAACGGATTATGGTTCTTATAATCCGTTCCATTTAATGGTTTGATCATTAATATCGGTATTTTAGAGCATTCCATAGAATTTAAGTTGTGCAGTAAAATATTTTCAAATGCAAGTGAGCAAAAATTACAATTTTTTGTTGAACTCATCTTTCTCTATTAAAAATTAGCGGTTGATCAACAAACATCAGAATCAACACAATTTAGCTCAGAGAGCAAACAATTTGAAATCAAACGTTAAATTGTATAATTTTCAAATCCTTAATTTTTTTCCAGCTTGATGGTCGCATACATACGGGCCGATTCGATTACAGTGCAGGCGGAGTGGGCAGGAATATTTGCGAAGCGCTGAGCAAATTGAACTGCCCCACACACTTAATATCGGCTGTAGGAGACGACCACCAAGGTAAAACGCCGCTTTAATCCACGCCTGGATTTGGTTGTAATTTTTTCTTTAATAGGCAACAGTTTGCTGAACCACATCCCGCAAGAGTCTCATCGATGTATTGCCAAACTTTCCGAAGAGAACACAGCTCAATGCATAGTAGTGGTGGATAAGCAAGGAGACTGTCGGTTTCTCATGGGAGACATGCACATTCACGAAAAAATATCTCTATCTATGGTAATTTAAGGGAGAAAAAAAGGTGTCTTATTCTCAATCCTCAATTTGTCCAGGTGGAGACGCACGAGCAACTAATCAGAGACGCTCCGCTGATCGTGATGGATGGCAATATCGGAATAGACACAATGGATAAAGTCTTGGAAATGGCCCTGAAATACAATGTGCCAGGTGAGTTCGCATCAACAAATAACGTCTATTTAAGCAGAATATCTATATTTCTTTAAAAAAGTGCTATGACATTCTCAAGAATTAACATTAACAGTCCCATAAACTAAAATATTCCAACCTTTAAGGCATTTTAAAACTAAAACTATTCAAATTGCATAAAAAAAATGGAGGGAATTTGTAATATCAACTATAAACTATTCGAATTCGATCACAATTTGAGACACGCTACAAAAAGTATTTTGTACTCAAGTGAGATTCAAGGCCACGTATTCGTTAAAAACGTTTCCAAAAATATACAGGGAAACTTTTCTTACTCTATATGCATCCCAACTGAAACAATGTGCAAAAGCAATAAATACATTTGGGCCTGCTTGGTCCAATGTGCGAGTGAATCTGAAAAATTGGCTTTCATTACTTCGCCAACGTCCAACGCATGAAAAACTGCATTTTGCCCCCGAACAATAGACTAGTTTGATTAGAGCTCCTTGAAACCAACTTAAAAAAATAAATACACTCTACCCCACAATATCGGGCGGTGTCACAACTTACACCTTGACGGCGATTAATAATTTGATACATTCCAACCAAGGCGATGCTGCGGATTCGGTTGCATCTGCATGATGAGATTCTTTGATTCGCGCCTTCTATCGTAGCTCAATCGGGCCTCTTTATAGAGGCACAACGCGGCGAAACCATGGAAGAAAAACGAAAGGCAGGCAAATCCATAGGACCAGCACAGGTAGTTGAAATTGGGGTACATCAGCCAGTCTCGTCGCGCGTGCGATCCTCCAAAGACAGCAATCGCCAGAAACATGAATAGAGCTGAAAATTAGCAATTATGGACCGTAGGGCCTTATTAGAGTTTGTTACGCTTACTAGTGACTGTTACACAAACAAAATCGACGGCAGACAGAATCCACTCATACCGGAGTACGAACTCCAAAGGCCATCGACACAGCTGCATGGCCATGACGATTTGAGTGCCGAAACTCAAGAGAAACGACATTGTCACAAAGGCCTGCACAGCCATTAGCCAAGAGGGCAACAGCCACTCCCTGATCACAAAGTACTCCTTGCTGAAGACATGGTGACAGCCGTCGAATGGATGGTCGAACTGATAGGAGGGGTACCTGAAGTTGCTGAAGCAGTACTCCCATAGCCCCATGTTCTTGAAGCTGGAGAATGTTTCTTCGTAGGACTTGACCCAGTAGGGGCTAAGAGATAAGAGCACTTGGTTTCGATGTTGGCGGCATATTATCTAACAACAATTACCTGCAGAACGCTATCATGAGGAACATTCCTGCTATGTAGGTAAGAAGGGCCCCATAGTACAAGTACTCTATGGAAGATTAGCAAATTACTTTGTCTGGTTAAAGTGACCGGTAGTGTGCTTACTTGAGGCCTTTGGGTAGTTGTTTTTCTCAAACTCGGAGCTACTCATGGTCATTAGAAAGCCCTAATGCACCCCCAATGTTAGCTAAATGTTGTTGTTGATGTCCTCCACACCCAAATTGAATTTTGACAAGGCTGACAAGAAGAATTCCGCGAGAGAGAGAGAGAGAGAGAGATAATTTTCCGAGCATGTGGCAGCGTCGTAATAGTCGTTAATTTAGAATATTTTTTTGTTCTTTATTTGTTTTCAGCTACTAAATTTTATGATTTTTTAGAAAAAAATGTTTTTGTATACCGACGCAAATTGCAATGCAAAAGTGCAACGATGTACGGTTTGTGGTTGAGTCCTGTCACTTGCCGGGGTAATTTTTTTTGTATTTAAAAAAATTGTAAGATTTTAAGTGGTAAGTAAGCAGCCCTTGAAAATGGTTTTTAACAATACTCAAATATTTACAAAAGCGTACGTTGTAAATCGTAATTTGCTCTTTGGGTTTTTTCACTTGCTTTCCTCTTATACCTAATATTGAATATATAGATATTCAATATTAGGATATTTATAGAAATATCCGGTTTCTGTATACGCGAACGAACGATGAATCTCAAAAAATAAAATATATATTTTTTAAATAAGGCTATAACGTACACTTTTTCAAACATAGGGTGTTTGAATAATTTTATCCAGATAACTGAGATTTTGTAGGCATTTTGCCAATTCTTACAGATACTTAATGAGCGCTCAATCACATCAAGCTGAACGTTTTCTCACAGTTTTCTACGCAAAAAATAGTTTTTTTATATCCTAATCCTCTATCCTATATCCTTTTAAGTCCTATCGAAAACTTGGAATGTTAGCCGTTGTAGACAAAAGTTGCATTTAATGATGATGCAAAAAATCGAAAAAAATAGTGTACCATCATGTATTTATTAATGATTAAGTTCAAGGTACAAAAAAACATACAATATCTAGATATAAAATACTGGTACAAAAAAAACATAAATCTAAATCGGTAATTGTTAATCAGGAATTTATAATCGCTCAGTTCACAACGTACAAGAATGTAAATTTTCAACACAAAAGGTTGGGGCCTGTTGTACTTAAAATCTACTTAAATACGTATTTATGACTCAATGGAATGGTTCGTTCGAAAAATTAACTCGTTATTCCCTGTGCGTTCTACCCTGTCTGATTTACAGGTAAATATGGACGGAATTTACAGTTAAACTAGGTAGGTACTATTCTAGATAAATTGTTTGGGTGTTACGCAATTAACATGTATACAACTCAAAAAAGTCGCGTCATGTACATCAGCAGTTTAAAAATTCTAGAAAAAACGCTTAATACTAAAGAAAATCAGGAGATTCGTTTCAACAATAAGGCCACTGTTTCCACATAAGAGGGTCTTTTAAATTTTTTCATGTTCCATTTCAAACCTCATTTGTGAGTCCTTCAGCTGCTTTCGTTTCCTTTGCTGCACGTATCCCTCAACGAAAAACAGGGTGGACGCAACTAATGCTGCCACCGCACCGATACAGGCCAGTGCGAAGGACCACCCGAAGAAATTGTTATCGTGGCCTGGCATCCAGTTGTCCTTGTTCGCTTCACACGCAAAAACAACAACGGCAATTCCTCCAGCCAAGCCGCCTACCAGCAGAATCCAGGCGTTGAGCTTGATTAGAGTGACGTAGTGTTTGATGTCCGGGCCGCAGCACAAGAAATACAACAGAGTCAGAATGGCGCTGAGCAGAGCCGCTATGAAGCACACGGTGAAGAAAAATTGAGTGGCCACCAGAAATGCCGGCACCAGGAAGCCACGGATCTGATCATAACCGGTTGTGAAGGGGTCGTAAATCCAGCGGCAACCGACGAAAAATCTTCGCTGGTTGATGTCGACTGGGTCCGGAAGCGATCTGAAGCAGTGCGTCCATAGACCGAAGCGATCCAGTCGGGCTCCGGTTATCCGGTAGTCCGAGACAAGCCAGCTGGGGGTGGAAAACGACACTGCGATTAGGATGAAAGTCAGCAGGACAAATCCAATAGCAACGCTGCCTGCCAATGATCGCTTCTTCATCTACAAACAGAAAAATAAAAAATTAAAATAAAAGCTTTCCGGAGATGGATACCTACTCTGGTATCAAATTCTGATTCATGAAAGTTGATGGAAGGTATTGAATTAAATACACGGTGTTTCCTCATAAGTTGACAACCCCCCAAGATCGTTTCTTTCAAAAAAATTGTGGCAGTGGCCAACACAAAAGTTGTTTAATTTTACACAAATTTTTTAAACCTGAATTTAAAATAAAAATAGAAAACACGGAAATGTGAAAATTTTACATCAAGTCGTTTTTTTAAAATGAAACACCCTATATATTTTTAGACAGATTTTTTCTCTGATTTCAGAAATATATATATTGCCTATATTTGTATTAGCCGTTTTTTCTGTATTATGTTTCAAAAATTTTACATAGCAACAAACTCAAGTAGCCGGAAATGACACAAAAACTATAGGACGACAACATAACGGAATTTATTGCTACTATAAATATGAAAACAAATAAATAAATAAAAACAAAATCATTTGATCAACACTGATTTAGTTTATGACATCCGTTTATCGCTAGACATGCAAATGTTGAATGAGGTAATGAGGAATAATCTACTTGAATTTTATCGATAACGTTTTGAATATATTGGTTATGATTAATATTAATATCGTTAATTGCATCGACTATTTTAAGGCGTCTAACTAGAGTCTCATACACAATAGGTATCCTTTAAATAACCCCAGAGAAAAGAATGAGGCGTTAGGTCGGGGCTATTTTGAGGCCAAGATTTTTATTTGAAAAAGGTGCTACTGGGCGAACGTTATGGGGTGGATGAAGCGCCTTGTCAAATTTCAAGGCTATTTTGATTTGTTTCTATTTATACTTTTTAAAACGTAATATAGGAAAAACCGGCTAATACAAATATAGGAAAAATATATATTTTTCAAACCAGGAAAAAAATCGTAGCGGTATATCTAAAAATATACAGGGTGTCCCAAAAGTAATGGCACAAAACAAAATGGCGGATTGCTGGGTGAAAATATGATGATTTAACACAACTTATCTTAGTCCCAAAGTTAACGGTTCCGGCATACAGGGCGTCAAACTTAAATTTTAATTTCAGTTTTTCGTTATTCTACATTGAACGGTGCTGCATATTTGGACAAAATTTGGTATGCAGGGGTTTTTGAACATAAGAAATCCAAATGTCCCATCAGATTTTGATCAACTTGTAGAAAAGGCCACTTGCGGCGATATCTGGGCAATAAATGGTTTTAACTTTTTGGTCACCCGGTGTTCTGACTTCTGAGCTCGTTGTGTCTAATCGCCTAATAATTTTGCACAAAAAAGGTATTCTTAGTCGATGTCCCAACAAGCCTCTGTTTCCGAGATATTTGCGATTAAACTGCAAAATGCAGAATTGTGAGGAAATTTTACAATGCATGTCAAGTAGTGTGACACAGCGACGTGGATTAGTTATTGTCTGTCATAGTGACACTAGTGCCACTACATACTAGTGTTGATTTCAATTAATTAATATGCCAAGGCATAATTTTTTTCAAACCTGGAAATGCGAGATATGGTTACAGTCTGTCCAGCAAAATTTTAGTAGACGCAGTGCCAAACGGCGTTACTTAGAATTGTATCCCAATAGGAAGCAACCGAATTTCAAGTTATTCGGAGACATCTACCGTCGATTAGGGGAAACTAGTTGCTTTAGGACCAAAGTTAATATTTTGGGACGTCCGGAAATTTTAACTCCAGATCAAGAGGAAGACGTTCTGGTTCATGTTCCAGAAAATCCAGAAATAAGCACAAGACGATTGGGAACTGTAACTGGCGTAAACAAGTCTTCAGTTCAGAAAAGTAATGTCACCAAGTAATGTCGATCCGATGTTTTTGAACAAAATTTTGCTTACATGAAGCTACATTTACTTTAATGTGTCTTTAATTTTAGAAACAAACAAATGTTTGCATGTTACATAAATAGGGGATGTTGCAAACCCTTATTCAGTAACCGAAAGGCATTTTCAACATGAGTTTAAAATTACTAATGACGATTTTCTCAGGCCGCATAATACAATAATAATAATATTAATATAAATATGTACCACAAACTTTGAATGGCAATTCTTATCTAGAATTTCTTGACTCGATTATCTGACTATTTCGATGATTTACCGCTGAATTTGTGGCATTATATAATTATTATGCACGATGGGGCATAACCCCATTTTGCTAGAGCAGTTAGGAATTACCTAAACTAACATTTTACCAATCGGTGGATAGATAGGTCGTGGAAGTTCTTCGGCTTGGCCGGCGCGAAGTTCTGACTTTAACACATTAGATTTTTTATTTTTGTGTTTAGGGTTATTTAAAATCATTAGTGTCGGAAAAAACGGTAGACACCCGAGATGAGTTGATAAATAAAATTATGAATGCCACCGAATCATTTCGAAATGAAAATATGTTAAAGATAAAAAGATCTTATTGCTAAATGATCCTATTGCTAAAAGTGTAAATATTTTTTCACTTTTACTTGTTGTGGTTTATTACCTATTGTGGTTTATTTTTTGTAAATACTGCATTTTGCGGTTTAATCGCAAATATCTCGGAAATCGGTTTCCGAATTTCCGACTTCTTGAGATATCGACTAAGTATATTTTTTGTGCAAAATTAATAGACGATTAGAGCCAAGCAGTTTAGAAGTAAGAATACCGGGTAACCAAAAAGTTGATCAAAATCTGATGTCAGATTTGGATTTCGTATGCTCAAAAACCCTTGTATACCAAATTTCCTGAAAATATGCAGCTCCGTTCAAAGTAGAATATCGGAAACCTGAAATTAAAATGTAAGTTTGACGCCCTGTATGTCGGCAACCGTCTACTTTTGGCCTAAGGTAAGTGGTGTTAAATCATCATATTTTCACACCAGGAATCCGCCATTTTGTTTTGTGCCATTACTTTTGGGACACCCTGTATAGGGTGTTTCATTAAAAAAAATACTATGGCAAATTTTGACATTTCCGTGTTTCATATTTCCATTTTAAGCTCAGATTTTAAAAAAATTGAGTAAAATTAAACAACTTTTGTGTTGCTAACTTTCACAATTTTTTTGAAATAAAGGATCTTGGAGGGGTGTCGACTTATGAGGAAACACCCTGTACATGATTGATTACAAATGAGAATTTTTATGTGCCTTGCAAAAAATCACTTAAGTAGGTAAATCGTCTGAACTATAAACTTTTTGTTCTTCACGTGAAAGACAATTCTTAGAGTGATTTTAAGAATCCCAAGAAAAAAGACTGAATGAGCGTCATAAGTGTTGCTATTTTAAAATGTTTTCTTGTGTATTTTTCTGTTTTTTTTTTATTTGGAGAAAGGAAAACAGAACTTTTGAAGTACCTAACAGATTTTGTAATAAAATTTAAAAATTATTGCCTTGTTAAAATTTGTTATGTGCATAATGATGGTCAAATATACTTGCTTTTGCGATATGAAAAACAATTGAGTTTCTGAAGAACATCAGCAGATATGCCTTAAAGTACGTATACTTTTTGCCACACTTTTTTGTATGACTTGGAAGCTCGTCTTCGGGGTACAGATTTCACGACATTATGAAGGAAAATCTCTCTCATGGTGTTATTCAAATGAAAATCTCTAACAAAACTTACAATTTTGTCGTCGTATCGACGGTCGACCATTGAGTCGGCGATTGCAATTGGCTTCCACTCACACAAACACGTAGTCACAACCTGTTTTAGGTCCGTATGCGGTTGGCAGGTAAAGGAAGACACATTAAAGATTCACTAGAATCACAGTTGCATCGTGGAAAAGCGCGGAAAAATGAAAAAAATCTATGATTCAAGTGGACACGCCTGTAAACATCGAAGAAAACAACAACGTTCATACCATAATAGTTACGTTACGAACCAAGGGGACCATTAATTAATCAGCCAACCATCGACCCAGCCTTTGCACAGGTGTGGACTGAGAAAAATGCCCACCTTACGGGCGATTGTTTTACGTTAATGCGAGCAAATATTAACCGTGGAAAATGCAGATTATTATGCTTGATTACTGCCCTGTATGTGAGACCATATCGCATAATTGGTTTAAAATGCATATTTTCCTTAGTGCCATATGACCCATTTTCCTTATACTACTGCGCTATGGGTTTTCAAACATCTTGCACTGTTTTCAAGGTTTTTTATAATGTGCTCTGAACATTAATTAATTATTAAGTTTTAAGGCTTGCGTGCGTTTGCTTTATTAATGACTGATCCAATACGAAAAACTTGGAAATGGTAACTGAAGAGTTATCATATTGATTTTAATAATAAATCCCAAACTGTTGAAACAGCGACCGTGAAAACCAGTCTTTAACAAAGCTAAAATAGCCGTCTAAAAATTGCAGTTGCCTAAATCTTAAAAGACTAAGAGTCCATTGTATCGAATTGAAGGCTTGGAAAACAATGGCCATACTTGAACTCTTTCATCGCGAAACTAGGTAATATAATTCACACCATTTACAAAACGCAATATATTTAAATGTTTGCCTTACATGAGGTAATTATAGTACAAAAATATGTGCCATTGGCGGTTGTGGCACGGACGGAGTGGATCGCAACTAAACAAAATCATATATCTAAATACATAGGTACACATTTAAAAACTTAACTTAGAAGTAAACAAAATTCAACGAAACGTATATAGTAGAATTTATATGTAAATCTAGTAGGTTGTTTACTAACAACCATATCCACACTAACCAAGTAATGAAATTCGAGAATAAATGAGTCGAGTTTAAAGTCATGCTGGTTAAAAAATTATCTAGCATTTGGCGGGCAAGTAGAGTAATTGCCCAGATTAACTAGCTAGATGTCAGTGTGATGAGGGGCAGGTCCACTTAAGCGCCTGTAACGGACCCTTCGGGCCTCCACCAAAAACAGGATTCCTGCCGGGAAAAGCAGAAGGGCTCCCAAGCAGGCAATTCCAAAAGACCAGCCCAAGTCATTATGATGCCAGTAGGGCATCCAGGCTCGACTATCGCCTTTGCAGCCGAAGATCAGCACAGCAATCAGGCCGCATATGCCGCCCAGGATCAGATTGGAGGCAATGGTCAGCAACAGCAAGTAGTATTTGTCGTGGTCCCTGCTGCAGAAGCAGTACATCCATGTTAGAAAAGCGGCCACCAGCACCAAAGTCATGCACAACGTGAAAAAGAATTGGGTGGCAATGAAGAAACCTGGCAAGAGAAAGTCGTCGATGATGTAGTATTCCTCTTCGAAGACCCACCAGCAGCCAGTGAATTTGTAGTCGAAGCGATGGTGGAAGTCTTCGAAATTATTAAAACACACCTCCCAGAGACCTGAAATGAAGATTGCGCTGTTAATAGTGTCGAATGTAAGGCACTTTACTGCTACACGAAAGGGTTTAAGCGAAAAATACCCACCAATTTTCTGAAAACTTGCATCTGCGATAAATCCATCGTTCACTAGCCAGTAGGGCGTTGAAAACGCCAATAAAATACACAGAAATGCAGTTGCCGTCGCCGATATAGCGGCAAAGCCAGTTTTCGACTTTCCTCCCATTCCACAGTCAGGATTCTACCTTTTACACCAAAACAAATATTAAAGAAATTGATTTGTTTCCAGAATGGAAATTCTTCAGTTTTGTGAAGTAAATATCATAAAACCTAACCCTAACCACAGACCACAGATTACTAAACCCTTGCCACAGATCCTGCTAAAGACAGTACAATACAGCCCGACGTTGTCGGTTGCAGCACTTAAAATATTCAATTTTAGATAAATACACTGAAAATTTTTTAAAGATGACAAAAAAAATGAATCAATTAAATATTTCTTGATCTTTTTCAGTATTTTACGAGCCGACCGACATCGGCATTTCCCGAAAACCCTTTAAAACCGCACACTGGAGGGCCATCAAATTCATAACTCCCAACATCGGGGAGCTTCATGATATTGCAAATTGTTTAAAAATACCTGCAAACTTGTCGACTGAAGCACTAGATAAAGTTGCAGAAGTTGCTGAAAGCTTGGCCTGCTACATCGACAATGTCCTGGTCACTATGGGTCCAGAAGGTGTTTTAATAGCCAGAAAAGGGAGTGCTGGGGATTCTCCTATGAAAAACGCCAACTTTGCGGAAAAACTTTCAGTGCGTCATTATCCAGTGCACGGAAAAACCGAAGTTATTAATGTGAGCGGTGCAGGCGACTGTTTTGCCAGTGGCTTCATTGCAGGGCTGCTGCAGAACTGCTCTGAAAGTCAATGTGTGTCTGTGGGTTTTGCTGCGGCTGTTGCAGCTCTAAAGTCGCGAACCCCAGTTCCTGAAGCCATTTTTAAAGGCCAACGTATATCAGGATTAAAGGAAGCTGAATTTATAGCTCTGCATTAAAAAGTGCAGCTGAACTGTATATTTGCTATTTTTGTTTCATCGTTTTCACTATTCTTGAAACATCATCATAATTGATTCATCTCGGGTTTTAACTGTTAAAAACTATTTTAATTTAAATTACTAATAACTGAATAATAAATTCAAGGAATTGAAAAAGTTAATTGGCTGATTTGATCAGTAAACTCTTTTTTGTGAATAGTGCAGAATTTCCTCTAAGTTATATTTAAATATATTGTTTGCTTCAGTTGGCAATTAAGTACAGCATACATAACCGAATGGAGAGCCTAGTTGCCTCGGACTGGTAAGTAATAACCATGATACAATGGATACTAATGAATGAATGTATTCGTTGTATCATGAGTAATAACTACAGTAATCGGGTCTTTGTCTTACCTTTGGGTTTTTTCTCAAAATCTGCTGTTCTCAAATTCAGTTCATATTCAAAAAAAAATTGCTATCGCGGTTGGAACTGATCAAAAAAATATAGTTAACTTTTCTAGAGATACATAGTTTTCAACAATTATTATCTAGAAGCAACAGTCTAAAGACCTTGAAACTTGGACCTTTGTGGGTTGAGAATAATCAATGAAAACCATGAATGCTCTAGAGGAGCAATTGCAGATATTTAAATTGTTCCTGATAAAGATCAAAGTTTAGTTTCGTTGCAATTTGCGATCGAAGACAAGAAATTTGTAGTCAAGAAAGTAAAATTGTTACTTTTCGAGTTCTGCATTATGCAAATCACTGCCAATTACTGTTTAGAGCTAAGTGGAGTCAGTGGGTTCTACTAGATGGAAGATTCTGGTTTTTCACGAGGTTTCAAGTGACTACCTTCCTTGGGAATGTGACCTTATTGAATTTGACCAGCTAATTAATGATAATTATACTGACGTTTTTTTGAATTCCCTAGTTATTGATCTGCATTTAAATTATAGGTGGATAAGATCAGTTCACTTCAACTGTAGAACTGCCCAAAAAGTTTATTTATTACTATAATGTGAATGTGTACATGATTTTGTTATTATTATGTACAGGGTGATGCAAACTTGACGCCCAAGGTCTACTGCCAAAAAGAAAACTGATAATAAAATTATAATTCTAGGGTCTCAAATGTGATGCTCTAAAGGCCGTGTCCCATGCGTCCGTTTGAACGATGATACGATCGAAACACTTTCGTACCATTGTATCACCGTACAAACGGATGCATGGGACACGGCCTTTACTGAAGCTATTTTACTGAATTTTAATTTACTGAATTTAATAAGCTTTACTGAATACTCGCATCGTCTCTTTAGACGTTTGGGTCAGAGATATTTTCAGAGATTTTTTAACATATATTTGATTAAGAAAATAATTACAAACATGGTTGAATAAACTTTATTTATAAACTTTCTCTACGATATTAATGGCTCCCCTGATGTTGAACTTGTGACGTCAATTTAGTCAAGTCTGGTTTATAGTTAGTCGAACACCTTCTCCTGTTTTTGCTTAAAATAAATTTCATTTGTGAAAATTTTTGCATGTGGACACATTTATAAGTGGACCCGAATGTGGACAAAATGGCAAAGCCTATTTTTTTAAATGATGAAAACCTTGTAGGAAGTAATGCCCAACATGTTGATATAATGAGAAAATCTTCTGTATTTTCCAAATTGTTCGCAATTTCTTGAATTTATCCATCCAGAATATTTAACTTGTAAAATCAATCATTTCTAAACTAAAATTTATACATATACAAAATACTGCAAATTTCTATTTTATTCTATTTTATCGGGATTTAGTATAAATGTAAACATTTCTCCATGTTTCTTAAGACTTTGAAACCGACTTTTATATTCACTTTTAATGACCTAAATCCAACTTTCGAACATATTTAGATTGCGTTCATCGATATTTTCTTTTTCATGTTCCCTTTTAAACAAGGAAAATACATTATTTTCTTTTGTTTTTATGTCAGTTTCAAATAATATCAATTTTGAAGTAAAACCTTTCCATTCCTCATACATTTTCAAAATTGTGTGGTTATGTCCTTAGAGTCGTACCAGAGACAAGAAATAATCTCTTGTTAGTTATCTCTTGTGTCTGGTCGTACCACCGATTTCGTGAAGAAATATTTGTATATCATCAAAATACTCTACAAATCTATTAAGAACTTTGCCCCGACTTAACCATCGTATTTCAAAATGTAATAACAAATCTCCATATTTTGATTCAATTTCCTCCCAAAAAAGCTTTAAGGCGCCTGTGTATTAATGCTGATCGCGCAATTCTCATGTTTACGATCTTAATAACTTCTTCCATTACATCCTTCAGTTGTTTTGCAGATGTAGAGGCAAATAAATGTTCTTTATGTATGATTCAATGAAACGATCAAAGTGAACGGCCAAGTTCATTTTTCATTAGTTTTACAAACCCAACAGTTTTTCCTCTAATACTTGGAGCATCGTCAGTTGTTATGGAAAACAATTTACTTTTTAAATCCAATACTTGCCTATTTTTGAAATTTTTGCCTATTTGTCATTCATTGTACTTCATTGACATTCGAGCTATCTATTGATGCAAATCTAAGAATTATTGCAAGCCAAACGATAATATTTATGTCGGAACAATTTATGAATGCGTTTTTCAAAAACTCGCCGTCTGTAAATGGTTTTCTGTTGGTACCAATGCTAAGAGATGCAACAAAGCTGGCAGACGTAGCGTGATTGTTGCTGGTAACAAAACTCTTTTTTTAAAGAATTTATTTTGTTTTCCAAAATTTAATAGACGTTTAGCAATCTATTCAGATTTATTTTCATTTGCCATTTCACTCACATCTTTATCTTTTGAAGAAATGTGTCGCTCAATATTATAAGTCCTGGCGGTAATT
>NW_026018508.1:1149798-1161781 GCF_020466585.1 Dendroctonus ponderosae
ATACTATCGGCCGATTCCGCGTATCCAGTCAGGCGGGGGTGAGGCTTTAACTTGATATTTTTATATGTTATACCTACTGGATTCAAATTTGGTACGTTCATAACTTTGCGACAAACATTTTTTGGGAAAAAAAAAAATTTGTATACATAAATTATCTTATACTTTATTTTCGGAACTAAAGTCGGTCACTTGAAATTACCAAATGGGTCACTGGGTGACCCACGGGTTATTGGTTGCCGACCCCTGCTCTAAGGTGAAGCAAAAAGAAAAAAATATAGTAAATTCAGAAATGGCGTTAATGACGTCATCGACAACTTTTTCCCCAGAAATATACCCATATTTTTTCACACTTAAGATTGCGATAATCTTTTATTTAAAAAAAATGTCTGCATATTTTGGCTTAAGAGTTATAAGCCTTCCAAGTGGAAAAAATGACCCGTCCAAAAAACCACATAAACGGGATTTAAATTAGACCTTTCTTTTACGAAGGAATCCTTGATAGCGCAAGTTATTTAAAATTTCTGCGTGAAAATATTTCACTGCAGCTGCGTGCCAACATGTGGTTCCAGCAGTACGGAGCTCCCCCGCATAGGGCACAAATTAAACGGGAATACTTAAACATCCATTTTACAAATAGGTGGATGGGAAATGATGGACCAATACAATGGCCACCTAAGTTCCCAGCCCAGACTTTAGATTTTTATTAGCAAAAATGGGAAGATCATTTTTTTAAATAAAAGTTAATTTCAATCCTACGGGCTACCTAGGTGTGAACAAATTTTAGTATGTTTCTGGAAAAAACGTCGTCAATAACAGTTTGGATCACCCTGTACATTATAGTGTTATGTAAGTTTTTCTTACTGTATTTCCACTGTTAATTTAAACCATTCTCCTTGGTTTCAGTCATTTATTTCGAATTCACAATTATTTATTTTTTTAAATCGTTTCGGTTTTAATGTAATGTTTTCCCACCTTACTCAGTTAGTCTGAAACAATTGTCAAAACATGTTGTCCCATTAAAATATAAACTATCCTAACGTTTTAAATTTAAACACATTGTCACATTGTTTGTTCAATAACAATTTTCGAACATTCGAAATCAATGACTGAAATCCAGGAGAATAGTTTAAATTAACATTATAATATTAACAAATTAGTTATTCGTTTTAAGTTTATTTATTCGTACTAATGGTCTTCTTTACTACATTACTTTTGGTTATGGCATCTTGTTTTCTTAGGTAGCTGTATCAAATTGACCAATAACGAATATTTTACTGCATCTTTCACTTTTTTTTTACTCTATTTCACCCCAAGTGCCTGCTGGATGTTAATATCTACAACTTTTCCATATAACAATTTTCTGAAAATTTCAAATTAGATGTTAAAGCAGGGTGGCCAAAGTTCAATCAATATTGGTTATTAACTGAAAAATAGCTGAAAATCACCATAGAACATTTATATCGAATAGGCCTAGAAACTTACGAATAGCTCGAATATGCTCACTTGAATTTGAGACACCCTGTAACATTTGTTATTATCTTAAAATATACCAGACGGTCATATCTACATCTTTTGCATTCAATATTTTTCACTAAATTTTAAATTAGATGTAAAAATGGGGTGGCCAAAGTTCTTTCAATAACTCCGGACAATGCGCAAAATGTAACTTACTTATATTGCAGGTAGTGTGTCTTGTACTACTGTAAGTACTGGTGGTAGGTTAATTGTATTTAAATTGCATCCATTCTTTAAAATTTCACCACACGCAACTGCAACACAGTGTTACCGAGGCCTATTTAGTACACATTTAGTTTGCTATATTGAAATTGACACTAAACAACTGGCAATTTTCTTAAAGAAAATTCGGATTTGATTTTTTATTGCGTGTAATTTAAAATGCAAAATGCGTCTTAAATCGAACAGCTGATTTGAAAGTAAGTGGGCGGATCGAGCTGCCGTAGTCTTGGACACGGATGGCATCGATCAATCGCTATGACGCATGAGCAGCATGTGTTCAAATCGGTCTAGATAGTCCCAAGTGCTGATCGAAAATAAATAAAAATGCATTTGAACCGGAATACCGAAGTGATTGACTCGGGGCTGCTTAATATTTATTCAGCTTGTCACGTTGTTATAAAGCGGGAGTGTGTGTGCATTTCTCACCGATAAAAGTGAAACGGAAATGTTCACCACTCGTCGTCCGATATCGTTGGTGTGGGGCCAATTTGCTTGAAAGGCCAGTCTATCATGTTTATGGTTTTAATTAATTTAATGCAATCGTAAATCCCATTAGGATTGAACGCAAACTGAACCATTTGGCAAATGATTATGTGACATCACCATGACATTTTTCATATTAAACTATCTATTTGTTTTATCTAATCTTTAAGTTGCCTAATTTGATTATTGAAATTCTCTGTGATTGAAAAAAAACACATACTTCTTAACCGGGTTTATCGTAAAACATGTCCAAGCAGGAGTGCTCGCATCCAGATCCAGACCTATTTATCGCTCCGCCGTACTGTAAAAAAAATGGAAATCCTGATGACGACTCGCCCAAGGATTTCCAACTGCCTGATGAAGTTTCCATATCAAAAGTCGAGGTTTCAAACCCTGGCAAAATATTGCAGCTACTCGAAAGTCTCACTGATGCCTCCACCAGAAAACTGGAGGCAAAACTCAACAGATACGTAAGTTTGCAAATACCATTTGGAATTGTCATTGATTTGATTAATTTTAGCTAAAAACGGAATGTGAAGCGAAATTTTCATTCATGATCAATCTACACAGCATCGCAGAAGAAGCGGCCGTTCACGTAATTCAAGAGCGCATTCTGGCCGATAAACTAACGGCTCAACTAACAGACGAAGCATTTAGCGCAATTTTAGACTACCAAACGAACAGTCTAACGGCTGGCGCCACCTTAGACCCCAAAATACAGTTGCTGATTAGGGAAGTTGTACCTGAAGGAACTGGGGACGTAGTGATAGTGCCAGTTTTGGCTAGAGATCGCAAAGGTACGAATAAACACTCAGTCCAGAACGCTGCAAGTCACCTTAGGGCTTTTCTAGAAACAGAAGCGGCCTACCCAGTGATTCTAGTATGCATAGTCAACCCTACGAAAGACAGTGGCTACATATCGAAAATCGTAAGTGAGACATTTAGATATTGCCTTACGATTATTCTCAACACACGGGAATGCGAGGACCAAAGGCGCCTTAAGGCTGAATGTCAGAAGTTGTTGCTGGTGGCACGAAAATTGTTTTCTCATCTTGGTAAGTTTGTGAGGCCACTCATACAATAGCGGATTTTTTTATCATTTTAATAAAAACTGCGCTTTACTTAACATATTCTCACTAGAAAGCTAAATAAATGTATTTGCTGTTGTAATTTCAGGAGATTTAAGTGATCTGCTAAAGGAAATCATGTCTGAAGCGCGTCGCTTAACGAATGCGGAACGATGTTCGCTGTTTTTATTGGATCCGGATCACATGCATCTGGTGGCCAAAGTATTCGACGGCGTCAGCCCAGAAGAACGAAGCACTGAAGTGCGAATTGCCGCTGATCAAGGAATTGCCGGTAAATCACACCTATATTCTAACATGAAACGTATACTATTTGAATATCTACGTTGTATGTTGGTCTAAGCATGAATTTCCCAAATCTCACTTGTTGGTGTTGGCACTAAATAGCAACATTACCATTCGTCAAGTACTTAGTATGAGAAACGTTCATCATTCCACTCGGCTGCGGCAGTCATTTTAACGAAACGATACTTTAAATTCGCGAGCTGTCTGTCTAGGCTATTTACACCTATGATATAACAATCATCTAAACGACTAAAACCTGCATAAATGAAAACGAACATCGGAAAATATTACATGTGAATCAACGAAATTCCCTATAGCCGAATACTGGGATTTATTTAAGTGGGCGCAACTAATCCAGCTCGAGTACGCCAGTTGAGTCAACGAATAATCCCCAAATTCTCTAAATACACGTGTAAAAATTATGGAAATGTTTGCGATTTTCCTTAGGACATGTGGCTGCAACTGGAGAAATCCTCAACATAAAAGATGCGTACAAGCATCCCCTATTCTATAAAGGCATGGACGAAGCGACCGGGTTCAAAACACGAAACATCTTGTGCTTTCCCATAAGGGATGAAGACAGTATTGTGGGGGTTGCACAGTTGTGCAACAAAGAAGGCGGCCACTTTGACTACTTCGACGAGCAAGTGGCGAATGCCTTCAGCATCTACTGCGGCATTTCCATAATGCACAGCTTGGTCTACAAGAAGATTCAAGACGCCCAGGCCAGGAGCCGACTGTCTAACGAGCTGATGATGTACCACATGCAGGTGAGGGTTTTTTAACGCAGAAACGACTTCAAGTTGTTTAAATAAAATATTAACTTGCAGGTGAGCAGGCAGGATGTACTGGATGTGACGATGTGCCCCAGTGAGCACAAAATGCCCGGATTTTCCAACTTCAGTTTCACACCGCGCAAAATATTGGCAAAAGAATCGCCATGCTTCGTATTGAAAATGATGAAAGATCTGGGCTTTATCGATAGCTTCAACATAAAAGCCGACACCCTAGCACGATTCATTTTGTACGTGCGGAAGGGCTACCGAGATGTTCCGTATCACAATTGGTCGCACGCCTTTTCAGTAGCGCATTTCGCTTATTTGGCTTTGAAAAATTTCCAGCTAGTAGAAAAAGGATATTTTACGTAAGTGGAAGATAGAAGAAAGGCTTCAGGTCAGAAAACATTAAATACCTTCAGGCAACTAGAAGCGTTGGCCTACTTTGTATCCTGCCTATGCCACGATATCGATCATCGTGGAACGACAAACTCGTTCCAACAGCAATCCAACAGCGTTTTAGCCAGTTTGTACTCGAGCGAAGGATCGGTAATGGAAAGACATCACCTGTCACAAACCATCTGTACGCTTAATACCGAGGTAACATTTTTTATGCTAATGGATACTTAGCTGATATACGTGATACGTCAAGTTGAGTAACGATCCTTTGGACATAAAATGGGGATTTTATTTACCGCAAATAAGCTACAGACATGTATGTTTGACTTTATGTACCACGAGAGTCAACTAATATTCTTCAACTTTATTATTGTTGATTCAAGTAATTGCGTTCTCTAATGGACATGTTCAGTTGTTTGCCATCCGGATATTGAGCAGGAAATGTACATATTTGTAGATTGCTTACAAAAGCTCTTTCCTGATAATAAAATTAAATTTTAGGAATTTATTGCTCCATATTAAACAGGTATCAAACTTGGTTTTCCTATTTTCACGAAATTCAGGGTTGCAACTTTTTGGATTCCCTATCGAAAGACGACTACGTAAAGTGCTTAGATCTAATCAAGGACATGATTCTGGCAACGGATTTGGCCTCACACTACAAGATCCATTCCAGACAACTCGCGATGGCACAAGTAATGCTTCATTAAATCGTGAAGATTTCGCATAGCAAAAAGTTGACCTGTTTCAGGAAGGGTATGACAAAATTAAGCCTGAAAACAGGTTTTATTTGGCCAGTCTTCTAATGACCTGCGCTGACTTGTCCGATCAAACCAAGGACTGGACGGAGACGAAAAAAGTGGCGCAGCTAATTTATGCGGAGTTTTTCGCGCAAGGAGATCTGGAGAAGAAGATGGGGAAAGAGCCGGCGAATATGATGGACAGGGAAAAAGCCTCCATACCCGATCATCAGCTGGAGTTTTTAACGCAGTGCTGTATTTGCATATTTAGGTGAGCCCGTTCTGTTCGACTATTCGGAAAGTTATTTTTAATGAGTGTTTATGTTACAGAATTCTCGCTGCAGTGTTTCCAAACGCCAAAGTCTTAGTAGACGCTATAAAACAAAACATTCTCTGTTGGGAGTCTTCGAAGCGCATTTTCAACAAGCTGTGTGTAGAAGGGGTAACTTCATACGAAGTCCTGGTAAGCGAAGAATTGGAGTCTGAAGTTCAAAACACATTGGACAATCTCAATGATTGACGAGACACAAAAATATATCAAAAGCAACCGCCAAAAGACATATATGTGCAATAAGCTTCGTAAGCAAATCAAAAGTATTGTAGGAATTAAAATGTTACCTTTTTACGATATATATTTTATTTATATTAGTTACTGTGAATAAAATATGTACAAGTACTTACCGTGGAACAATGGAAATGGCATTATGAACAGAGCCCGAACGCAAGTGTTATTGGACTGATTCTTTAATAGTTCCTTCTAAAAACCGCGACATAATCGGGTAGACTGGATCGTAGCTGGTGGAATTGGTAAGTGCTATCAAACTTTCGTATTTCTGCAAAGCTCCGGCCACCAGGTCTAACCGATCTGACTCGCTTGGATGTTCGTCCAACCATGCCGATAGTTTAGGCAACGACCAGCCTAAACCAAAAAGCGTTTTAATATGAATGATAAATTAAGAGAGAGGAATGTTTGCGCATACAATTGCGGCAAAAGGTGGTGCAATTTGTATTTAAAGAAAAACCTTATTCGTCATTAATCATCTTCTAGACAAGACAGCTGTTTACCTGTGTTTTGATGCGGGCTGGCTAAATCTTGGCCCGCAAACGAGAACAGCATCAGCAGAATCGTACTATGAGGCACCGAGCTTCCCGATGCTTGCCCTGCTACTATTTCCTCAGGAGTCTGCGCTATTAATGAAGCCATAGACTTCAGCTGCCTATAAGGACGCCCCAGGGCTGCTAAATGAGGGCAAATCACCTTTAAAGCATCTTCCAAATGCTGGTAGTCGGACTGTAGACGTTGACGCCCTCCTTGCGAAATTGGTCTTAGAATTGACGAGTGTCGCACTAGGAGTTCTATGCATCTCAGTGCAATCGCGTTGCACCTAGAAGACGAAATTGATTTTGTTGCCGAACATGCTTAATGCAAGCATCGTACTTATTAGTCAACACTTCTTTGTTGTGAAACCCGTTCAGGTAAGTGTTGTACACCCTGCTAATAAACTGCGCCAGCTCCTTCATATACGGGCTACTCGATAAATTCTTGTTGATTGACGCGTTCAACTTGGCCCAATCGGGCTCCAGGTGAATCGTGACAATAATAGTCTCTGCCACCTCGTTAATTGACTCTAAAACAAATGAACCATCTGGCAAAAGCCTATAAACCATTAGAAGATTTACCTATGAGTGGTTGGATGATGAGCGCAGTTAAATCGTTCAATTGTTGCACCGTCTCAGTTATTGTTCGAATTCCCGACTGAGTCAAACTTTCCTTCATATTAGTTAACATTCTGTGCATTTGGGTTTGTAAGTAGAATAATGCATTGGCGTATTGGATGTTTTTCTGTTGGACTGCATTAGGCGCTCCACCTAAGTACCAGACAACCAAGTGCTTTCGTAACTTCACTGACGAAACTAAAATTATAATTTACCTATAACTTGAGCAGCTTCAGACCCGACTCCAATATGCCTTTCGGTATTCACTGCAAAGGTTTTAATACATTTTCCTACGTTTTTGGCCACTTCCTCGCTTAGATGCTCTTCTACTAAAGCCATGCTCAACTCGCTAGAAGTTACATGGATGTATGTACCTTCACCTATATTTTGCACTTCATAGTTAAGTACCTGGTAATAACTCTGATTAGGGCATCGATTTCTTCATGGCCAGGCACGTTATTTTCGTTGTCAAACATTGACTGGACTGGGCCGAGGATTTTGTTTAACGAGCTTGATAAGTAGGAGTTTTCCAGTTTTTTTACCACTGATCGACTGAAAGCGTAGATAAATTGGACTTTTCGTTCACAAGATACATTTCTATTCGCACTTACTCGAACTTAAACTGGTCATAATTCAATTTCTTCATCATTTCATAGTAGTTCTTCAACAGCTTTGGGTAGTCTTGTTCCAATGTTTGTACCACAGCCGCTGAAGACTGTTTGATTTCTTCCTGAATGGCCTTACCAAGTTTGCTCCAAAACTGCTTAGCAAGATGTTTGTCAATGTTTTCTGTGTGAATCTCATTTAACGTCTTCTGAAGAAACTGCATCTGTAAATAGACACTGGTCCTTCACAGTGGAATACTGATGCATTTTCAGCATACTTACTTGTTTACAGATTTTATAAATGTCTTCAGAAAAGCTTTTTTCCAACTCAGTCCAAATCCTCGTTTTGAATCCCTGTGAAGTTGAAAGTTGCATCCTACTGGATGTACCTTTTGGCTTGCCCACTGCAGTGCTTCCGCCAGTTTCCAGGGCGGCTTTTAAAATTTCCCGACATTCAGCAACATTTTGCACCATAAAGTTGTCTATGGTTGCCTTGATTAAGCCCAGGTTGATGAATATCTAAAATTTCCAATCTAGCTTAAAAGGTTAGATTGATGTATACCATCTACCTGCAGGGCTGTTGAGGTTTGGATAGCATTTTCATTAACAATTCCTTGATTTAAAGAGCCGGTGGCCAGCTTCACAACTTTCTGCTGTTGAATTCGAACGTTTCTCAGCTCGGTGGTGATGGCATCGATATCTTCCAGTTCTGGATCGGCGGCCAGTTGCTCTAACTCTTGCAGCAACGAGGCTTTTTGAATAGGGTCGTTAGTATTTGAGAGCCTTTTGCTCAACTGCTGAACCCTGCTCACTTGCCTTAGTATATGACTGGCCCTGTGCAAACGTCCCAATACTTTGGTCTGTGTCTCCAACTGTTCATAAGGCACCGTGATCTAAACAACAAGCACTTGTGTGCTACTTCTGCACTGGAAGTTAAGACTGTCTGTACCTGTGTTCTCAGCCGCTCGGCGTTGGCAAATAAGTTCTGTATGTGATTGTTCATGGTGCTCAACACGTTCTCCAGCTTAGTGGCATGGCTGGCCTGCCTTAGAAGGTCGTCGTGATTTTCGAGCACCTGAACTTGGAGCTCCCGGTTTAGGATTTCGATGCCTTCTCCCAACTTTCTCAGTTGTTCAGTGAAAGCTAACGACTGTGATAAAATCGCTTTGGAGTTGTGTGTCAGAAACTGGCCGTAGAATTCTGGAAATTTGAGGATTTATTGTATGTTTAGATGTCAGTAAATCTAGTTTCCGATTACCGTCATTCTCGATATTTTGAATTACATCAGTTGAAATATCCATGGTTCGTTGCTAATTCGAAAAGATGACGTTTACGACTGATTTGTGAGGTTATCGATTGTTATGACGTGTTCACCGATTTTTAATTCAAAGCGACAATGCCAAGTGTCTTGCCGTCAAGCAACTGAAAATAAAGTTTCATTGTTTTTGATTTGCAAAATACAGATTTATTTACATGTGTTATAATATTTTTCTTACTTATAACGTTACTTAAAATTTCTTACTTTAAAATTTCGGCCAATTTTAACCATTATTGACAGAGTCCTCCATGATCTGCGGTCAGCACTTGTCAGAAAAATAGGTTAGAATAAGAAGATCTGTGGTTAGAAGCGGAGTTATTTTTTACAATTTTGTAAAGTTTCTCCCCGCAAATAATTTAAAATTACGCAAAAATGTCGAAATTCAGGCATGTGAGTCATGTGATTTTTGATATGGACGGGCTCATTTTGGGTAAGCATTAAGCGAAAAGGTCCTCTGAATTCAAATGCTTCAAACAAAGCCCAAATTTAACTATGTACCAAGAATTTTTATTCCTAGTTAAATCGCTTCATACAAATCATTACATCGGATATGCCAATGCTCACACTAAATAGTCCTAAAGTACATTCGAAAGCTGCTATATTACATAAAAAATGTTTGCCCCTTTGTGAGTTACATAAATGGATGTTTACAAAGTTGCTCACCAATCCTGATAACTGCTGATAACAGTAAAACGTAAATCCTTCATTATATAAATGTGTTTCAAATTATATTTGTCATACATAATAAGTATTTCATTTAAACGAAATTAGGAGCTAGAAAGACAGCAAATTCCTAATTTTTTGTACATTGCCGTCGCATTATAGACACTGAGCCGTTGTACACTAAAGCAATCCAAAACGTAGTATCAAAATACGGTAAAAACTTTACATGGGACGTAAAATTGAACATGATGGGCCTTCATCGAATTGAGGGCTCCAAGTATATCGTAGATAAACTAGATTTACCGATAACATGGGAAGAATACGATGCCGATGTGCAGGAACAGTACAAAGTTGTCGTGACCAACCCAGAACTGTTACCTGGTAAGTAATCGTTTGCTTTATTTTCTAGACACTGAAGGGGTTTATAAGAATGCAATCGCTACCATTGCCCGACGTTTCGGCAAAACATATACAAGCGACATTGTAGCCAAAATAACTGGCACAGTGGAAAAAGAATCAGCGCGGATCGCCGTCACGGAAATGAAACTCCCCATGCCTGCTGAAGAATTTCAACATGAGTTTCGTAGCCTTTCACATGGTTTTTTTCAGAAACATGCCATTCAACTCATGCCAGGTATTCTGCGTGTGTGAATTTTCCACTGTATTCCGTCCGTTGCCGATAAGAAGCCTTTATTCGTAAACCTCATTCATTGTTTTTCTAGGCCACATCGCTAGAAATCATTTGGCTCATTCACCAAAAAAGCGATGTCATTTGTACCGGTTCAGACCATAGATTAACTAAGTTGGTTCAGACCGCGAAAGTGAGCGCCTAAATTTGCTATTTACCTTGATTTCAATTGAACTTGAACTTCATCTGCATTTGCTTGTATGCTTTTTGAAGAAATTTACTGAGAATATTTCAGTATTCTTACTTATTGCACATTTTAGGAGCAAGAAATCTGATTCAACACTTAGCCAAACAGAATGTACCCATAGCGGTTGCAACATCGTCCTCTTTAGATAGTTTCGAGTTAAAAACTGCAAAACATAAGGAACTTTTCAAGCTCTTCGATCACATCGTGTGTGGGGGCACTGACCCTGCGGTGAAAAACGGAAAACCGGCACCTGACATATTCTTAGTTGCTGCAACAAGGTACCTATTTTGTTTATAATACGTTGCTGCGCTTTTCGGAACCACCCTTACTATTTAATGTCAAGGGCGGGCGAAAATAAAATTTGTATTAAAACCTATTAAGGTCTCTCCAGCTTCGCATTTTCACAAATTTCTATATATTCTATAATTAATTAAACCTAGTACAGTGTGTAACAATGATTTAGGTTCACCCACTTCTTTCGCCTTAACTCTAAAACTACCGAACTAAACTAGCTCATCTTTTTAGGAAATACGGTACGTACGGTACGTAAACTTGTAGCGAAATGTCATTTAGACAGATTTTCTTTCAAACACACAATCATTGTTTTTTCAAATGTACGAATTGTCAGACCGTAACTATGATTTAGGTTCACTTGTAAAAATCGTAAGTTTATTATGTTTTGTCCTGAATGTTTTCGTTTTATCGTGTTATTAGCACGTTTTTAGAGCATGGGAAAGGCAAAAGCATTAAATCACGAAGAGAAAGGTAGAGCCCGAGCTTATAAACAGTTGGGAATGACCCATAGTGAAATTGCTCAGCAGATTGGTCGTTCTCTTAACGTTGTGAATAATTTGTTCCCATTAGGCGACGAATACGGAAAGAAGAAGACTCCGGGGAGAATCCCAATTCTCTCGGCACGCGAAAAAAGGAGGATTAGAGCTGCAGCAGCAAATTCAACCAAGGGAACCCGGCGGCTGCAGAAAGAATTTGCGCCAAATGTGTTGCATGAAACAGTCTGGAAAGCCTTAAAAGAGTCCCCCAATCTTCATTATAAGAAAATGAAGTCGACTCAATCGCTAACAAAAAATCATCAGCTTTTAAGAACACAATTTGCCTACCAGCATCAAACGTGGATAGCGCAATGGCACTCGGTATATTCTTAGGTTACAGTTAGTCGCTAGAATTAGTTGTCTTTTTACAGACTACATTTAGGAATGTTTTCCAGGTTTTGAAGCCGTGGTCTATCGGAATTTCTTCCTGATGTTTCGTCCACAACTGCGGTGGACATTTTCAAAGGCGAT
>NW_026018508.1:1162129-1196031 GCF_020466585.1 Dendroctonus ponderosae
GTACGGGAGGCAAGCCCAACTCTTATGCTCATCATGCGTCTCTGTTGTCTCCGAGCGATCTTCACTGTTTTTTGGTCGAATTGCTCTATTGAAATTTTTTTTACTGTATCCATTCCAACCAAAGGCCCTTTCCAGGTGTTTTAATTCTCCCTCTAACTCGGCTGGTTCGCAGATTTTTCTGGCTCTTTCGGTGAGAGTTTTGATGATGCCTCTCTTCTGACTGGGGTGATGGTTTGAACCACTGTGCAGGTACCGGTCCGTCGTAAAAACCGGTAAGTTTAATAAACTTACGGTTTTTACAAGTGAACCTAAATCATTGTTACGGTCTGAAAATTCGTACATTTGAAAAAAATACTTGTGAGTTTCAAAGAAAAGCTGTCTTAATGACATTTCGCCACAAGTTTAGTGGTCAAATGTACCTTATTTCCTAAAAAGATGAGCTAATTTGGTTCGTTAGTTTTTGAGTTAAGGCGAAAGAAGTTCAAGAAAAATAAATTGCTAACTTGTTTTCATGGATTTTTTTAGATTTCCGGATAAACCGAGCCCTGACAAATGTTTAGTGTTTGAAGATGCCCCAAATGGGGTGCAGGCCGCCGTCAGCGCTGGCATGCAAGTCGTAATGGTGCCCGACGAAAACGTTCCAGTAGAGGCAAGGAAAAATGCCACCTTAGTAGTGAACTCACTAGATAAAACTCCCTTGGAGCAATTCGGACTTCCTCCAATAAAATAAATGACCTGAATGCATCCAAATTGTTTCTCTTGGAAATAAATAGTTGTTGTTCTACTGGAGCTTTAACCGATGACCTTTGCGTATATCGAAATAGTAGTTTTCGATACAAGGACAAAAAGTGTCGTTTTTCGAACGACGACGCCCTTGACTTCGTCTCGGATGTCAATCCGTCAGGAGTTTTTCAAAAGCGTACTTTTGTAAGCATATGCTAGTGAAACAATGAATGTTGAAAATTCACGAGCTGCTTTCACGGTATGGTGTTTGTATAAGATGCATATTTTGCATAAAATTTGCGATTAGCCAAAAATAAAGCTGTCAACGGAATATTTAAAATTTGAGGTCAATGCCATTTTTGAAATAGTCACGTTTTGACCTTTGTAATTTTACAAAAGCGTACTTTTGTAAGAATATACAAGTGAAACAATGTTGAAAATTCAAGTGCTGCTTTCAAGGTTCAAGTTTATGTATTTATAAGGTGCATATTTTGCACCAAATTTGCGATTTTTTAAAAAATCGTGTTTTGCTTGTTGCAACATCGGCGAGCGCAAAAAAATAGACCATTTGAACGACTTTGAGACTGAACTGGTAATAAATTTATAATTTCCAAATTGTAAGTAAACTTTAAATTATTATCAATAGTTGTCTATACACCTACGTAATTTATTAAAAAAGCCTGTCGGTTACTTTTTAATGAAAATACTTCAAAATATTTTATGACAGTGGCACTTGTCACACACAGTTTGTCAGATTTACTTTTGCTCCCATATGCGTAAAAGTAAAACAAATGAACAGTAAAGAAAAGTGCTTCTTTTGATCATCGCTTTTGATCAAAAAATGGCACACGTTTTGGCGGCATTATTAATGGAAATGAGTACTATTTTATGCGGAAAACAGCTATGGGACAAAAAATCCCACAATTCTTGTCGACCATTTGGCTTCGTGTGTCGTCACAGCAATTATTGGATAACCTGGCGATAAGTTGACATTACGCATTTCTAGGTTAACAGTGGCAATTATAAACATTAAAGAACTTTTCTGGAAAACACTTACAATGTCTGGTGCAGTTAAACTTTCCGGCGCCCTCAAAGAGTTGAGAGTGCATTTGTGTCAAACCAGCCCTTCAAGCAAGGGAGTGAGGTAAGACTCCAACAGCTCAGACCTGCAGGTTATGTAATGGGGGCTTTTCAAGGGAATTCATTGAAAAATACTATGTGGAGCTAAAAACTGCCAACCCCAAGTTCCCCATTTTGATCAGAGAGTGTTCGGGAGTTGAACCGAAGCTTTGGGCACGATTTGGTAAGTACAACAATTTGCCCCTTTGCTCTAGATTGGGTAAATTGTGTCTTTTCCAGAGCAAGGAAAGGAAAAGGCCATAGCACTGAAGGACCTAACTGCCTCAGACGTTTTGACACAATTAAAATCAGTGTCAAAGTGAAATAGTGTCGTTTTTTAGTTAGTAGAACGTTTGTTTCAATAAAACCGTTTAATTCTGATCGTTGCTTATCAAAGACGACTCATCCAATACCACACGTTTGCCACTCTCCTTTTTCTCCTCTGGATCAAGCAAAACTTGAATAGGTTCCGTTAGAGTAACTTTAGCATCTGCAAATACCAAAGCTGTGTCCTCTTGAGAGAAAGGGGGCAGCCCAAATATCTCAGGGAGCATGTAATTGAAGGAATCCAGCCGCAAAGTGGCCAACTTCCAAATGTCGTAAGAAACCTGCGGTTCTGGCAGCATAACCACCTGCATTCCTGCAGCCACTGCGGCCAGCATTCCATTCTTTGAATCTTCGAAAACCAAACATTTGGCCGGCTCTGGAGGATTATCGAACCTTGATGCCGCTATTAGAAAGATATCAGGCGCCGGTTTTCCATTTTTTACTTCTGGATCGGTTCCACCGCAGACAATGTGGTGAAAACAAGCGAATAGTTGCTGGTATTTATTCGTTTTTAGCTCGAAAGCTTCCCGGTTTGTAGAAGATGCCACTGCTATCGGGACGTTGTGGTTGTGCAGATGGGTTATCATTCTTTCCGCTCCTGAAACCCCGCTATAGCTCTTTGAACCTCGAATTTGAGCCTCCTATGCTAGGCATACCTGGCATTAGCTCCAAGTCGCCCAGATATTTATTCGAATGAAAATTGTATAGTTTAATAAATTCCTCGAGCGTCGTATCCAGATTGAACGTCTCAATTGCGATCCGGCCAACTTGCTTTTCTACAGAACCCTGCACTTTGGTGATAAAATCTGGATAGAATTCGCATCCATAATCTTCAATAGTTTGTTGCAAAGCTTTAGCGTAAACACTTTCGGAATCTGCAATTATTATAAAACCCGTGCCCATATTGTAAGGAAAACTCTGGATTATGATCTTGCCTATGATGGTTCCATCCAGATCGAATATAACGTGAGTAACTGGTTTGTACTTGCCGGAACCATTGCAACAGTGTGGATGCATTAAAAGCTACTGACGATTTGAAATGGTTGATGGAATGACATGAAAGTCGATTCTTGATTAATTAATAATTGAGTTTGATTGAGCTGGTGTGATTGTTGGAGATTTGGTAGAAGTGTCCCAAATACATTACAACCATGACGTCCAAGTTTTGGGCGCTACAAAGACCTCGCAAGCGAATGCAAAAGTGAACGACGGGATAACATGAAATAATTATTGATAACAGTCTGAAGGCTGATGTAATTGTTGCTAACTAAGGCGGAGCCTGTCGAGGAGAAATCGAACAGAGAGCGCAGAATGTGGCCGAACTACAAGAACGGTTTGATGCGCGCAAAAGGGGCCACGCATGCGTTCGGCCAGCGACTGCACATTTTTTTGACTCGATTTCATGAGTGCCGGTCTGCTCGTCCTTTGAGTTATCAGAGTTACGGAAATGCGACGAGACCGTCGAGGGTAGTTGACTGTGCCTTAGCAACCGAGTGAAAATCGCGATGGTTCTCACTTAAGCTGGAGAAACGGTGACTGAATTTTCGCTTAGCTCTCAACCAAATGGCTGTGATCCGTATTGATAGTGTGCGAGGAAACATGTGCCGGCTACAGGGTGTTCTTCTGTTTTGCGCCCTTTATCTGACTGCAGTCGTTCTTGCCAACCCCCGGAGTTGCGATTCAGTTAAAAGTGTACTCGAATCGAAAGGGTTCGCCAGCCAGGGAATACTCGATAAGCCGCAAAATGGTGAGTTTCTCTTATCAATTGTTTGGTGAGCGCCTTCCGCACGCACTGTTAATGCCTATTTACCTTTACAGGGGAAATTGTACTCAGTTGCAAATTGTTGCTGTTTTTGCCCATTATTTTATAGAACTTTCCTAACACATTAAAGGTCTAAGCTCTATTGTGTTGGCTTTCTATTTAAATTTTGTGAAAAAAGTTCTGGTATCTCTCTAAATCTGCTTAGTCTTTGTTGACCAAGTTTTCCTTTTTGCTGCTGCCTTTAAAATTAACAATATTTTTCAATTTGTTTCATTAAGTATTTTCGTTGCTACAGAAAAAAATTGAAACAAAAAACAAACGCACAGAGACTGATTTGTTGAGTACCACACAAAAATCTTCTCGTAAAAATGTATTGGTTCTGTTTGTTCTCCTCTGTCGGTTGTTTCATTTAAAATTAAGTATTAACCGACTCGTCTATTGTTTGCTACTGTAAATCATACTTGGATTTTGTACCTCAGCTTATCTTGCGTTCATCAAAACTGCATTAACTTACATTATTTAGTTAATAAATCAATAATTAATTACATCTTAATCGTTCAAATTAACTGTTTGTTCTCATTTTTAGTACTTTGCGTTTGTCCATCAGTCAATGTTCTTTAACAGCCGTTTAGACAACATTAATTCGTTTTGTGTAACACACACGGCTGCACACAAAGAAATTTACTTTAGCCTGCTTCTAAAGTTTCATTGAAATTCGTTGCATTTTTTGTATTTCCATTAACAGTAGTTTTACCTAATAATTAACGCTTTTTGTTTATGCTCCGGCCGATTCCAGATGTTGTCTTATTATTTTTTTCTATGAAACCAACAATAAATCTTTTAATGGTTAATGTCTGTTTATATCTGTATAGGGTAAATTGTACTTAGTTGCGAATGGTTGCAGTTTTTTCAAAAGCCGAAATCTATTTTACGAAACACAGCGTATTTTTTCAGGAAGAGCAACAAATGTGAAGTTGGCTACTTATTTAATCTTTGTAAAGAAAAGTGGCTTTCTTTTTGATCATTTTTGCTATTAATCCGTTCAATCTGTTTAGTATGTGTTAACTGTTTGCCTGTTCGTTGCGTCCTTTAAAATTAAGTATTTTTTGCATAATTTTATTTCAGAAAAAACCACATAGACTGATTTGTTGCGTCCCACAAAAAATGTATTCTCGTATTAATTTATCGGTTCTGTTAGTGAGTATTGTTTTCCTGTCTGTTGTTTCATTTAAAACTAGCTGCGTCTTCTGTACTGTAAATCGTACTTGCTTGGATTTTGTATCTAAGCTTATCTTGCGTTCATCAAAATTACAAGAATTTTCATTATTTAGTTAATAGATCAGTAATTAATTACAAGTTAATCGTTCAAATGAACTGTTTGTCTTCGTTTCAGTAATTTCTGTTTGTCCATCAGTCAATTTTCTTTATCTGCCATCGAGACAAATTTAATTCGGTTTGTCTCAACAAACGCGGCTGTAAACAAAATAATTTACATTATTCTGCTTCAAATGTTTGCTACAGTTTTTTTCTATTCGGACGGTCTTGTCGTTTGTTTTCATTGAAATTCGTTGTATTTTTACTATTTTTTCCATTGCCAGTGGTTCTCGCGTATAATCTCGCTCTTTGTTTATGCAATGTTAATCCTTTTTTCTAAGAAACAATAAAACAATAAGACAATAAAACCCACATTTCAGACAAATAAACATAAATTAACGCATTTAGTTTGTGCATCATCTGAGAGTGCTTGCATAAAGTAGAACGAAATTTACAATCAAATCCAGCAAACTTCGATTGTTCTTAAGCAAACTAGCGTAAAACAGCAACTTCTTTACTAATTGTTTCTTACAGTTCTTAGCTTTTTTTCGATTTTCCAGTACTGGTAAACAACTCACCAACCAGGTGGCTCAGTTATCAAAACAACTCAATTTCAGCTAATCTTTTGGGTAATTTAATAGGGGCGCTTATGAATAGCACAGGGCATAAAACGAGCCATAAAAACGTCTAGGTGGTCTCGGTTTTCGATATTTTTTGGTTCACCGGACAAGCCCATTTGTGCTTCCTGAAGAAAAGAGAAATTTTAGTGGAAGAGTCCCAAGTAACTGTGTCTAAATATTTTAAATTGTTTCCACCATGAGGTCCTGTTCTTTCTTTTATCTGCCGGTGGACAATGAACCCTCTGGGTGCCAGTAAATAATCCAAGTGGACAGATCTGACTGCCACTATAGTCATTTATTATATGTTTTCTTCAGAATTGATTTCTCTGGTGTGTTTCAAGTCCACCGAAAATCGAATTGAAGCATCCGCGCCCAATGATCCATTTTGCGGTACCATCGCAAGCGACTGGAACCGGCCGAAAAGCCGAAGAACCACCAGCGCAGGCATGACAGGGCCGGTACCAACTAATTAGGTAGCGCTAAAACATTGGCATTCTTCGGATGCCTTCGCGATGCATTTTCTCCCACGATACCCGGTCAACCACTCCAGACAACTTGTACCTGAATGGCGCTATAAACCGAAGAACCGCGAACCCGCAAAAGGAGAAGCTGCGACCGATGTTGCTCTTATCGCTCGATATGCTACCAAAACCTCAAGAATTCGGTTGTTTTTTCACAGACATTAAGATACCAGTCAATCGACATTCAGGCGGTTTTAAAAAATGTTGGAGAATTCAGATGAGCCAACTGGAGAAGGTTGAAAGAATTCAATTTGCAAAAAATCTCAGCTCCAAAAGAGGCGTTCTGGCTGTTTTCATCGCCTGGATTGTTTGCAAGACGGAAACGCTTAAAGAATAAACTGGCTTTCGGTCCATTTTTCACGGTGCGTGCAGAAAAACAGTCAATAACACGTTTCCCCCTTTTCCAACTTCCATAAATTATTCTCAACACGCGTTTCGTTTTGATTCAAGTGGATCGTTTACTTGGTGCCAGAGAAATCCAACCGTAATTAGAAGATTCTTGGCCTTACAGTCACATGTAATAACCGTCCTGGCTATTTTTTAATACTGGGTGATCATACTTTGCGCAATTTAATTCTGTGAATTTTCTATTCAAAATCAAAGCGGCAACGGTGCATCCAGGCAGATATTTGTGGTTAGTTTTTCTATTATGCTCTTCACAACTTATAACAATGTCGCATTTGCGTTAAGTTTACTTTTCTTGGTAAGACTAAAGCCTGTGTCCCATGCATCTGTTTATACGATGATACGAAAGTGTTTCTATTGGTTGGTTATCTGTCAATTCGTACGACGGAGTACGAATTGACAGATCTCCAACCAATAGAATCACTTTCGTACCATCGTATAAACAGATGCATGGGACACGGGCTTTAGTTAAAGTCGGTCAAATATTCTACATGAGAATCTTGCATCTTATGTGAAAGTGAAAGATACCCTTAGACTGTTCCAGGTTCAATTGAATCACCCTGTATAAAAATCTACTGAACTAAATAAGTGTTGAGCCTGGTAGGCGGTCTCTTTTATTTTTAATGAAGATGTTTCGTGGCAGCACGAAGTACCGTAAACTCAAACATGCTTTATCTGGTTTCGGTTTTCCTTTTTGAATTTTTAATCCCCTTTACATGAGAGGAATGTGTCGCTTCAGCGCCCGGCTCCACAAAGAGATACGTTTATCGTTTGGCAAATATTTAAGTGGTATATTTAGGTATAATATACACAAATATTTGGGATGCCCTCTTTTTCTCGTTTGTTCGTCGGAACAGAGATTCGGTCGCTGAGTCATAAACAGGCGCATAATTAACTGCAACGCGCAATTTTTACGTTTTATTGTCGAATCATCAGGAATAAACGTCACCTAAGTAAATCTGTAATGATTTGTTTGGATACACAACTACTGAATGTGTGGGGTGTATTAACTGTTAATATATCTTTATTTGTGCACAGACGCGGATAATTATTTTCACTTTGTACGCGTTTATGGCTTTTACCCAGCGCAAACAATCTCGGCTCACTATTTGCGTGAAAAAAACAAACAGATTTTGAAACACGTATTGAAACCGTCTGCCGCAACTGCAACTACACCTAGACCCTTGTTTACTTCAAACGTTCAGAGTATGCACCCTAAAAGTATCCCCAAAACAAAATCAATACAATCACTGTTGTGTCTGAAAGCATTCGGCTGCATCGACGGGCCAAAATCTGGCAAAACCGATTTCATCAGAACACTCTAATCGCTTATGAGCGGTGAAAAAATTAAGAGGCGTTTTATGTTTGTCGAGCCATCAAAGGGCTGTTTTCGGGTCCCTTCTGGCCCTTCTAAGCCCTTTGCCCACGCCGGCACCTCGAACACTCTCTAATCAATTACAAAGTGCGACAAATGCGGACCGGGCTCTAGCCAGGGACGAATTTAGGAGGCAGAAAAAGACTGGGAAACCGTTCGTTACCAGCAAAACTTGATTTTTCGTAATAAATTCTATAAAATGTTTGTAACAGAATACGTAGAAAATTAAGTGCACGTGACGATTTTTAGTAGAGCATAATCGCTTAAAAAAATTGCCTGAAGATGACTCAAAATCGAAACTGCATAAACAAGTGCAGAATACAAGCGAATTTTGTGTAAATTCTTTAAGAATGACTCGAAAACGAAACTTTCCACATATAGAACGCAGTTGTCTTACTAAAAGCACCCGAAAGTGAATCTTCAACTTTACTGGTTTCTGGGAAAATAAATGTCAAACTTAGGGATGCAGAAACACCCTCAAAATCAAAACGCGCATTTCAAAAATTGTCAAAAATCGTTTGATGATAACTTATATTTGAAGCTTTGCCCATTTGTAGAAGAGACTTTACCCTAAAAAACGAATCTAAAATTGAATTTCTGACTTGGCAAGTTACAGAGAAAACAAATGTTAAACTGCAAATTGCAAAACCGCCACGAAAACCAGATGCGCTTTAGAAAAATTCTAGAAGAAAGAAAATCGAAACTTTTAACTTTGCGTTGTCCTACAAAATGCATCCAAAATTGACTTTCTGGCTTCTCAAGTTCAACAGAAAATAAATGCTAAAAACTGCGACCTGCAGAAACCATCTCGAAAACTAGATGCGCTTCTGAGAATTCTGCGATGATGACTGAAAATCAAAAATGTTGTCACTCACAAATCACACTTGCAACTTTTCCACGTAAAAAAAAAGTTTTGCTTTGAAAAATGTATTCAAAATTCACTTTCTCACTTAGTAAATTCCATAGGAAAGGAAATAAATGAAAATCTCCATTCTGCAAAATTAACCACGAAAACCAAACACGATTTTGAAACATTCTTGAACATGGTCTGACGATGAGTGAAAATCGAAACTTTTAACACGTATACAACGGGAGTTGCCCTACAAAATGCATACAAAACTGACTGTCTGGCTTCTTAAGATAGAGAAAAAATAAATGCTAAACTGCGACCTGCAAAAATCAGCCCGAAAACCAGATGCGCTTTTGAGAATTCTGTGATGATGACTGAAAATAAAAAATCTTGTCACTTACAAATTACGATTTTGAAACATTCTTGAACATGGCCTGATGATGACTAAAAATCGAAAATGATACAACTGGCGTTGCTCCACAAAATGCATCCAAAATTTACTTTCTGGCTTCGTTATTCTCGTTCTCTATTGGCTAAGTTAAAAACCACCACGAAAACCAGATGAGGTTATGAAAATTGTGCAATGATGCCTGAAAATAAAAACTTTTGCCATAAAATGTATAAAGCAGATTTTGCCCTATTAAACCACAAAAGTATCTCTCTCACTTCGTTAGGTCGTGAATAAACGAATGCCGAATTCCGACTATCCAAAAAGTACGTAGAAACCCGAACAAAATTTCAAACACTCAAAGATTGCCTGTAGTACACTTTCTCACTTTGTAAGTTGCAGAGCAACAATATGCTGAAATGTGCACGAAAACTGATCCGAAACAACAAATGTTATTAAGGTCTAACTAGCGCAATTTTTTGGTTGCCAAAGGAAATCTTCTAATCGATGAAAATCAAGCAAATATTGAACGATTGCAGTGATTATTAACAGACGGGCGCAAACTGTTCACGACAGAACAATGCAATTTGGCTGTTCATTTGCCTGACTGATAAACTCGAATTTAGCCATTGTTCTCGACTACAGGATATTCATCCCATTAACGCGAGCCAAGTGAAAATGCCCCAAAATTTATTAAATAAAACACAGGCGCAGATAAGATTTACAGGCGAGCCAGTAGGGCCATCAAACACCCCAAAAACATGGACGACATGGAGTGAATGTTAATGCGGGTTAAATCTGAATTGTCATCGGACTTTTCGTATCACTTGCGACTCAGTCGAGCGAAGGATTTTCTACATATTTAGCAATCGAGATGGCCAGATTTCGTTTTCCTATACAGATGGGGAAAAAACCAACACAACATTGTATGGACTAATTTCAGTTTCCTGCCACGTCCTAAGAATTACATCGTAAAAAGGCACGACCAAAGATCATAAAGAACGACAAAAGGCAATTTCCACACAAGCCGCACGGCACGGCACGGTTAATTTTCTTGTGCGGCCGGCCGGACTCCGTTCATAAGATATCGCACTTTTTGCCTGCAGGTTTTCGACGCAACACAAGCAAACAGAGAGTTGTGGCGAAACAGTGGAAGACGGTTCCTCATCCTCAAACCGTAAAGAACCAATTTGTTTATTCTTCACGGACGGGTGACAAATTAATTAACAGTTTTAGCGGCCGCCCGAAGGGCAAGGGAGGCGATTGGCAGGATTTTCGCACGTTTTTCATCAACCTGCCGTAATGGAAAACCTGTCCAAACAACTAGACTAAGTAATTGTGGTGAACGACCTGAAATCAGCAATGTAGAAACAGTTTCTCAGCTTTCTAGAACCGCTATGTAACGAATTGACAACATTTAGATTACACGATTGGGTGCCTTATCGAGGAATTTAGATGACATTATCGATCATCCGAACGAAATGATGATAGTTTTTTTACAATGGTACTATTTATCGTTAAGCCCAACGCATACATTGATAAGATTAACGCCGCAAATATACGGTCGGCTACTGAATTTCCCGTGCAACTTCAACACAAGTTTGGGTTATTTCTCATTCCGTCTAGCCCGGAATTAACGCATAGATTTCCGTTCGGAGACCGCATTTATTCACTAGATCTAGAAGTTAATTTAACGCGTATTTTCAAGTACAATTAAACATGTAGCTTCAGTTTTAACGAGATTTGCTATTGTTTTGCATTCCAAGTCATCGCCTTATCCCTTGAAATCTCCTTAAATTACTCACCGTGAGATATCGATTCGGAAACGTTGAAAAACTGGCTATTTTTTGTGGTTATCAGGCTGCCGGTATGAATTTGGTCCTGACGTTTCGCTCGTACGCATGGCCAGTATTTTGAGAGTTTCGGGTGCTCACTTTGACCCCAAAGCAAGCACACCTCTGAAGGAGTCATCAGTTTAATGCTTTAAAATATGGAAACAAGATAAAAACGACATTTATTTTGACAAGACTTTGATTAATTATAATCTTGACATGTTCCTGACGATGAGTGACATTAGCAACGTGTGGCGTTTTGGGGGTTTACCCAGAACGGTTGCTAGAAAGCAGACGATTGACAGTAATTACGCGCCAAATTCAAAAAAATTACCTTTTTCGGGTGTTCTACACTACATAAGCGTAAACTGGATTATTTTCGATTTTGGCTCAACACCCGCAGTAAAACCGCAGTTGGTGATAGTGTTTCAGTTCGTTGACAGACAACAGTTACTGCTTAATGTACAATCGCATTACAACAATGAATTATTGGTGTGATAAACACGAGGTAAATAATCTTAGTTAACGGTTCATTTCTTTTGATTCACTAGATAACCGAGTTGACGGTTTTAATGATTCCACTTCCTGTTGGAAAGTAGTGCCGGTCATAACACAAGCTGAACGGCTAAACTACATTTCTGATTTAATCGAATAGAAGTTTGTCTCAATTACATTCACTGTGGGTACATGTTGACTGGATGCGTAAATTAGTTAATTGCTTTTAGACAGAAGTTCAAGTGGGATAAACGTGATGTTTTGGGCATTACTTATAGTTAATAGGGGAAAGGAATGGATATGCGGGAAAATCTTAATATATCTTAAGGAATATTTGAGCAGCTTGACCGGTTTGCGCTTTTTAAGCGCATGTTCACACTTATCATTCTCGTCAGTTGAGCATCAGTATTGCATATTAAATAGATCGATAGATTAATAAACTATGGCTATCGATCCAAAAAAGGCCTTGTAGTTTGGTGTCTGCCCTTGCGGTTATGAACAGTAAGGCCAGTGTCATCAGCATACTGTAATGATGTAATGTATGCTGATCTGTATACAGGGTGATTCAAAATTGGCGTCATTCCTCTGGAGGTGTTGTCTGGCGCTGTTATAGGAGTACAGAAAAAATAGTAAAATAAATTAATTGTTATTAAAAACTGAGAAATTTGCAAAAAACTATATCAGAAATACGGCAGCAATGTTTTTCAAGGTAATCTGCCTAATTAACATTGCGCAAATACCTGTGGCTTCGTAATTATTTAAAACTCCGGTAACCATGGAATTATACCGACTGACAATAAGATAGACAAGGATAAACGGTAAATTCAACAAGATTGGTTGACGAAATGTCAACCTGTTCTCATTACCTCGAATTCTGCGGGGTTTTGTGTTTACATAAATAATCCATACAACACCAAACATTTGAATGGTTAACTCCAAACAAGCTAGTGCCTGTGTATGCCTTATTATCCACTCTTATCAACCAGCTTCGCGTATTCAGTTAATTAATTAACTCCATTTGTATCTCATTGTGCTGTGTGTATCGTACAAATGTGGTAGGAATGTAGCCGGTATTTGTTTGGTGCTTGGGAAAGTGTCAGTTATTGTGCTCTGAGTACCCCTGGAAGGCCCTGATTCGATTATGTCCAATACTTGTGCCTCTGTGTCTGGAACCCGAACATCGATTGTCGTCCACTATCTTCTTGAAACCACTCTTCTCGGCCTTTGATGTGAGTTCTTTCAGCTTCTGCTATGTTACTGTAGCATTTCCCCTGAACTAATCGCATATCAGCAAATTCGTGAAAGGCAATTCAAAGTAAGTCGGAGTTTGACAAATTATTGTTATTATTGACAAGGGCTATCCACCTGTAACTATCTGTTAATGACATAAAACATCATTGCTGCTGTGCCTTTTCATCAAAAAATTGTAGGCAATTGCGGCAATGATGTTTTTTGTCAATAACAAATAGTTACAGGTAGACAGCTTTCGTCTATAATAAGAAGCATTTGTCAAACTGTGGCTTATTTTGAAGCTTCTTTCACAAAATGTAAACGAACAACGAATTTGCAAATATGCGATTAGTTATGGGAAAATGCCACAGTAACATAGCAGAAGCTGTACTAACTTACACCAGCAAAGAGCATGTTTGCACACTAGACGAGTGTTCCGAAATGGACGCAGATAGTGGACAATCTAAAGGTGCTCGGTTGGAGATTATTGCAGCTGACCCTCCAGGAGTACTTGAAGCATTGCATAACAACTGCACGTTCTCAAACACTGGATACTTAATTGTCCCGATAACTCCCCCGAGGAAGGGCCTACATTCCTACCATGTATGTAATACGCACAGGACACTAGAACACATTAAATCTCTGATCTTCCGAACACCGGTTCAAATTGAGCAGCAGTTAATTAACCGAACACGAGAAGCTGCTCAAAATATGAGCCCAGACTCAAAGTGATTGGGACACAAAGATGTTTGGAGTGAAACGGGCAGGACTTCTTGCTCTTGGGAACACTTGTGTTTTAACAACAGAATTGTATTTTATTTGATCAATGATACATAACCTTTAACAGGTGGTTTTGGATGACAGTTGTGACCTGTTTAGGTATATCACTCATTTGCCCCAAAAAGATGAGAACACTCTCAACCCCCGTTATTGTCTCTTTTATTTTCTTTGCTTCATGCTTATCCGTGGTTACCGGAGTTTTTAATAATTACGAAGGAACAGGTATTTACATAATGTTAATTAGGCAGATTACCTTGAAAAACATTGTTGCCATCCTTCTGATCTAGTTTTTTGCAAATATCTGAGTTTTTAATAACATCTAATTTATTTTACTACTTTTCCTGTACTCCCAAGACACCCCCAGACAACACCTCCAGGGGAATGACGCCAATTTTAAATCACCCTGTATATGACCCGTGGTAAAACTTCGAGCACCCCTTGCTCGGGAGGAAATGGAAAAGCGTCTTTCTCACACGCTGTCGAAGGTCTTGTTAATATCCCTGAATAAACTTCCCGGTTACCGCCCTTTAGATGTGTGGTTGACTAAAGTAGTCACCCAAAGACCAAGTTGGAATGGCAAACGGCATTTGGACGGCTGTGGCCTGCCGCAGGACAACAGAAAGAAATCTCCCACGGCTTGCAACGAGGTTACACCGGCCGCTTATTAATTTTACTGCCACAGTGCATGGTGTGGCATGAACTCGTATATTTTTAGCATCCATTATCCAGGTGTCAATTAGTGCCAGTCTGCGTTTGGGCTGTTGACCATTTCTTCGCATTCCTCTCCCTTATCAACGGCCGAAAACCGATGCGTCTTTGTTTAAAGCCAATCATTCGCGCCCCCCTGTCAACACGAATTAACGCGCTTCTTCAGACGCTGTTATTATGGGAACCATCCTCTTGGTATGCAATTCCATTTACTACGTCCGAATAGGCAAACACACGTCTATTTGCTTGGCCGCTGAAGTTGATTCAACTAATTTATATTTACGTGGAACACACAACGAGAACCAGTTCTCTCTTGTCCTATATGGATGGTGCTTCTGTACTCAGCCAGTGAAAAACATCTCTTCCTCCTCCTTCTGCCTGATTATTATTTTCAAGGCATGACATCTTTAAATAGCTTCGAGAACACATTATTGACTTAATTTTCACTTATTCGTTACAAATGACATGTTTAATGATCGTTACCTCCGGTTTTATGGCCCCGAACAATCACCTCATGAATTGAATGAAACATACGTAACATAATAACGATGGTCATTAACATAAATTGTCTCAGTTTGATGAAGCATCGCAATAGTAGAGATTTAGTTTGGGTGAGCTTCGAATGGTTCGGCAATTTATTTAATATTAAGTGCAGGACGATAATTCCGCGAATACAAGCGCAAGACGATTTGCTTGAACTGATCCGAAATAAATGAACCGCGATGAACTTTTGTTTATAACAATCAACTGTCCATTGTTACAGCTGAACGCAGAACATTAAACAATAATTGTCTGCAAAATCACTCAGCATCATTAAACGTTATTAATAACTCCTAATTGCCTGTTTGTATTCGATTTTATGCGTGTTTATTATCATATAATAACAACAATAATTGCGTCTAATAAACTAGTCCGCGCGGATCATCGCTCTAATTATCATATCTCATGCTCGAAATTAAATCAACCTTATTCACTAAGCCGTCGACATTTTTGTATCAGACTTAACAGCAACTCATTTTCTCAAAAGGCATTATAAAGATTAACCCATCGAAATGGGCAGACTTGCCGCAAAACTGGTTCACAGGACCGGATCGAACATTCCATTGGAATGTCCTGTTAATCAACATAAAATTTAGAAGAATCTTAAGATGGGACACTTTTGATAATGTTCGTTCACGGTGCCCACAAAACGCGCTTTAGAACTTGGCTGGCGCGACCATTGCTTGAGACTGGTGAGTTGTTCGGACTGTTGGGGACGGTGGAACAGAGTTTCTTCCTGACGTTTCGCCAATCACGTTCTTGCGAAAACTTTACGATGAAATTATTTTCCAGGACGGCCTGACAGTCCGAAAAACTCGCACAATTGTTGTGATTTAATTGGAATTCAGACTACTTTAAGTGCGTAAAAATGCTTCAAATTTCATGAAGAATCGATCCGTCGAAACCACCCTGGTACATCGGCAACGTGCGACAAGAACAGACTGATTTCCATTACAGTGGAAACTAACAATACTGAACTGGATTTCCATTTTATAGAGAAAAAACTCATCTTTAACGCTGGTTTCTAAATTATTCCCAAAATGTTTTATATAATAGCAATCATTTCAAATTAAAAATTGGACTTGAGTCATAAAGATCACAGCAAAGATCTGTTGGAGCCAAATAGATTTGCCCCATAATGGCGGATGGGAGGCGCTTTGATCCTATTCGCGCCACTGTGTTCTATACAGTCACTGTAATTTCCATGAAACCCGCTATGTTATTCTCTCTTTTGACTAAAGCTACACTACGTCAGTTTCATTACGAGGGGGAGTGGAAAAGTTGATGCTCGTTCAATACGCTCAAGAAGTTTTCAAGTAGTTTTTTGTGGGTCAACAGCAAATTCCTTTTCTTGCTGTTGATGCCTGCTAGCGGGAATTATGAAAAGTAAATTAAATTTTTATTTTAAGACACTTAAAAGTTTCCAACGACAATTCAAGAAATAGACATTTTGTGCACTTTGGTCATTTTTCAAACTTCGTCCAATTCTCTACGTTTGTTTTCTGAAGCTGGAAAGATACTGATTTTTATCTAGGTGCAAGCAAGAAAAGAAATTATTTGCCCCGTCCGCCAAAATGCCCGAAAAACTAACCAGCTTCAAATGGAAAAATGTCCGTATAGTTCTTGATTGATTTATTTGAATAGGAAATCGTATGTAATGAAGTTCACTAAATAAACCAAACCGAAAAGCGCCAGTCTGGTCCAATGCCATTTGCTCTGGATTTACTGCCAAGCCCAGTACATCTGCTATCGATCAAGCAATCAAATAGTTTTTGCTGATCTAAAGTGGCGTAAAACGCGTCATATATACAGGGTGTTTCAACAACCGCCGCCCACTTGGATTATAGTCAATCATATTGAAGTAAAGTGAAAAACAATCGGGAATTTAGAAGTGAAACTATTTTCAAACTTCAAGATCCTTAATCTCAAAGAAGACAAAACATTCCCAAAATACCCTCTTGACGGACTTGGCACTTTTTTTGAGATCGGCCCTGTTCGGGGCCCAGGTGAAGGTCCGCATTCCATGCACCTTGCAGAGAACTCTTTCTCGACGTGCGTCTGAATTATTTTTATTTATCGGTATCGGCTCGGGCGGCGATAAAATCGAACGCGTATCGGCAGGAATTTTTCGGCCGTTCTACCGCCTACGCGGCTTTTTCTGCGGACAGCTGTACAAAGAGCTCTCCGACTTAGCAACACAGTTCATTGTTCATACCACTTTGTCTAGTCAATGCGAAGTTTTTTATTTCATCCCAAGCAATGTCTCAGGGATTTTATACTTTTTTTGGCCTACGGTTCAAATTAGTTTCGCATTATTAATTTGCAAGAATATTTTAAAAACTTCACCAATTTAAATGAAAAGCTTTGTTAAGTACGCTCCTGAACTTGAATGTTGAGGGCACACGGCCACGTGACTCGTTTCAGCCAATGACAGTGGGCGCTGATCGAGGGCTGTACGTCATTCAACGTGACACCCAATGCCGAGTACAGGGACAGCTTCAATATATTTTCGCTATTGATTGTTTGGAACACATTGAACAAGTTAAATGAACTAGATAAAAAATTATGCAAAAGTAAATTTCAATTATGCAAAAACCTCAATGATTTTCTTAAATTGAAACGTCTGTGAAGGCTACTGATTCACTTTCCAGCCGACCTGCCGTTCCAGTTGACTACCCAAGACAGTAAATCACCATCAAACTACCATGGCTTCAGCTTCTCGTGTAATTTCCGAACCATAAAATGTGTTATGGTCGTGAAACCGATCGAATTCAACAGTTATACATATGATTTACTGCCTACATCGTCCCACCATTCCAAATAAACATCGGAAACACGTGTTAAACTCAAATTAGAAGCGGAAACAATGCACGTGCCGTAACTTTAAAATAGCTAAACAATCGATCTTTTTTATTTTTCGTTTATGGAAGCTATTTCAGTGTTAATTGTTCTGTGGGTACTTTTTCCTACGCAAGTTTATCATACATAAAGCTCAATCATTTTGCTGCGTTTAATGAAACCGTTGATGACGCCGTTGATTGAAAACATTCTTTGCCACTTTAATACCTATAAACTTTTAGCGGGCCCTCAAAAACAAACGAGTGCTAATGTCAAGTAAACTTGCGATTTATAATCAAGAGCCCTGAAGTCCACTTCACACCATCATTCCCTCGAGTTTTTTATAAAACCCCCTAAGTGCTGGCCTATTGTTCGTGGTGCGAACCCCAAATCGTATCGTGAATCATCCGTCGATTTTTATGAATTATGAGATGATGGCCCCTCGATTAGCCAAGCACGTAATTATCGTTTGTGTAGGAGAAAATCATCGTAAACTTGCTTAATCGAATTATTTTCGAATAGTCCGGGTTATAGAGCAACGCAAAATTGATTATCCGAAATCTTTATGGCCGCAGAGCGGCGATAATTACATGGTGTAATTGATTAATTAGCGCGCAACATGGGAGCTAATTTAATTACGGTGCAAGAATGGTGTTGATTGGCCCAATTAGCTCAATCGCAGGATGTTCCATTGTGAATTAATTCAGGTATCATTTCAAATGTTTACATCGGATTACGAGCATGAAAACCACACGACGCTCACTCATAGAGCGAAATGTGGTCCCAATTAGGCACGGTGTCTAAGCGCACCTTTTTTAATTTAGCACAACCGGTAGCTAAGCAAGATATAATACAGGCTCCCCTCTAGATATGCTTTGCTGTTTATGAAAGTTTGTTTTAACTGTTGAGATAAAGCAAGCATGTAGAAGATAGACTTATGTGACAGGGCAAAATAAACAAAAGGCAAACGGAATGTAAGCAATGGGAACGGAATGCGTTCTATGTCTGCTCTTGATGACGATACATACATACACTCCACATTACGGAAAAACGGCCGCCTTGTTTGGTGCTAAGAGAATGCTTAATTCGAGGGAGATTCTGACATGCCAAATATGCTCGTTAATATTTGTCGCTGTGAAGTGCGCTCACGTTTGTCTGGGACACTCTGGATTACTCATTTTTTTCTGGTTGATATAACTAATGTTTGCTGCCGTTAATTCCAGTTCGATTATAGCGAAACAGAACCGCAAATGCTTGAGTATTAGAGCGGTTTTATGAATCACCATTTAGAAGTCATCATCTCTTTATTTCCAGCTATTTGTAGAGAGAGAGCGAATTGATCAATAAAAAAGGTGAAGTTTTACCAAAATAATAAATTTTGTACAATTTAATGAAAAGTTTTTGAAAACTGAAGTGTTAGTGACTCGTAAAAAAATATGTCTTTCTGATGTCATGAAGTTTCCCGCAATGACCAAAGCCTAATTCTTGATAGTAAAATATTCCCCAGCAACCCAATAGCTTCGAAGCATCAAAAAGTTTCCAAAGACTTGGCATCAAGTCAAACTTTGCTTTAAAAATCGAGAATGTCGATCTCCTGCCTACTTGACTGAATGATTTTTTCTGGTCTCATTAGGGTCACTCTAGACGGAATGTTCGTTCCACCCACGTAAACTATATATGCAATTCGGGGCATTTCGAAACGCGAAAGAAAAGTGCATTTATACTTTTTAATGCTGTTGCGAATGTCACGATAAAAAAATTGATGACATTCTTAATACGACATGGGACATGTAATCACGCGAACGTTAGTGGGGTCTCATGAAACACGGCCTGAACTCAATTTATTACATTCAGGTGAACATTGATTAAGCCTAGATTATGCCTAATGGAAAATGGGGAGAAAATTCGTTATAGATTGTAATTTGTAAATTACATTTGGACGTTACAGCTGAGCTGAGCTGCTGGGTCAATCCGAAAGAACCTGAAAGAAGTAAACTTTGTGAACGAAACGTGGGAAGGATTTCATTGCAGTCATTTGGCAATAGACCTGATTTTCTCATCAGAAATAAAATAAACTGCCCATTGAAACTGAAGGAAAAAATTCGTTTTTGTTTATTCTTCAAGACACCGGTTTATTTTTCCATACGCACTGTTTCGCTGTAGCAATAAAATGATGTGAATTTGGACAGTTTGGAACGACGTCTGGTGCATTTTTTTGCAAAATTCCAAAATATACAGTCGCTTGAAGGCTGTTTGTCTAACCTGAGCCTCCCAGCAGACATAACAACTGTATAATTCATCTCGAGGAACTCGCTAATTTATTGCCTTTTATTTTCGACTTGCAATCACTATGGAGAGTCGATTTTAAAGTCTGTATAATTCAGCTGTTTATAGCACATGTGACATTGTGGTTGACCTCGAGGATTTGCTCGAAAATCTGCATGTTTCTTCTAAGCTGGTTATTACGACTAAAATGTTTCTGAATAACCAACACCAAAGATCAACTAATATTTCGAATACAGTTTCCCAATGGGCAATTTAACCAACCGTTTTGCCTATGTGGAAATATCCGTGAAAAACACTCGTGTGTGCATAATATAACTGACTTTTCCGAGAACGGAGAATTTCGTTCCAGTCGAACAGAGAGTATCCGAAATTATTATGAATTCCAATTGGCAACTTATTTTCGCATTTGCCGCTTTTGATGTTTATTTGGGCATGAGGGGTTTTCGGCGTTTCGGTGCAATTAATCGAAAGTGCTTTTCATTGGCCAACTTCAATATTTTGCAATTATTTCTTTGATATCGACGAAAACCAGTTTAGCGTTCAAAGTCGACACTCGGCGCAATTTCCCTGGGGACCCTCGTCAAACTTAATATGCATTCAAATTGACATTGAGACTGCTGTGCATTCCGCATTATTGAACTTTGGAGGGCCAACGAACGAATTTGGCCCCATTGGCTTTATAAGAATGGACAGATTATCGATACGCCATGTAACTCCCCTGGAAATGTTTTTTTCTGGAAACTTACTTTTCGGGAAAGCGTAATGAGAATTTGAGAATTAATCAAATTTTACTGAAAATTCACATTTAATTTTCCGTGTCGAATTCCAGGAGTTTCATCACATTGCAAAACTGTTCGGAGTTTGATTCCCGCGAATTCCCCCAGTTTCTCCAATTATTGACGTCCGTGTCGTTTTTTTCAACTAAATGCGAGCAAAGTCAGCTTTAATTAAAACACTGAAGAGCTGTCTTTGCGACCGAAAGCGATAAAAGTCTTGTCCAAAGTGTCGTAAGCTTCCATTTCATTAGCTTTAGATGGTCTTTTACTCTTCAGAGCAAATAAAAACCGATCCGAGCTGATGAAAGACGGGAATTTTCATTACTGCCCTAGCGTGACTAAATTGGGTTTTTAAACAATCGCCGAGAAAGCAAACGACGTTCATTTTTCCGATTTCATCCCAGAAAAATTAATTATTTAACACATTGATGTTTTATGCTTTTCGATGTGTGCAGAAGCGTTACCAAAATCTTAATAGTGTCTGTTCTGGCTGATAGTTTGGAAATTGGAATTGACGCTCTTGTTATTTTCTAAAAATCCTCGACGTAGGGATGGTCGATATTTAACGTAACCGCTCCAGGTTCTCCAAGAGCCATAATCGGTCAGATCAGCGAATATTGTTTAGTTTCGGTGATGGTACAATTCAGCATTTTTAGTCTATAAATATTTCTGTTAATGTGGATTATTTTATGTTATTGTTGACTTAATAATACGCGTAAATAATTCAAATGCTATTACAAAAACCGTGATGCCCCATCAATCAGAGGAAGTTCAGTTAAAAGATAGAAGAAGATTATTCAATTTTTCAAGATTTTGACAAACTTGTTACATAACAAAAAACACAGGTATATTAGTACTATCTAAACACTATTATGAATATCATAAATGAGCAAAGAACTAGACCATGCATCCGTTTATACGATGGTACGATGAAACGGAAGTGTTTCTATTGGTTGGATATCTGTCAACTCGTACGACGGAGGACGAATTGACAGATCTTCAACCAATAGAAACACTTTCGTACCATCGTACCATCGTAAAAACGGATGCATGGGACACAGACTTAAGTAAGAAGCATACACAAAAAATATTCTTAAATGTTAATTCATTTTTAAATTAGCGCTTTAAACATTTTCGCATGCAAAGCGTATATTTTATTTAGATCATTCGATTTTATTATCAGTTTTTTTTCTTTCAGTAGTTACTTATGACCCATGTTTTGTTTTTGTTTTGAGAATATAGGTATTATTTTTGTTTACCTACCAATCCTAATAATTTTTTTTATAAATTTAATCATTATTTATCATCACTATTTCTACCATCATCATAATTGCTAATTTTTAAAGAAAAATTTTGAAAGTAACATGTTATATTTGGCACAGCGTTGCACCTGTTCCAGAAAAATAACCGTTTAGCACACCTCCAGCTGGACGATGTAAGGACCTTTTAGCATCAAAAGTACTTCAACTTGATCAAGAGTTGAAACGTCGCCTATTTTATGAAAATAAACGCCGATCTAACACTTTACAACCTGATGACATAATGACCTTTTACCATAAAAAATTGCGCCTGGCAGCCTTGAGAAAGAGCCAAAACTTTCCAGTCCATCAGAAGTCTAACAGAAGAGTGAACATTTAGTGCTTGAGACAAAGATGGTTGTTTGAGGTAAAAACCCCGTTGCAAAAACTCTCGAAACGTGATTGGATGATATAAGTTACAGTCTGATGCTGGTCAGCGGTAATAAAAATCCATAAACTGTCGAATGATAATAATAAGTTTAACCCGAAACCTGCAGCTCGACAAGAAATGGAGACGTCCACTTGTCGATAAGAAACGGATTTATGTAAGTCGGCACGTGGGAAACATAAATTTCGTGTTTATGTGCGAGCGCGAAGAAAATGTCGGATTATGACTAGTTGGAAGAGGAAACTTGGAAGGAATGAAGACAAGCTTTAGCAAACTTTCAAAATCACAGTAAAACTCAAACATTAGCTAAGAAATGCAACTTTCTTACTTGAAATTGAAGAATCTTGAATGAAGATCGAGACGAAAATCAAATGACGTTGACACATCTTGCAGTTCCAGTTACAGCCTGCGTTCTGCGTTGTCATGGTTTATTGACGTTGTATGTTGACAAGTTGAGGCGTCAAATTCAAAAGTCTCCTTTTTCAGGCTATAAACAGTAAACCGGCTTAAGGCATTTTATTGACTTGTCTAGATTAGCAACCGTATCCGAATTAAAAAGTCCATCCAGGTACTCATCTTGAGTAATAAACTTATTTTGACACACTTTGAATTGAATTTAATATTCAACACCCAAACCCATTGAATCTTATTTATGGCTGGCTATGGGGCGCATACAAATGACCATCCAAACAATAGGACTCATGTTTAAAGTGTCTGATTAGAATTTATTACATATCGGTGTTTAGAATTTCAATTATTTTCGGGTTTTCGCTTGAAAGTGATGAAATTCTAATCTCAAATCTAAAGAAGGAATTGGGCCCTTAACATTGTTAATAATTCATCTAGATTCTTCTAGAGTTAATTGGAATTATTTCCAAAGTGAAATAGGGAAGTTGTCTTTGCGAAGCTGAATATAGAAATGGCTTTCTCTCATGTTGGGTATTTTTTATTTAAACAATTTATTGATTGGTAGCGGTTTATTGGATTCGCGAAACACTTTTGAGGTGTTGCGGATAAAGACGCATTAATGCTCATTAGAGAGCGGCTAATTGACGACTATTTAAGAAGTTTTTGAACCAAAACATTGACAGGACATTGATAGCGTGCAGCTTAAACCACGTATCCATCAACTCTCTATTACGTGATAAAAGATCCAAAGGTGCCGATGTTTGTTTTCAGATTAAGGCTAATCCCATGTCAAAAATGAGCAACTTAGTTATAATATAAGGCTAATGATTGGACTTAGTAGGTAACTGGCTGTGTTAATTAGCCGCGCATTTTATCTATTATCGCTTCATTCACTCGATGTAGTCGATGCGCTGTTTTATTTCGGTAATATTCTGCTGTTTAAATGCAATAAAGATCAAATCTCCCGGCTTCAGGTGAATGGAAACGGCACAATCTCGCAGAGTCAAAAGACCGATAGGATTACGAAAGAAAGGCTAAGAACTTGGGATTAAACTCTCCTACAAGATAGGATCTTTATACGGTGTACAACGGCCATTTGTGTTGAAGTTTAATGTCTTTAATATATGGGGTAAAGCAGTTATCGTAAAACTGTAGGCTTTCTGTAGGCGTGTGAATGGACCGAGTGTGTGTGTGCTGGCGAATTTTTCGTCGGAAAGTACAAAGCGTTTTTTATTTTAATGGCGAGTAGGCTAATGAGCATTTTTATTAGTCTAAGCAAGTTCGATGGCATCGAAACCAATTAAGCAAACAGTCAGTTTATTATCATAGGAATAAAACTCGTTCCGTTTTTTTAAATTCGAGGACATTTCGACCCGTTAAGGCTATTTTTGATGCCAATCCGACCACTTTTCCCTAGTGATGTTTCTGGTGCAAATGAGTTTTTCTCCCAATTTTCCACTGGAGATCGGCACAAAATTCTCAAAAGAAAACGCCCAGACTTCATTGACTCTCGTACTGCTTTTGGCATCCATGGTGGAAGTCAGTGGCGTCTGGCTGTTTCCCAACTGTGGAAAAGTGGCTGCAAAACATGTGCACAAGAAACTTTACTTAGAAAGTGTGTTCTCAAGCGTGGTTTTCACGAAGGAGGTGAGTAGGTAAAAACTACCGAGAGTACCGAAAATTCCTGGCTTGATGGTATCGGAACCAATTCATCGACATAGGAAGTGAAACCACCCAAATCCGAATCGCCTTATTGATAAATGGGGGAGTGATTGGGCAGATTGATTGCCGATGCTTAGACACAATTCTGACCTTCGGTATGCCCTGACCATATAGGAGCAGTGTTTTGTTTTGTTGATGGGTGTAAGTTGCCAGGCAGTAGGCCGTCACAAGATTTCAAACACAAAGAACGTGGCCGATGATGGTCGTGGCTGATGGTCTTTATTAATGTCCCGTAAGGACCACACCTGCACCATGCAGCTGAAGATCGCATTCTTCGGGCGGGAAAATGAGCGGTTATGAGCAATTTGTTGATTCGAATGTCTTCGAAACAAATGAACCTTGAACGCAATCGCTCAATTAGACGCCAGTAAATAAATAGCAGCTGAATCAGCTAATGGAATTAGATGAAACGAGGCACCCCCCAATGTTTCGTTGCTCCGGAAGCATTTTACAGGCAAACTGAGGCTTGGCGAACGGTGTGAAGTGTGAAATTTCCCTTCGTTCTTCTTCCGCGCATTAGCCACCCTTTGTGTGCATGGGCGGCCTTTCAAAAGGAAAAACAAAGCGCACTCTTTTCGATAGGCGGCCCTTTCAAGGACCAAGATTTGCTGAAATTGGTTACTGTTCACAAGTCGCGCACCAAGGCCAATGATTAAAGTCGAAAAAGTTTCTTTAGTAAAAATATATAAATAATAAATATTTGCCTTCTCAAGTTATGATGTTAATACATGGTGACCCAACACGAACACCAAACTATCATAGTGTTGGCAAAACTTTGGCCAAATTCTCAGTTTGCTGTATTTTCTTTTTCTAAGTACGAGTACCTTCCATAGTGATTATTTGCACTTTTGCACATGGTACCTGTAATACCCTTAGCATAATAGTGTGCAAACCATAAAAAAGCTTGGATATTATGAGAGAATCCATTAGTATAAGTGGGCTATCTTGACAAAGTTGAGTGTGTCTATGAAGAAGAACATTTTGCCAGTTTTACGATATTGCATGTGAAAGACTAAAAGCCCGATAATTTAACAACGCAAGCGACGAAAACATCGCCAACAAGGTACGTGGAATCTTGGCCAAAGCAATCGAGTCGGAGTGTGAAATTTCGATTTACATGAACATTATTTGCATAGTTTCCACTTCAAAGGCTGAATCGTTCAGCTATACAAAGTCCAGGCGTGGCTGAACCTGACAAACAAACGCTAAATCCATCGGTCTGCCCATTACGGTTCAAACGATTCGCTTTCCGTTTACTATGTACTTTTTAAGCCTAGAAACTGTTTATTGATATTTATCCAGCTCTTTACTTTGATACAATTTGCGATCTATACAAATAAATCCTTTTTAAGTTACTGAAAATGGGATTGATTGATATGCTGGGATTACCAATCAGCCCACATTAATGCACTCCTTTGATTCAGGTTTTGCGCCAAGTGTCTTCTACGAAATGCAAAGGCTTTAAAGTGCTACTTTCTCTGGCTTGGAAGTTACAACATTTTCAAAGAAGGAGTACGTTTGGATTGAAATTTTCATTTTGAGTTCAACTTTCTCTAGTTTCGTAAAAATCAGGATTTGCAATGATTTCGATGAAAAGTTCAGCATTTGTAGGGCCAAATGTTTTCTTCGCACAACGGTAAGCTCCAATTGGTACGTTCTATGGTTTGGAGGTTACGACATTACAAACAAAGGGGCGAATTTGGTTTGAAACTTCCATTTTGAGTTCAACTTTGTCTAGACCCGAAAAAATAAGGTTTTGGGGCAATTTCCGTGAAAATGCGACCAGTCAAATGTCCTCAACGAACTGCAAAAGCTTCAAAGTGCTACTTTCTCAGGTTTGGAAGTTGCAACATTTTCAAAGAAGGAGTACATTTGGAGTGAAAGTTTCATTTTGATATCAACTTTCTCTAGTCTCGTAAAAATCAGGGTTTGCGGCGATTTCGATGAAAAGTTCAGCATTTGTAGGGCCAAATGTTTTCTTCGAACTACGATAGTCTCAAATTGGTATTCTCTATGGTTTGGAGGTTACGATATTTCAAACGCAGGGGCGAATTTGGTTTGAAACTTCCATTTTGAGTTCAACTTTCTCTAGTAAAAATCAGCGTTGTGACGATTTCCATAAAAATTTGAGCATTTTCAGGGTCAAGTATCTGCTACGAACTGCAAAAGCGTCAAAGTCCTATTTGCTCTGGTCTGAACGTTACAAGGAAGGAGTAGGTACATTTGGATTGAAATTTTCATGTTGATATTCTCTATACCCGAAAAAATCAGATTTTGTGACGATTTCCGTGAAWATGTGACCATTTTCAGGGTCAAGTGTCTTCTACGGACAGTTTYAAATTGGTACTTTCTATGATTTGGAGGTTACAACATTCTAATCGAAGGGGCGCATGTCGTTTGAAACTTCCATTTTGATATCAACTTTCTCTAAAYTCGTAAAATGAGGTTTTAAGACGATTTCGAGGAAAATTYCAGCATTTTCARTCTCAAGTGWCTTCTTSGAACTACGAAAGTTTCGCTTTGMTACTTGCTCTGGCTTGGACGTAACGCATTGTTAAAGAAGGGGGAGCATTTGGGTTGGGGCTTCTGTTTTGATAGCAACATGTTCATGATCGCAAAAATAAAACTTCACGGCGACTTCTCACTGGTCTCTCTCGCACTGTCAGAGTGTAAAAAATTGCGTTCATCAGTTATTTGAGGTTTGATCGGTTTTTTCGTACGACCTTATAAAATTTTCCAAAGTCATGTTTTCTCCGTTGCTGCAGCGGTTTTTTTCACCTAAATTTTATCAGAYCCCAGACCACTYTGGGAKWAACAWTCAGCTCACATTAGTGCTGTCCTGGTCTTTTTCGAAAACTCGTGTTTGTCCTCTTGCTYCCACCGTTTACTGACTTCGACGGTRGAGTTCAAAAAAAAATCCATTGCTWAAATATCATTATTARTATTTAGATTTTAGCTCCCAAAGAGCTCTTAGGACTTGACTACAAGTGCTATTTCAAGTCGTTGAATTCAACCGTCTTGCAAACGCACATTGTACTTCCGCAACTAACACTGAAGACTATTGAAAGCTCTTGAGGTTTATTTAACAACTGATCGACGCAAAGTGTTAGCAGATGTTCGGTTTGATTGCTGAATAACTGCAAATGCTTTGGTGGTCTGTTCGAGTGTTGTTCCAGAGAAGTGAACGGCGCACATACACATTCAACTGGTTTTTCTGCTGTAAAAAAAGCTAAAACCAGCCAAGATTCTATCAAGTGTTGGCTGATCTTGGATTAACCTTTCCATCAAGCGCACGTCGGCATCGGCGCTGATTTCGGCACCGATAAGGAAAAATCGTGCTTGATTAAGAACGTAATTTAATTTTTCGAAATCTTCCCTTGCGATGTCGTTACGCCCCCCTGCAGGTATTGACGGCGTGTGATCTTTGAGGTATGTGCCGATGATGTCATTCCTGAATGTTCGGTACCTGCAGATGCAAACAAGCTCTATAGGGTATCCCAAAAATGTTAAGAACCTGACTAAGTGTCATTAATCATTTTTTTCGGCCAACTACCAACCAAACAGAGGTGGTTCAGGGTCGGTGTGAAATCTATCTTCAGCTTGTTGGAATGCAGGATTTACCAGACCATTAGGTTTATGTGTAAATAACAGGGACGAATTTAAATGAAAACAAAAAAAACTTCTTGTCTTGCTTCCGCCAAAGCTCTAATTAACGTCATTAACACGAAACGGGTTCCTTTGCCTGCTCCCAATTCCACAGTTTATAAATACGCCATTGACGTTTTGAACCAAAAACCGTCTCATCAGTGGAATAATGAGTTTCTCGCCGGCATTAAACCGATTGATTCAATCTGAGGCAATATTTTATTGATAATTAAATTACGAGATCGGTATCATTAAATTTGCAGGCACATGTGCGTGAAAAACCGAATGGACGTTTTATAAGATAAACTGGCAAGTGACAAAAAAAACGGCTTAAAACGCCCAATGTTTAATTTTAATTAAGATCGGCCGCATTGACATCAAGAGGAACCGGTTCCTCATTACGAAAACTGGTAATAATTCGATTATATTGTCCGTGTGTCTTTGTACGTAATAACTTAGTTTAAAGGCTGAAATCTGACAAATGGACGTGGCGCGGCGTAGCAACCACCTCTGAAGATGTAAGCCACTCATGCTTACGAAACATCAGGAAGATGCCTAAAAGTCACCCGTTTGGCCGTTTTCAAAAAGTCCCAGTTCTTAATATTAGTCAATTTATTTTGGGCGCCGATGTTGTCAATCTTTTTTCTAAATCCAGTTCGTCTTTAAACCGTCGTGTTTTCGATTCGCTGTCCAAATGATTGCGAAACAATACGTGATACTCAAAAGGTGATTAGAGACTTATTACAACACCGCAAAGATAAACCCCATTAGGAAACAATGCACCCGCAGATAAACTGAACATTTCATGAAATCGTTTACCTATTGAGTCGTAATCACCCAGATTAGAGTTAGTTTGATGTGATTCTTGACAGGTTTAAGCAGCCGTTTCTATTTGATTTCGAAATTAAATACTATTTGTAATGTTTGACAATTCAAATATCAGAACCATACAGAACAACTGTTGACATAGTTAGAACGATCAAATATACAGGGTGATTCAATATTGGCGTCATTTTTTTAAGCGGTTATAGGCACTATAAGCTGCTCAAAATGTGAGCGCCGTAATGCTGCGAAGAGTGCACAATAAAATGATTACCCTGACACAAACATGTTTGGAGTTGAATTGTTTTTACCATTTTTTCTGTACTCACTAAACACTTGATGCCAATTTTGTATCACCCTGTTAATAAGGTGTTTTTAAACATTTTATTTTTTTACGCGAAAATGATGCGTTGTACGAAGAAAACTCAAGAGAGCTTTTTTGTTTGGAATTGAACAAGCAACGTTAACTTCCTGACAAATCAGTAGCTCACCGTTTTTTTCTTGAAAAATATTGAATGTCCTGTCGGGATACGCACCACTGGTGGACGAAAATTGTATTTGTTTGTATTGTAACAAAAATGTATGTAAGTAGACGTACGATACATAATACAAACTGTTCTGTAAAAGATTGTCGATATTTATTGTTCCTCATAGTATGTCCAAAGTACTTTATTTTTCTTTTCTTCACTGTGAATGCTACCTCTTTTGTTTCTCCCGTTCTTCTAAGTACTTCTTCGTTAGTTATATGCTCGATCCATGAGATGCGCAGAATTCTCCGGTATATCCACATTTCGAACGCTTCGAGCTTCGAAGGTTTCTGTCATGGTCCACGTCTCAATGCCGTACAACAGGACTGGAAGGATGTAACATTTTGACCATTCTTATTTTCTCTTGTAGGCTTAGGTTTCTGCTGACGAAAAACGTTTTCATTTTATTGAATACAATTTTTGCTTTCTCGTTTCTGCATCTAATTTCTACGAATTGATCCTAGTTTGCATTTACCATTGATCCCAAGTCAGTGTATCTCCCGGCTTGAGCTATACTTTCCTGATTTAAGTGAAAACCATAGGAGGCTGGGCGTTTTTGCTGATGGTCATATGTTTTGTCTAAGTTCGAGTTCAGGCTAAGTCTATATTCCTCGCTCCGCCAGGCTACTTCCGAGGATAACAGTATCATCTGCGTATCTGATGTTCAGGAAGGTCAGGAAAGTCTTGTCTCCAGTCTCCAGTGGCTCTCGAAATATATTTTCAGAGGATATGTTAGTAAAGGTCGGCAATAGGACGCACCCCTCATGAACGCCTCTTTCGAGCGTCACCTCTTCTGTTTTGTTGCCGGCTATATTTACGTATGTTGATTGGTTCTAATATAAATTCGCTATAATTTGTATATATTTGTTGTCAAGGCTTACTTCCCTCACTATTTCTACCAACCTTGTGTGTTTTACCATGTCAAAAGTCTTTGAAAAATGTATAAAACATCCGTACACATCGCGCTTCATGTCCCTACACTAAAACTTGTAGTGGAAATATTGCATCTTTAGTTCCCAGGGCACTTCTAAAGCCAAATTTGATTCGCTGGTGTATAAGTCACATTTTCTGTATATTCTGCCGTGAATGATCTTGGTGAACCTTGACGATGTGGTTAATTAGACTAATGAGTCTGTATTGGTCGCAGGCATTGTCTCGAGGCTTTTTAGGGAAGGTAATGAAAGAAGACACTAACCAGTCAGGAGGTATTTTTCCTGTATCATAGATGAGATTGAAGATTCCTTCCAGAGGCTTAGGAAATCCGTATTCTTGTGTCATTCTCTGTTAGAGCGTTGGCGACTTCTCGCGCATACTTGTGGAACGTATCATCCACAATTATACTGGACCTACAGTTTATCGCCGGTTCCGAACGGCACTAGTTTGAGAAGTTTTCCTGGTCAGAATACTCGTGTTAGTTTGCCATTGCTTTCCATCAGGTGACCACAGTATAGGTGCGTAAAAAATCTCCATCTCAGGCATGGCAAGCGGATGCTTTCACGACCACACCACTGTGACCATGTAAATCCGTATCTGTCGCATAATATTGTTATCAGCTCTACGCGAACTTCATCAGGTTCAGGGGATTTATTGTTTTGCATATTGTGGATAGCTCTCTCAATTTCATCTTTTGTTATGCGTTTATGGTTCAGATTCGTAAATATTGTAATGTTCTGGTCTATCATCTGAGAATGCTGTTTGAATATATTGTTTCCCCCATTTTTGCTTATCTGTCATTGCTGTTATAAGTTTACCGTCTGTCTACCAGAGTGTCTTGGGAGGCTTTCTTCATTTTCTTTATCTTTCTGTGTGTATTTAAATGATCATGCATTCTGTCTAGTTGCTCAATATCGTTACATTTCGCGGCCAGCCATTCCTCTTTTGCAGCTTTGATTTTCTTTTCTATTGCTTATTGTCATGTGTCCTGATCGGTATTCTTCCATATTTTTATTTTTGACTATTCGTCTCTGATCCATTAGGATCCTTCTTCCTTCTTCTTCACATGTATAGTTTTAGGTAGCAATTCTGTTCCATCTTTGTAGGGGTTCTTCTGGGGTTGCCACTATTTTTTATATTTTATGATCCGGTTTGAAGTTCTTCTTTTACTTCCCGTTCAACTACGTCTTCCCTGAGCCCTCCAATATCTATTTTGTTGCTTTGTGGGGTTTTGGTTGATCTTTTTAGTTTTGTTTCGAACTTACAAATCAATGGAATGTGGTCTGACGTACGTAAGACCTGGGTATGCTTTGACGATATATAGGCAATTTGATTACGTATATGTGGTCTGCTGTATCACCCGGAGCAATCCACGTATAAAGTCTGCGTGGTGGAAGTTGAAAGAAGGAATTGCTGTTCTTTGCAGAATTGCGGGCGTTGATTTCCTCTTTCGTTTCTTAATCGCCTACCAAGTGTTCTCCTTTCCCTTTTCCAATCTTAGCGTTGAAATCGCCGATTATCATTGTGATCTTGTCGCTTTTTGTTAGCTTCATAAGCCTCTAACAACTAAACTTAGTTGTGCGAAGAATTCTTCTATAATGTGCTCTTCTTTATCGGCATTAAGAGAGGAGATCTGAATTATGTTTATATCTATTGGACTTGCTCTTAGTTATATTAGTAGCATCCTGTCGTTGTAGGTTATACACTTTTTGACTGAGGCGTTGATTTCTTGTGCGACCGCTATTCCTACTCCGTTTCTGTGAGATGGGTTTTCATTTGCAGAATTTGGTATGAGCCTGTATTTGGCTGTGTTTCGCTGATTCCAATGATTTTAACGTCTAATGTTATCATTTCTTTGACGACATTGTCGATTTTACCGCCGCTATATAAGCTTTGTTCATTCCACTGCCGATTTTGGAGCACCCGGTGACTCTTCGCCCCCTCTGCCCATCTAAGGGCCCTATTCTTTCTTTGACTATCGGTGATACATTTACTAGGGAGTATATAATGAGGTGGTTTTTCCTTGCCTTCCTCATCCCAGCGTCTTAGCCATACTGTTGATCCAACTCTGACTGAAGAGTATCTGCTCATAGACCTTGCCATATGTGGCAAACTTACCCCAATGCACCACCTGGGGAGACGCCCGATGGGGGATATAGCAACCCAACACGGGAAACTATGCTCTTAAGGGCTCTCATTTGCCTGAACTTTTCGCGTCCTAAAATTTTACTACTTTTCAACCACCCTTTATAAAACCAACTAATACTATTAAAGGGCCACCTTAATTAAGTCGCCTGGTTGTTTTTTTTCACAGCACCTTTATCCGAACCGCAACATCCTTCCACATATCGAAGTTTAGTGTGTTATACGAGCACGTTGTCGGCAAAAGCGACAGGTAGATGCGTGTCGCTCCACTGGGATGGTTCACGAGTTTCAGTCAAAACGTTTACAGTATAAATCAACTGAGGGATTATCTGGTGGCGCCCCTGTCACTTCTCACCACCCGGTATTTCGAAGAGACCTGCTATTTATTGGCTATAAACCTTTGAACGACCATCTATTGTGCCCTGGATAGGGGACCTGATGATGTCTATTTCGCTGGTTTAACGACAAATTGGGGGGTAGTTTCCTAAAATTGTTATGCTTGGGGGCTGCTGCCGTACATGAACGTTCGGAGAAAAATCTGATTGAAACACGATAAACACTTGATGTTTGGCCAAGGGTATAAATATCCGCTCCAGACTAAATAAGCTTGGGCCACCGTATCAGTTTTCCATCTATAAATACGGCTGTTTTTTAATTAAATGGAGAAAACCGGAAATTTGGTCGCGCTTTGAATCAGTGAACATGGAAAATTCGGATTTTTCCACACTCAAGTGGGAAGAACCAATGATGAAGAAATCACAGATTTTAACACGTAGAAAATGGCATTGTCATGGCAGTTATCAGTAAATAATGTTAAAGTATCCATTTCACTCAATTTCACCTAAGAGAGTTCGATTTTCTGTCTAAAGGAAGTAACTGAGGCAGTAAGAAAAACACTTTCTGTACAAATGCGTTTGCTGATGAGAAAATACAATTTATAAGTGTTGAAAAACCACCCCACAGTGTCGCAAAGGGTTGTCAGTTCGAACAAATTTGCTGGAGAAACAATAACTCCTTGTACAGGCTGCTTCAGAACAAAATGATCAATTTCTGGGGTATAAATTCGATTTCATGAAGTTCAGAAGTCGACGGCTTTCGAGTTTCGGCCAACAAATTTTTTTGCTT
>NW_026018508.1:1196131-1197502 GCF_020466585.1 Dendroctonus ponderosae
GTTTAGCCAAATAACCCAAAAAACGGAAAATTAAAGCAAATTTTTCCAACTTTGTGCCCTTCTGATCATCATTTAACCGGCTTAATTTGCATGGAAACACATCCATTCATCCTAAGAACAGGCTCTAACCTGGAAAGAATTTCTCTCGATTTTTATTCCCACAAAAGAAGAAAAGTCAACGTTTTGGTGCTTGAGAAAACCAACGGAATTCCAACATACTGAATTCCTTGCAAACTGTTAAGGTAAGACTCGAGCTTCCTGAGAAGGTTTTAACAAAATTTGAAAACTCTCTTAATGTTAAGACCGACAAAAATGTTTAAAAAATTCGCTCAAAAAATGCTGAAATCAGTCAAATTTGGTGTGTTTTTCGTTTCAACACCCTGTATGTATAAATAATTTCTTTTCTTTCTTAATATTTTGATCCTAAAGGGCAACAGGCAAAAATAATTTTGTGCACAGCGTAGTCCGGAAATTAAGGCGCAATATTTTAAGTGCGATTTCTGCTACACAAAAAGTGGTGATTCCTCATAGAAATCAACCTCAAATGCTTGGACCCCGATCTACAGTGTGTAGAGTTTTATTATGCGCTCAATCTCTTCAAGCAATCGGTGTTAGAAATCGCATCTTAAACTATTTAAAACCCAATATCTCAAAAACGGTGGTTCGTTTGAGAGGTTGCGACCAAGGGTCCCGTTTTTGCTTAGCATTAATCAGGCCACAAAGAGCACCCTTCCAAGCGTTCGTATACAAGGTGGCAAAAACTTTGGAGCCAAAGATTGAAGGCAAATCTAGCAAAGTTAGGCGTAGATATGGAATCAAACAGGAAAAATGCAGGAAATCAATAATAGTTTTGTACAAACAGCTTCTTACTGCGTGATATTTCCAAAAGGCTTACTCGGGACAAATACAGGGTGTTAAAATTGCTGTTAGACAAATTAAATTAATTAACATTGCAAAAATCGGTATCTTTTGGTCATTTGGTATATTTTTGTAAAAATTTGCTGATAAATCGGACACTTTACCATTTCCTTTATAGTCAGTATAGATTAGATTACTTTTCAATTTCCCCTTCTTGGATGTTTACATATAAACGATTTTGCTGAAAACCCTTGAAAACTCTGATTGAAAACCAAAAGTACGAAAGCACAAGAACAATTTGCTGCAAAAACTGTACAACCGGCGCAAAATCCTGATCAATGTCGGAAAATATTTCCGGCCAATGATCAATTCGCTACTTGGGAGATGCAGGTGAACATAAGCAAATATTCTCAGTTAATCAAACATTTAATTTCCAAAAATAACCAATATAATCAAAATGCCTAAAAACTACCGTTTACATGGTTGTGACAAACTCCTCCATTCGACATCAAG
>NW_026018508.1:1197602-1200587 GCF_020466585.1 Dendroctonus ponderosae
AAAAATAAATCAAGTTTTTGTGCGATTTAAATGATTTTTTGGGATTTTGAAAACCACGCCTCCTCAAAAGTGTGCGAAATATTCAAGTTGGTACTTGCTTCAGATTGGAAATAAGAAATTTTTGAAGCGCAGAGTGGATTTTTGTGCAAATGTCCATTCTCTAAGTGAGCAAAAATCAGGAAACTGCTATTTGAATAAAATTTCGGCAAATTTTACACATTGTTGTTGTTACTTGCAGTACATTCGAAGTTAGGATTTTGTTGATACAGTGAAAAGTTCAAGGATTTAGAATTCAAATCTCTTCTATAGAGCGTAAAAGTTTCAAGTAGCTACTTGCTCTTGGCTAGCAGTTACGAATTTTTGAAACAGAGAGTGCAACTTTATGGAAATGTCCCTTTAGAGGCTAACACTTGCTATGAGGGCAAAAATCAGGAATAGATGCCATTTGAATGAAATCCTCATAACTTTCAGATTCAGGTTTCTTCTATAATTTGTAAAAGTTTCCATTTGCTACTGGGTCTAGTTTTCAAGTTTCTAGTTTTTGAAACCGCGATTTTCAAGTCTTTTAAAAAATACAGCACTTTTCAACTCATATGTCGTCTAAACACTGTGAAAGCTTCAAGTTACTACGTACCCCAGATGAAAGTTAAGAATTTTTCAAACAGACAATGCAATTTGCTAAATGGGCAAAAAATTGAATTTGATGAGATTTTAATGAAATTCTTTGATTTGTCCGAATCAAGTCTCTTTCCCAAGTCTCAAGAATTTCGCTGTTTTTCTCGGAAACGAAGTTTCTACGGGAAAAATTGATTTCTGCTTCTTTATTGAATTAAATTTTGAATAATTGAATAATAAAAAGACTAGTTACCGAGTGCTACCCGCAGTGGCAATTTTAAATGAATCTTCCAGGCCCCTCTCCAAAAGATTCTCCCTCTAATGAGAAATTTGTCTTGAAATTGTACATATTTTTAAATAAATCAGTTAACAACTTTCTGTTAAAGAAATGTATTTCAGTTGAAAATTTGAACACCGTGTATATCAGAAAGTGTTTTTTAGGCAAATCGAAAAAAAATGCATGTAACTAGGTCTGTTTTGTGGGTTTTAAAATCGAAAAATCAGTTTCAACTTCGAATGTAATTGTGAGAACTTTTGAGCTTACAGTTTGGATTAACTTAATTTAGGACTTTTGGAAAACCACATAAGGAGTAAGTAAAAAAAGTTGGTTGCCTGAAACATTTCGATTCAAAAAACTCTATTTTGCAACGTTTTCCTTTTAAATGGCCAATTTTCCAGTTCGCTCACATTCGCTTCTTTTTTCTCAGTCAACGCGCCCCTTCGTCCTTGCTGTGCGGCCTAAAAGGACAAAACTGAGAAAATCGCGACAAAATTTTGCAAACCAACTTCAACATTGATACAGTAGCTTGCACTTTTATAAAAATGTTCCGTCTTATTGAGCCCTTAAAGGCGAAAGAGCCCAATAAACCTTGCATGAATCAAGGCGTTAACGCCCCAGCCGAAAAGTGGAACTTAATGGTGATTTTCAAGTGCATTGTGCTAGCGAGCAACAAAGCAATCTGATGTAACTTTGCGGCAGTTTCAATAATCCCCGAGCCAAGGCAAAAATCCCGTTTTTGTCACATAACCTTATCAGCGCGAAAAAAAAATCGAACCAGTTTTCTGATGCAAATGGTCGAGCTCCTGGGCTCCATCCAACGCATTGTTCAGGCCTATAAATACTCTCCACTTGCCTACTCAAAGCATCAGTACTTCATCGTCGCTGAAGAACAAACCAACCCAAACAACTCCAAGATGAAATTCGTTCTTTTYGCCGTCTTCGCCCTATTGGCCGTATCCGCTGCTTACGCTGGCGTGATTGGAGGTACCACCATCCTCACCTCTCCTGGTGTGGTGGGAGTTGGCGTTCCCGGTGCCATTGTTGGAGCTCCCGGTCTACTTGCCTCTCCTGGACTAGTTGGTGTTGGCGGTTTGGGACTTGGAGGCAAAGGATTGATCTTGGGATAGATTTGATCGCTCGGCTTGCTGGATTTTACCGAATTGTGCAACGATAGGTTTAGATATTTGTAACTTTGGTATTTTGGACATTAAATGTTTTAGATGTGCTCACTTTAAACTGCCTTTTTTCTTCACCTTGTTAGAATATTTGTTTTGCCGCACTTTAATGCCTATTTTTATTTGTTTCAGGTAAGAGACTAGACTATCTACATTTTGGGTAAGCTTTTTACTCATTTATACGGAAACAGTTGTAACGGTAACAAAACGTAACTACTCTCTTCTTCTTCTTCTTCTGGAGAGTGATTATTTTTGGCCTGGACTCATATCCTCATGTAGCTGCATTAGAGAATATAGTCGCTTTATATGCAGATTGATCCAAACTAAGTGCCTTAACTTTATCAGCATGTTAGTTAAAAAATGGAGTACAATTTCGAGAAACTGTCTGGGATAAAAACATAACTTTCCTGTAAATTTTGCGTGGACTTGAGGTTAGATCTTATGGTGTATGCTACTAGTGTTTCATGTGTCAGTGATGATTTTTTGGTCGATGCGATTATTTTGCCCCTAACTTCTGCGCCACTGGAAAAATGCCTCTTCTAAAGTAAATTTTGAAAGGCCGCTAGCTTCTGTTTCAAAAGTGTTTTAGATCAAAGTTACATTGTCAACCGTTTGAGAGAATTTTTTTATGAAAGTCGTTATTGAAAAATGCACCGTGAATGTTAAAGCGATTATTTTGTTCATTCAAATTTTTTAAATGCATCTTTCAATCGAGTAGTATTTTCGCTTTTTACTGGAATTTTTGCGCATTCAATTCCATTTCACTTTAAAAGCGTTGTTAAGTAACCTTTTCACCAAAAGCGACTTTTGTGTAGAAAACTGCGGCCTTTTATTGGTAACACTGGCATCAAATTGTCCAGTGGCGTAGAACTTAAGGGGGAAATGCTCGCACTCAGCCGGATAAATCGCACTTAA
>NW_026018508.1:1200687-1203959 GCF_020466585.1 Dendroctonus ponderosae
GATGATACGATGGTACGAAAGTGTTTCTATTGGTTGGAGATCTGTCAATTCGTCCGTCGTCGTACGAATTGACAGATCTCCAACCAATAGAAACACTTTCGTACCGTCGTATCATCGTACAAACGGATGCATGGGACACGGTCTTTAAACTCAAAAGTTGATGCTGAATACAAATTTGATATCAAAATAGGCTCAAATTATGACTTTCCATTGAACAAAGCCAAGATATCGTAGAATTCCGGTGAAAAAACTATATTTAGACTTGCAGCAGCCGATTATGGCTGCCTTCCAATGTGAATACGATGTCAGGAAAGGAACCTTTTTCTAATGAACGGGCTACTTGAATTACCTGTATACGTAAATCTAATATATTGTTAAGTAAGCTACCGACCTAATACATCAAAATGTTTCACATTCGCGCTCGGACTATAAGCAATAGAATGATCTCGGTTCTTCGCGCCGCTTTTCGTTGACGCGTAGTCTAGCTGCCCGAAGTTTCTGCGAAATTCGAGATGATTCGATGGCTGTATAATAATAATGTAAAAGACAATTGTTTGGCGCGGATTATTAATTAATCAAGCAATTTACCGCAAAATTTACTTGCATCGCGTTCAATATATTTAATGTTCGCTTGTGTTCGTAGTGGTTGTAAAGTGTTGTATTACGTGCGTGAAGAGGTTCTATTTGTCACAAAATTGGCCAAATCAAATTAGTCTTAAAGAGGAATGGTGCGTTGGCATAAAGGTAGAGCAATAAAAATAAAATCATCCACGGAAGGCTCACAAATGGTTCGCTTGGATGATGCGTCAAATTAAAATCAAGGTTCTAGTTCAAGTAGTAAAACATCTAATGACACAATAAAGGCAAAAAACGAAAGTATGACTAATCATTCATTATTCTCGGATTTCTTGATTCCCACGGCTCACCTCTCTGTATGTGGTGCAGCAAACTCCTTCCTAAGAGTTCGATGGTACCTGCTAAGATGAGCCGACATTTAGAAACTGTGCAATCCCGTACAGTATTTTTTTGTACGTAAAGAAACAATTATTAAGAAGCCAAAAACGATGACGTATGCGACTTAGACTTTGAATGAAAAGGCCACGGAGGCGTCGTATTTGGTTAGTTATCGGATTGCCCAAGCAGGAGAAGCGCACACCATCGCTGAAAAGTGAATAAAACCATGTGTGTTAGACACGAGAAAGCTGCAAAGCATGTTTCTGACTGGCCATCTTGCTAGTAATTGTGCAATACCCATATGAACATTCTACTAACACAACCGGAGAAGTAATTTCGGAGAATGTAACACGGTTAACATAGTTTTTGAAGAAAACCGACTAAAATGGAATGATTGCATAGATATTTGTACCGATGGAGCCAAGGCAATGACAGGTAGAGCAGCAGGAGCCGTATCACGAATAAAAACGAAAGCTCCAATTGTAGTTCCAGCCATTGCATCCTGCAAAGACAATCACTTGCGGTTAAGAAAATGCCCGAAAATCTAAAGTTGGTTCTTGATGAGGCGGTAAAAATAATTAATTTTGTCACGTTCAATGCAATCCCGATGGTTTTCAATATTATGTGAAGATTATGGTAGCAATCATAACACATTACTGCTCTATACTGAAGTGAGATAGTTGTCTCGGGGTAAAACTTTGACAAAGCTTTTTGAACTAACAACAGAATTGGAAGCTTTCCTAACAGACATTCCTTTTAGATTAAAAGCTGGTTATTTAGATTAGCATTTTTAGCAGACATGTTTGGAAACTTAACGACTTAAACCTGTCACTACAAGGAAAACAGACAACACTTTTCCATGCTAACAACAAGATAACCGCCTTTAAAAGGAAATTAGAATTTCGGATTACTTGTTTTGGTAACAGAGAAACAGAAATTTTTTCATTGCTGAGTGAGTTCCTTAGTCACCTTATCCTTAATGATCCAGAAATATTTCAAAATTAGACATTTGTTGAATTGGTGCAATATCTGAATGATCTGCGAGCGACTTTTGAATCTAACTTTCCTGAAGAACAGAATAAGAAACTGCAAATAAACTCATGGATTAAACTTATTATCTCATTAAACCCTTATCATCCAAATTGCAGAAGCCTCAAAATATGTCAAATCGGATCTATGAATCATTTTTAGAAATAACATCGGACACAAGCATGTTAATCGTTCAGAACAATTTCACCGTCTGTGTGAAACGGGATTTTCAGCATACAGGGTGATTCAAAATTGGCGTCATTCCTCTGGAAGTGTTGTCTGGGGATGTCTTTGGAGTACAGAAAAATTAGTAAAAACAATTAATTGTTATTAAAAACTCAGATATTTGAAAGAAACTAGGTCAGAAAGATGGCAACAATGTTTTTCAAGGTAATCTGCCTAATTAACATTACGTAAATTCCTGTTCCTTTGTAATTATTAAAAACTCCGGTAACCATGGATAAACATGAAGGAAAGAAAATAAAAGAGACAAGAACATGCGTTGAGGGTAGGATAACGGTGTCACCTTGCGGTCAGTGCTGCGAGTGCTGCCATCTTTTTGGGGCAAATGAGTGATATACCTAAATTGGTCACAACTGTCATCCAAAACCACCTGTTAAAGGTTATGTATCATTGATCAAATAAAATACAATTCTGTTGTTAAAACACAAGTGTTCCCAAGAGCAAGAAGTCCTGCCCGTTTCACTCCAAACACCTTTGTGTCCCAATAACTTTGAGTCTGGACTCATATTTCGAGCAGCTTCTCGTGTTCGGTTAATTAACTGCTGCTCAATTTGAACCGGTGTTCGGAAGATCATATATTTAATGTGTTCTAGTGTCCTGAGTATATTACACACATGGTAGGAATGTAGGCCCTTCATCGGGGGAGTTATCGGGACAATTAAGTATCCAGTGTTTGAGAAAGTGCAATTGAAGAAGAAAGTTGTTGTGCAATGCTTCAAGTACTCCTGGAAGGCTCAGCTATAATAATCTTCAATACCTGTTCCTCTAGGTCTGGAAACCAAGCACCTCTAGATTGTCTACTATCTGCGTCCATTTCGGGCCACTCGTCTAGTGTGTAGATCTTTGATGATGTAAGTTCTTAAAGCTTCTGCTAAGTTCTGCTGTGGCATTTTCCCATAACTAATCGCATATTCGCAAATTCGTTGTTGGTTTAGATTTTGTGAAAGGAGCTTCAAAATAAGCCACAGTTTGACAAATGCTTGTTATTATTGACAAAGGCTGTCTACCTGTAACTATCTGTTAATGACAAAAAACATCATTGCCGC
>NW_026018508.1:1204059-1206983 GCF_020466585.1 Dendroctonus ponderosae
CTTTCTCAAACACTGGATACTTAATTGTCCCGATAACTCCCCCGAGGAAGGGCCTACATTCCTACCATGTATGTAATATGCACAGGACACTAGAACACATTAAATCTATGATCTTCCGAACATCGGTTCAAATTGAGCAGCAGTTAATTAACCGAGCACGAGAAGCTGCTCGAAATATGAGTCCAGACTCAAAGTGATTGGGACACAAAGGTGTTTGGAGTGAAACGGGCAGGACTTCTTGCTCTTGGGAACACTTGTGTTCTGCCAACAGAATTGTATTTTATTTGATCAATGATACATAACCTTTAACAGGTGGTTTTGGATGACAGTTGTGACCAATTTAGGTATATCCGTCATTTGCCCCAAAAAGATGGCAGCACTCGGGGTGCTGTTTTGTCGCAGCACTGACCGCAAGGTGACACCGTTATCCTACCCTCAACGCATGTTGTTGTCTCTTTTATTTTCTTTCCTTCATGTTTATCCATGGTTACCGGAGTTTTTAATAATTACAAAGGAACAGGTATTTACGTAATGTTAATTAGGCAGATTACCTTAAAAAACATTGTTGCCATCTTTCTGACCTAGTTTCTTTCAAATATCTGAGTTTTTAATAACATTTAATTGTTTTTACTAATTTTCCTGTACTCCAAAGACATCCCCAGACAACACTTCCAGAGGAATGACGCCAATTTTAAATCACCCTGTATGCTGAAAATCCCGTTTCACACAGACGGTGAAATTGTTCTGAACGATTAACATGCTTGTGTCCGATGTTATTTCTAAAAATGATTCATAGATCCGATTTGACATATTTTGAGGCTTCTGCAATTTGGATGATAAGGGTTTAATGAGATAATAAGTTTAATCCATGAGTTTATTTGCAGTTTCTTATTCTGTTCTTCAGGAAAGTTAGATTCAAAAGTCGCTCGCAGATCATTCAGATATTGCACCAATTCAACAAATGTCTAATTTTGAAATATTTCTGGATCATTAAGGATAAGGTGACTAAGGAACTCACTCAGCAATGAAAAAATTTCTGTTTCTCTGTTACCAAAACAAGTAATCCGAAATTCTAATTTCCTTTTAAAGGCGGTTATCTTGTTGTTAGCATGGAAAAGTGTTGTCTGTTTTCCTTGTAGTGACAGGTTTAAGTCGTTAAGTTTCCAAACATGTCTGCTAAAAATGCTAATCTAAATAACCAGCTTTTAATCTAAAAGGAATGTCTGTTAGGAAAGCTTCCAATTCTGTTGTTAGTTCAAAAAGCTTTGTCAAAGTTTTACCCCGAGACAACTATCTCACTTCAGTATAGAGCAGTAATGTGTTATGATTGCTACCATAATCTTCACATAATATTGAAAACCATCGGGATTGCATTGAACGTGACAAAATTAATTATTTTTACCGCCTCATCAAGAACCAACTTTAGATTTTCGGGCATTTTCTTAACCGCAAGTGATTGTCTTTGCAGGATGCAATGGCTGGAACTACAATTGGAGCTTTCGTTTTTATTCGTGATACGGCTCCTGCTGCTCTACCTGTCATTGCCTTGGCTCCATCGGTACAAATATCTATGCAATCATTCCATTTTAGTCGGTTTTCTTCAAAAACTATGTTAACCGTGTTACATTCTCCGAAATTACTTCTCCGGTTGTGTTAGTAGAATGTTCATATGGGTATTGCACAATTACTAGCAAGATGGCCAGTCAGAAACATGCTTTGCAGCTTTCTCGTGTCTAACACACATGGTTTTATTCACTTTTCAGCGATGGTGTGCGCTTCTCCTGCTTGGGCAATCCGATAACTAACCAAATACGACGCCTCCGTGGCCTTTTCATTCAAAGTCTAAGTCGCATACGTCATCGTTTTTGGCTTCTTAATAATTGTTTCTTTACGTACAAAAAAATACTGTACGGGATTGCACAGTTTCTAAATGTCGGCTCATCTTAGCAGGTACCATCGAACTCTTAGGAAGGAGTTTGCTGCACCACATACAGAGAGGTGAGCCGTGGGAATCAAGAAATCCGAGAATAATGAATGATTAGTCATACTTTCGTTTTTTGCCTTTATTGTGTCATTAGATGTTTTACTACTTGAACTAGAACCTTGATTTTAATTTGACGCATCATCCAAGCGAACCATTTGTGAGCCTTCCGTGGATGATTTTATTTTTATTGCTCTACCTTTATGCCAACGCACCATTCCTCTTTAAGACTAATTTGATTTGGCCAATTTTGTGACAAATAGAACCTCTTCACGCACGTAATACAACACTTTACAACCACTACGAACACAAGCGAACATTAAATATATTGAACGCGATGCAAGTAAATTTTGCGGTAAATTGCTTGATTAATTAATAATCCGCGCCAAACAATTGTCTTTTACATTATTATTATACAGCCATCGAATCATCTCGAATTTCGCAGAAACTTCGGGCAGCTAGACTACGCGTCAACGAAAAGCGGCGCGAAGAACCGAGATCATTCTATTGCTTATAGTCCGAGCGCGAATGTGAAACATTTTGATGTATTAGGTCGGTAGCTTACTTAACAATATATTAGATTTACGTATACAGGTAATTCAAGTAGCCCGTTCATTAGAAAAAGGTTCCTTTCCTGACATCGTATTCACATTGGAAGGCAGCCATAATCGGCTGCTGCAAGTCTAAATATAGTTTTTTCACCGGAATTCTACGATATCTTGGCTTTGTTCAATGGAAAGTCATAATTTGAGCCTATTTTGATATCAAATTTGTATTCAGCATCAACTTTTGAGTTTAAAGACCGTGTCCCATGCATCCGTTTGTACGATGATACGACGGTACGAAAGTGTTTCTATTGGTTGGAGATCTGTCAATTCGTACGACGACGGACGAATTGACAGATCTCCAACCAATAGAAACACTTTCGTACCATCGTATCATC
>NW_026018508.1:1207083-1207559 GCF_020466585.1 Dendroctonus ponderosae
CAGCTCGATAGTGTCGGAGACTTTGTTGTTGCCTACGAAGGCTAGGTGGAGTGGCTCGTTATATTCGTTGAATTTTTCTGTTAGTGTTCTCACGGGTTGGATGTGTCCTACAGTACTGTATCCTTTGCGAAATCCACCTTGCTCGGGGGGTTGGTAGTGGTTAAATGTATTTATTAGTATATCAGTAAAGATTTTGGTTAATAGTTTAACAGAATGTGATAGTAAAGTTATAGATCGATTTTGAGAATGTCCCCTTTTTCGTATAATTGGACAACAACGGAGTTTTTCCAAATTTCCGGCACTTTGGCTTCGGAGAGACATTTATTTAGTAATATTTTTATTGAATCTATTGTGGTTACACCTCCTAGTTTTCATCTCTGTAGTGATTCCGCCCGCATTGGGGGTCCGTCCATTCTTAACTTGGAATAGGGCGTCTTCTATTTCGCACGTGGTGATATTCCGGAATTTCTTCTGAT
>NW_026018508.1:1207611-1208959 GCF_020466585.1 Dendroctonus ponderosae
TGTTGGAGTATAGTTTGCCTAGTTGAAATCTTGGACGATTTCCGTAATCTCGGTTTTCTCTTCTTCCAGATTGCAGCATGTGCTCGTCAGTTTATGTATCCTGGTTTTCCAATTTACGACATAATTCCGGAACATTTGAAGAACCAAGTTCATGAGCACATTGAGAGCTTTCCTACACAAATATTGCAAAACAGTGAGTTTCTTCAGGTGAACGTGTACCAAAGAAGGCCAAAATCGGTCTGTCGGCCAACAAGGTGATGGCCACAGGTTTTTGGGATACACGCGGTGTTCACATCGATTACCTTGAAAATGGTTAAACGATCATTGGCGCATATTGTTCAGATCTTTTGCACATATTCGATGCTGACTTGAAGCAAAAACAACCGCAAAAAAATTCGAGCTAAAAGGAGATTATGTTGAGAAATTAAACGCTTTTTGGCCGGAAAAAAATTATCATTCCCACCACATTATCATAAAAATCAGTAAATGTTACTTATCCCCTTCTTGCAACAGGGTCTTCAATTTTCGATTTCTGCTTCAATTGAAAAATAACAGGTGTCATAACAAGTGGAAAACATATTTTATAAACTAAAGTTGGGCAAAATCTTACCGTCTTGTCATTAGGGTTAACGTGGAAGGACTGATAGTTGTGTAGTTGAATACATTATGTGATCCTATGTTAGAAGTAGGTACTGGAGGCGGACGAGCTGACCCACTTCTACTTTGTCTATTACCGCGTTCTCCCCGAGATGGGGCATATCTGGCAAACCAATTAACTAATGACCGTCTAGGACTACTTCTGGGTAATCTGAAACAAAGATTACGATATTGCGAGACAGTACAATGGTGGAAGATAGGGCGTTTTCATGAGCAATGTTCTTCTGAAAGTTTGAACAAAGCATTATGCGAATTATAAAATTCACATGCTGGAAACTAAAACTCAAAACACACCTCACATATCTGGAAGGTGGATAAGTTTTTCTATTCATACTGCGACGCGAAGTTCCTGTACTAGTGCCTGCAGTAGGGCCTGGTTGATCAGTACTTGAGCTTGGACCTATAAACCATAACAAGTCAAAGATAAAAACAGATTATTATACGCGAAAGTCTGATTACCAGGTTGAGGATTTTCTACTTCGGGTTGTGGTCTGGTCTGGTTGCCCATATTTCCCCCATCTTCATTTGGAGATTCAGTTGGACTTGTATCACTAATTCTTGTACCTGCCATCATTTGCCGAACACTAGATACACCTGCGCTTCGACTTTCTACCGCTGAAGACCGAATATGTCTTACCATTTCTGCTACCAAGTTTCTCATAAGTTGTAGTTGACCTACTTCTACCATGGC
>NW_026018508.1:1209708-1212315 GCF_020466585.1 Dendroctonus ponderosae
TTAAATACCCTCTGAGAACACCTCCAGACTGTTGACCCCTATTTTGTAAATTTTTCAAAATAGGTGCGGATATTTGGCATATATGATTGACTTGAAGTAATAAAGCTTTTGATATATCGATTGCTGAGCTGTAAGATTTCGAATAAAAAATACTTATTATGACTTTTTATTTTGGCATGAACCACTGGGGTCAGCCCTTTAAAAATTATTTAGCTATAAAAATATATCGACAAGACTTATCAGGGTGACCTACAGATACAGAGTCCGTCTTTGGGAGCTTCCACTAGAAGTATTCGCCAAACCAAAACTACGAAAGTTCTGAGGATTTCAATACAAGGTTATGATGTCGGGGCTAAATCATCTAAAATATCTGCAAGTCGGTACCACTTCCGATTATACCGGAATAAAATGTATGTTATTCCACAACGGTTGAAATTTCGTACCCAGTTAACAAAATGATCTTAAAATCCGACAGATAATTTAAAAATGTAATAATATACAGGGCGTTCGATTTAACATAAGCGAGTAAGTACTTACTTCCGGTATAACTGGAAGTGGCAGTGGCGAGTATTTTAAATGATTTAGCCCCCACATAATTACTTTGTATTGACATTTTTAGAACACAGTTAATTTTGGTTTGGCAGATACTTTCAGTGTAAGCTCCCAAAGACGGACTCTGTATATTTGGGGAACCCAATAAAAAAGAAACCCAGTTCAGTTTACTAACATTGTAAAACGCAGATATAAGAAAATAATCACAAAATCAAATAACTTACCCTGCGCCTTAAAAGCCTGGATTGCGAATTTATGTAGGAGACAGTAAATTGTAATGAATTAAAAAGGGGCGGCACTCTGTCAATAGCACCGGTTCTATTTGGATTGCGAGGATATGTATGGTCTGTGGTTACTGCGTGCATATATCCAAACATATCCTGCATATTCCCTGGACTAGTGGTACCTTCAGTCTCCATATTGTTTGAGGCCTGAAAAAAGTTTTCAGCGCTGCTCATTGCGGTTCATTCAAATTTTCAACATTTTGCATTTGTGCCTATTTATTCAAATAAGTACAAATGCAACATGTAGCTGAGTTCTTAATTTTAAAAATAAGCTTCAGACCGAACTTTGAAGGTTAATTTACGGTAGGCTTATGAGCAGTGAACTAGGATAAGCTGATGATGATGGCTTTTGATTAATTAGATTTTCAAGTGTTATAACATTTTTTGCGATAAAAATATTTCTATACTATAAAGGGTACTGCGATATTCTTTGGATGACCTAATTTTTATTTAAAGAAATGTCTGGCTCCTCTGCCATTAATGGTCAGTTCTACAAAAAAACATCTTTTTTGAAATATCGGGAAAACGGTACGATGTATTTTGGTGTAACTCGCTGTTAATTTGTTTTTATGTAAGACTCATATTTTGATTTGATTTTGATGAAGCAATCGAGTTCAGCCGATTTGAACAAGTGGCGAAAACGGCTGAACTCGATTGTTTCAATAAAATATGAGTTACATAAGAACAAATTCACAGCAAGATTTACCAAAATACATCGTACCATTCTCCCGATATTTCAAAAAAGATATATTTTTTTAAGAACTTTGACCATCAGCATCCAATAGCAGAGGAGCCAAACATTTTTTGTCAATAAAAGTTAGGTCAGATGGTCTTATTTTGACGCAAAGAATATCGCAGTATCCCTTTGATCATGTGCTTACGGGACATCCTTTATAACCACAAAACAATTCACAAAATATAAACAATTAGAAAATAAGAATAAAAACCTGTTGACTGAGCAATCAGCTAACTAACCTGTTTCAAAAAAAATAAACAGGGTTACAATCTTTCTGCTTCATGAACGAGACACGAGTCGTTCATTCGCAGGTTTCAAAACAAGAAAGTTAATTTTGAGATACGTTCCAAAGAAAAAATTAATAGGCATAAAAAAGTCATAACAATTAAAAACATGTAAGGAGCCCATTGGATAATTATATATTGAGATATTGAATATAGAAAATGTGTTACTTCAGTTCGAAGATCTCGGACATAAAATCCCGGATCATTGAAATTCCAACGTGGTTCATTTTCTGTTGTAGATCTAGCGCTTTCGGTGGGCCCACTGGGTAAACGGTCAAAACTTCTCATATTCCTTAACATGTTTTCCGAATTGGCCATTATATTATCCATCCTAAATAAGACAATAATCATGAATAAAAATGCAAGAAATGATGCCACTTTCCAACCTCTGTGAAAAACTGCTCAGCATACCGGGTCGTGATCCCGATATATTATTAGCCCTGATATTTCTAACATCGTCAAGAGATGACTCAAGGTCTTGAACAATATTCGAAATCATAGGACCCAGCGCTTGAAGCTGCCCAAGACCATTCTGACCATCATCTGGCTGTTCAAAAGGTTGTTGCGCCGCAGTTGAAGCATCTTCTTCGCTTTGTTCCCGTTCAGCATAGTTTATCAATTCATCTAAAACTATCGTGGGACTTCGATTTGCTCTTGGAATACCTGAAACAAGTGAAATTATTCAATATAGACACTAAACATGCAATTGAGTATAATTTCTACATTTTTAAGAACTTGTTATGCCTGTCAA
>NW_026018508.1:1212443-1212542 GCF_020466585.1 Dendroctonus ponderosae
TTGTTAACGCGCTCTACGTGGTTCCATGTCCATGCTTTCAGTATTCTGACGTGGTATTTCGATAATTAAAAACTCAAGATAAATACTACGAAAGTTGAG
>NW_026018508.1:1212655-1214771 GCF_020466585.1 Dendroctonus ponderosae
TTCGCGGTACAATAAGAACTGGTTCAGAACGTGTCTGTCTGAACGGGACTAGCTCCCGGCATTATCTTTTTTTGATTTGTTACGAAAGACTGGACACTTTTGTTTGCGGACAACTTTTTGTTGGCTGGGGTACAATGGGTGCCACCAGCATTGCATTCCTTTTCCTAATTCATATATGTCTTTATTAGTCTATTCACAGAGAAATAAAGTTAAAGGCTAAAGATGTCATTTGAAAAAAAAAAAAATGCGAACATATCGTGGGCTTAAAGCTAAAACCGATCAAGTCTAAAATATCAATTTTTGGTAAATGCACGCTAAAACCGAGCCAAAAAGTGAATCAGAATCCTTTTGGAAACTTGATCATTAAAGTGTAGTTTTTGATACAACTACTATGAGTGCACTTGTTTGAGTGGCTTTGGGGGACTTCGTCAGTTTTTGAAGACAAATATATTATTTTTTTAATTACTTGGGGGTAGGAGAATTCCGTCAAATAAAAGTAAATCTAATAAATAATTATGGCTTTTAAAGATTTACAGGTTTTAACATGGGCATTCGAGACAGAACAGAAGAATTTTCGGTATATCTGAAGAAAAACAAAATTGATATATGCTTTGTCTCAAACTCATCTCACCGAACAAAATCACATTAAAATAAATGGATACAACGTAGACGACACTATTCATTCGGATAATTAAGCCAACGGTGGCAGCGCTATATTCATAAAAAATTGAAAAAAATAGTTTAAAATATAATGAGGATCTCAGCATACAGTTGGATCAAATACAGCTAACCGTATTAATCGTTATCAACAAAACAACACTTTAAAGTAGGAACAGTCTACCTGCCCCTCGTCATAACCTCTAAAAATATTATATGTTCATCCTCAAGCACATGGGTGACAGATTCATCTTGGGTGGGGAATTCAAGGCAAAACACTCACCTTGGAGCTGCAGACTGGATAATACGAAAGGCAGAGAGCTCAAAATACCCATCCATAAGATTGGGTGTAACTTACATTCATCTAGTAAACCAACGTATTGGCCAACAGTCAGACATAAAACTCCTGATGTCTTAGATTTCTTTGTAACCAAAAAAATTGCATCCAATTTTATCAACATTGAAGACAACTATGACCTTGATTCAGATCATTCATCGGTAATCATAACCTCAGTGAAACTGTCTTAAAAAAAAACTTTAAAACCAACTGTGAGATAATAATAAATAAGACTACAGACTGGGAATGTTTTAAGATCCAAATAGCTCAATAAATTAATCTAGATATTGATCTTACCACAAAGGATCAGCTCGATAAAGCAGTGGCAAATTTTACTGAATTAATGCAACAAACGGTTTGGACCAACACCAAAACATCGTCACCATAGAACCCCCGGATTTAACTACCCGATGGAAGTGAGGAATCTGATAAAAAAATAAAAGGAAACAGACGAAATTGGGAAGCAGCCAGAGATCCTGCGATAAAAACCAAGTTAAATTCCAAATCTCAAAAAAATCTAAAGTGATCCAGCAGCTAAAAGAAAATTCGGCAAACTCGTTCTTGGAAAATCTAACAGCGGATAAAAGTACAAACTACTCCCTGTGGAAAACTACGAAAAAACTGAGAATGAAAATCACTCATGTACCACCAATCCGGAAATAAAACGACGAATATGCCAAAACTGATGAGGAAAAAGCTGATAATTTCGCTACTCATCTACAAAATATCTTCACTCCGAAGGAAGCGGCAATGGGGTCAAATGAGTGCCTCCACAAATAGAAAATAATTGGCATAAAACAATCAAAAAAGTTACCTTAAAATAGCTCAAACGAGAGGTGAAATACAACCTCAACCCGAAAAAAGGATACGATCTCATCCCTGGACTAGTGTTAAAGAAGTTACCTACGAAAGGACTAAAAATGTTACGTCAACGCAACATTTACACTGATGCATGTCTCAGCTTATTGGAAAAACGCAGACGATTTTAAAGCCTGAAAAAAAGCTACAGAAATAAAACATTACAAATCGATTTCCTTGCTGCCCGTCATGTCATAATTATTTGAAAAAATATTCCTCAAACGATAGAAATCAATTATTCAAGAAAATAGTCTACTACCGATT
>NW_026018508.1:1215697-1217111 GCF_020466585.1 Dendroctonus ponderosae
CATATTTTTAAATGCATAATAATTTGTAACTCACTATTAAGTTTTTTGATGTTTATATCGCATTTAATTAACTAATTTTGATTAGAACGCCAATGTAAAAATAAACCTAGAGTTGTCTACGTATGATCGCAATTTTTCGCCTCAGGGTGAATGGAAACAAAGCCATAAATTTGAATTAAGAAACGGGATACAGACAAAAGGAGTATACGACGGTCGTCGGTGGTACCCAATTGTATCACCAACGGTCATGTAACTAGCAGGGATTGTAGCCCCTGGGCCCCACAAAAATTGCCACTTTTCGCAAAGAAACCAGGGTAAAAAAACACCGCAAATCCGCTTGTCCACTTTCACTCCATTGCATTTCAGTTTAGGAAAATTAGTGTTAGGCACAAAGTAACTAAATCCTGTTGGTACTACTAAAAACGCTCGCGGAACGAAGGATCGGTTCTGAAGCTGCGCCCTAACTCGGTTCGTTATCAGTTCCGAACCGATCCTGATTGGCTACCGCGAATAAAGCTATTATCTTTATCTATTACCAAGTTATTTCACCACTAATCGTGCAAATCATTTCAATAAATAAAGTGTCCGAGGTAAAATACCTGGGATTTAAGCTAGCCAAACAACTTTATTTAAAAAATCTTGTGAGTTTTGCTATCCAAAAGACCCGCAAGACCGTAATATTGTTAAATTCCCTTGTGGCTCCAAATTCATTTCAACCAAAGAAGATTCACCTCAAATCACCCATGTAGGTCTGCTAGACATATGTGGATAATAAGGACGTGGAAAATAGTAGGTTCTAGATGGACTAGAAAACTAAAATTAAACAATATCTGACTGACTGAAACTCGCATTTCGGTCTGGTGGGTGCGAACTGGGAAGCCGAGTTAGTATAGATCGCGGCGGGGAGCAGCTAGTAAGCTGAAACAGTTCAATCGCCAGTGGCATAAAAATCACTACGAGTGATGTTATCGTTTCAAGGTCGAGTGAGATGCGATTTTGGTATCCCATCAGGAAGATTTTTTTCATCAGCGAATGCCTTTCAATTCTCAAAACCGTACCGCCACTTAAAGCATTTTTTTCTCTACTGCTATCGTGAAAAGGCCAGATTCACAAAGGTCTGTAAAGGACCGCTAGGCGCCATTTGAGTCACGGTAAGAAAGAAGGTGGATGTTAACTTGTGATAGTGCTGTGTAGTTCGCGAACGAACTAGTTCAAAAGATCGAATCAGGGAACTGAACTGGACGATCGAATCTTCTAAATTGAAAGAGCGAATCAGTAAGAACTAAACAGAACATGTCATTTCTTCTCACTCTTGAAGGAGAATGAGACCGATGATGCCGATTGAACCGATAGGGCTTCTCTTTACTTCCACGCGGTTTCTTTCAGTTGGCGTTGTTGACTTTGCAGTTCATAG
>NW_026018508.1:1217211-1228850 GCF_020466585.1 Dendroctonus ponderosae
TAAAGGCAAGCGGTTTTTCCTTGAAATGATTTGGAATAGGAACACCCATTCTTTCATTTCTTGGACCACAACAGCTCCAAACGTCACTGATTTCATTTTTATCCGCTAATGTTTTCTAATAAATCGAAAGATGCCATACGGGCAACATCATTGTGTTGGTGTCACCCCCAACAAGTTCTGGCAGGCAAGGAACCAGTCTGAACATGCGAGGGGAGCTGTTCAAATACAAATTTATCTTTCACCAATGCGGAATGTGAGGCATCCGGTCTGCCTTACCTGAATTATACGAAGACCCATCTTTTTACCTGGAAGTTGACGGCCAGGGTAGCATTAAGGCGACGATTCATTCATCTTGTTTTTAATTCGAGATTGGGCGTTTGCAGCGGATAATGCCGCAGGGCGTGTGGTGATTCATACAAAACCGCAAATCTTTATAAATTCCTCGGCGGCTTGGAATGCCTTTTTTATAATTTTTTTCTTATTATTTAGGGCGGAGTAGTAAACTTGATATTCCAACTCTGCACAAAAGAATCCGCTTTTGCTCAAGTAGGCATATTAAAAGCTCCGACTGAACCTAATAAGCTGCTTGACAATAAGACTTTGGTCGCTTTGGTAAATAGACGTTCTCTATTCTTCGGGTTTATGTCGCGAACGTATGATGAATAGGCGTCCCTAGTCGATACAAATCTATTAAAACTAACGGCAACCTATACATGAAAGCTCATGTCTGGGTTGGTTATGTTGAAAAGACCCTCCAGACCACCTGTAGCTTGAGCAACAGCTTTTTCAACAAATTATTTGTCTTTCACGCCGTTCTTTCAGCTCATCCGAATGGCATTGAACAGTGTCGCTTCTGTTGAATAATAAATTATACAGGATAAATAAACATAGTTTTTTCGAGCAAAACTCTCTGTTTAGCTGTACTGCACACTTCATTCACTTTCAATGAGGAATCGTCAAATTAGTCAGCGCATTATTTTAGATTTTTTAAAATGATGTCATTGTTCTTCAAGCGCAAAAAGCCGCAGACAATGGTGATCTCATGCTCTCAGCTTTGTACGTTATTGCCACTTTTTTAGTGGGCAGATGTTGCAGCTTTTGCATTTAGAAGCCCGCACAATTGCCAGTTTCTCTAGACCTATTATTTATATTGTAACGTTTTTGGGGTTCGAAAGATTTCAGTAACTCGCTCTGTTTGCCATCACAATTCAACAATCACAACCACAACGCAAATTATCACCAACAATAATCGCGCTAGTATTTAATCTTGATTCAATAGCTCGTTCACTAACTAGGGCGCGTCGCGCTTGCCTTATATAGCCTTATGGCAACACTCGAATATTCTGGTTCAATTACGGAACATTTCCTATTCTAAATCCGTCGAACTGTCTGGAAACTTCCTTAGTCATTTCGCTTACAGCGTTGCCGCTTGGGATTGTTTTTCCGCACTTCCCGCACCGATATTATTTTAGAAAAATTCAAATAATTTGTCTTGTTCCAGGCTTCATATGTGGGGAGGACAGTTGCTGCAATGATTCTTTGGAGAACGATTTAAAGGCGCAAAGTCACAGCGACATTGAAAAATACCTCAAAGACACCGTAGTGAAGGTTGCCACTCTCGTTGAAACGAGGGCAAGGAAATTCGATGGTAAGTCTTACACATTTTGGTCAGCAAAGAATTTACGTTTCATATTTCGAGGTTGCCGGTTTTGAAATTTTAAATCTGATGATGGTTTATAAGAAAAAACCGAAACGTGTCAAATCAAGCAATAAAGTCTCAGAAATTTCGAACAATATTCACATGATCAACGATCAGAAAGAAAGGATTTGATCACTGTTCACTCTTAAAAGTACATCTTTTGATAAATAACTTCTAAAATTGAGTGTCGTATTAGAGGTCTCATGGACGTTTCACACTGGCAATGTCACAATGACTTTTCGTAGGTACTTGAAGCTGAATAAAGTTGAAATTAAGCCTCAAGGAGAAAATGAGCAGTTAAAAAAATGGTATTGTTGAAAATAACAATGAATTGCTGCCCACGTGTTGTTTCACTATTGATCAATTTGCCAATGAAACAGCTTGTAGGTACAGGGCACACCTCTTAGTGGTACTCATCGTCAACAATCAATTGTTATCGGGTATCAAGATCGATTGTCCATCGCATTCCAAATATTGGCCGGATCTTCTTCCATTTACATATTTGCCTATCATCGATCCTCTTTTCGGTGAATTAATATTTATGGGCTCTATGTCATATTTACATATCGTATCGGTATGCGGGCATTTATCCCACGCACGGTCCCACCGACTATCAATTTTGTCATTTCTGACTTTTGTCGCTGACAGCTGCTTACACAACGATAAATCATTCATCACGTACTGATATGTCAATAGACAGTTTTCATTTGAAGAATTGAAATCACCGCCAGAGGGCGTAGGCAATCAGTAGTACGTTAGTTGTTATGCGACATAGAGCGCGTCTCAAAACGAAAAAAAACTTTTAAAAAAAATTTAGACCTAGAGAACCGAATTGCTGCACAATACCCACATGATTTTGCCAATTCACCATTCAATCAATGGTTCGCTACTTTCCAGTCTGATAAACGCCTTGAATTAGCATAATGTAATTCAAGTCGGTTATTAATATGCCTCCTCAGTCACTTTCATTGTCCATTTAATGCCAATTGGAACTCATGGGGCGTCGCAATTTTCAACAAATCAAATGCTGAACGTTTTAACGAACCGGTTAACAAACCACTTCTGCAATCGTTTTCGTCCATTATACCATGCCAAATTCTTCTAATGCATTGAACTTGGGCCAACGTATCGGCCCTATGTGGGACCATTGGTGGCACATAGGCACAACAGGAATGGGTTAATTATTTTTATTTCTTAATTTCTTAGTGTTATGGTTAATGGGGTTATCGCTGGGCATAGTGTATTCTTGCGCTAACCGGCAACACACGACTCAAACTCGCTACAAAAAGCTCGGAATTTACAACTAATACAGGAATAAAATAAATCATAAAAAAAACTGGAAGATCGAAGTTAACAATAAATCCAAGCTTTTTTTAGTATCCAAAATTGCATGCATCCAAACACAAGATGTTTGTTAAAGGTCCAAATGGTCCTGGGCGGCCAGATCCCAAGATTGAACACACTTGATTTTTTTTAATTGCATAAATTTCCTATTTCTGCACCCAGCGCACTAAAAAAATCGCAAAAACCCAGAAAACCGACTAAAATTCGAACAACTTCGATAAGGCAAATAAATGCTTTCTACGGCAATTGTGTTGTTTTGCGCGTTTTGCTGCGTCTCACAGTGTCTTGCATGTTTATAAGATTGCAATTACCCAGTGTAAGGACAATTATGTTAAACAACAATGTTTCCTAGTCAATTTCCCGGTAATGTTCCGCAACTAAAACAAATTCTATTTACAGAAATATTCCGAAGCATGATGAACAATTCGAAACGGGAATTCCACGAGATGTTCGAGCGAACTTACGGCAAAATCTATCTGGACAATGCCGAGGTATTCAGCGATTTCTTCAACGAGCTCGAAACCTACTACAAGAAGGGAACTGTGCGTCTTGCGGACACTATGGACACTTTCTTCGGCATTCTCTATCAGCGGATGTTCACTGTTATTAACTCTCAATACAATTTTGACGAAACCTATATAGGTAAGTGGCTTACAAGGGTTTCAAGATTGCACCTTTCAACGACACATAAACATGCAAATTTGCGATTTTCGACCAATAAGAGGTTTGTTCCAACTTGTTTCAGCCTGCGTAAACAACCATATGCAAGAAGTGAAACCGTTCGGAGATGTTCCACACAAGCTAACTCAGCAACTAAAACGGGCCTTTGTAGCTACGCGAACTTTTTACAAGTCGCTGACCCGAGCAGCTGAAGCCATTCGAGAAGCGCCCTCTTTGCATATGGATGAAGACTGTGCAAGGCAGTTAACACTAATGCAAGTCTGCGGAGTCTGTAGAGGCGAAACCGGCGCTGGATCTTGTTCGCAATATTGCATAGACACCATCGCTAGTTGTATGAGAAATCACATCCAACTGAGCGATAGCTGGGATAATTTTGTTGGTGAGTTAGGATAGGTAACCAGTTTCAACTGACAAAAACTAATGTATTTTTGCTACTTTCAGCTGCAATCGACAAGGTGGCTGATCGACTCACAGGCCCCTATAACGTCGATTCCGTGGTGGAGCCACTGAATATCAAAATATCGGAAGCTATAATGAACTTCCAAGAAGTAGGGGCTGAGGTATCGCAGAAAATCCAGCAGAAGTGTGGCACTTTAGGCCTCAAGAGACCCAGCAGGTCGGCAGGTTACGACAGCGAAGAAGACAACACTTCCATGGAGCTGAAGTTCGAAACGATGAAAATGGGCGGCGGTGGGAAGAACAGAAAACACAAGAAGGTTCAGGAGAGAGTTGAGCAGCAGCAGCACTTAACTCTGGAGAAATTGATTGAGGATATCAAGATCGTAAGTGGAATTTTTCCTCAAAGCTACACTGGTACTTCTGCGCTATAATTAAACCGCTCATATACGTGGCGCTCAAGTTTCCAACATTATTTGGTGCTGTTAGGGATTAATATTAACTTAGGATATCTTATAAGGAGTGTTTGGAGTCCAGCTGTTCCAACTGTGTGAACAAATTGATACCAAAGTGCAGTTGAAAATGAATCCCATAAACATGTCATGATGTCTGCCAACAAGCTAATGATCATTCCACATTAGGAGGCGGATGTGGGACGCAACCATTCCCCCCCATTTGAACGAGACCTGACAAATGACTGCGTAAAAAAGTAGCAAATCAAAATAAACTCCGTATCACGGTAATTTATATCGTGTTTATGCATCATCTGTGTGAATAACTGCCGATATATGCCTCTCCTGTTTACACGTGGATCTGGAACAGATGGGCATAGACGTAATTCGTTCCAGAATTAACCGGCGCTCGGATAAACTGTGAAAGAACAAATGATCATGTGCGTGGTGAATTCCATAATTCAGGAATTAATGTTTTGTGCGTGTTCGTGACGTCGGTTCAATGTTTGGATCGTTTACAGCAGTTTTTGCTCGCGCTTTGCACGTCAGTTACTCTAAACTATTGATAATCCTTGGAAGAAAGCCGTTATAACAATAAGGAAATCATCGACTAATATTAAGCGCACCTTGAATGGAAGACAGGCAACTTTTCAATAAATCAACGTTTCAAGACTGCAAAAGCGTTTTGCAAACCAAACCGTCATGTTTAGGCCTCAAATCAGGTTTTGTGGACGAAAATGAAAATGGGCGGTTTTTTACTCACTTTTGGTAAAAGTTCGCACTCACTAGCATGCACTAACTGCTTAACTGATTAGTCTGTGCTTGAGCGCAATTATATACTTACAAAACCAATCCATAATTTTAATTTACTTTCACAACTGACAAAAAGAATTAAATTTGACGGTTGTTGACTAAAGTGAGAGTAGGTTCGAAAATTATCTTCGCTTTATGCGCGATGTCTGATGCGAGCTGATGCGTATTTCATCCATACATACAGGGTGTCCCGTAAGCTCATGATCAAAAGGGTAGTGCGATATTCGTTGGACCAAAAGAAGACGATCTGACCTAACTTTTATTAACAAAAAATGTCTGGCTCCTCTGCTATTGATGGTCAAAGTTCGTCAAAAAAATGTTCTTTTCTAATAAAGAAGTGACCGACATGGTCAAAGTATTAGGATTTTGCGAAGACAATTTGCGTGAAAGCGTACGCGTTTACGCGGCGCATATTTGCAGTAAATGCAAAACTACGCAAAAACTATGAATGCTACCAGATTTTACAAAGAGCACAATATTGTGAACAAATGATTAGTGCGTCAACCTAAAAAAAATGAGTTGATTTCGACATCCAACTAAAAAGTTCTGGTAGTTTTTGTACGACGACACTCAAGAATTCACCACTTGTCCAAAACGGCTGAACTCGATTGTTTCATCAAAATCTGAGTCTTGCATAAGAACAAATTCACAGCGAGTTTCACTAAAATACATCGTACCATTCTCCCAAAATTTCGAAAGAGCGTAGGAGCCAGACATTTTTTGTTAATAAGAGTTAGGGGAGATCGTCTTCTTTTGGTCCAAAGAATATCGCAGTACCCTTTTGATCATGAGCTTACGAGACTGTATATTAAAATTTTAAATCGTGAGAATGCATCAAGGAAAAAAGTGATCAGCAAAACTCCATATTTTATTATGCAAATGAGCCAAAGAGTTAGAAAAATTCATAGTACTACACCCCCAGAAGTACCAAGTTTCTGTTCAATTTTACCTTCACCAGCTAAAACTGGTTAATAATAATATATTTTTTTGCAGAAAATAAAGACAACTAAACAATTCTGGGTCCAGTTGCCCTATCAATATTGCAACAACGACAACATATCGGCGGGTCCAAGTGACGACGGCAACTGTTGGAACGGAACCACGATCGGCAGCTACAACTCGCCTACTTTCAAAGCTGAACCTACTGAAACCCCGCAGATAAGTGGCCAAATTCACATCCTGAACGGTTTGACTGAGAAGTTGCGCAAAGCCTATCATGGCCAGGACGTGGAAATAATCGACGACAGTGAGGAAACTTTCGAAGGAAGCGGTTCGGGGTCGGGCGACGAGGAGAATGAAGACACGTCGGAAGAAACCAAACAGGAGGGCGGCGATGATGACCTAACGATCGATATTCATAGAATAGAAGAAGTTTCGTTACCTCCGGTGACGAGCACGTTCAGGCCAGAAGTCGTACGGACTTCCAGTGCTAACGTGAACTCCATGTCGCTTACCAGGGCTCTCATTCAGTTCCTCTTGCCCATGGTGATGGTCTGGTTCGGTGGTGCCATTAAGGACTTGCTGTGATATTTGTATAGTTCGTGTAAATAGAGAGACATAGACAAGTGTAGGGTTCTCGAATGGACAGGCGTTAACGCGTGCCTTCTTTGCCCATTCGAGTTACATAAATTTCTACATATGAAACGGTCATTATGTGTAAACTGTATGGAGCCAGGACGACTTAAAGTATGCCAATCTCTAAAATCGGCTGGTCTTTTCAATACTGCCGAATGAAAAAACACTTCGCCCATCGCTGTAACTATTGTAAATATTAAGTGGAAACTGCGATGTCTATAGTTGTTCAACCTACAAGCAACAAAAGTTGTGTCTGTTATTAAATAAATATGATCCTTAAACAAGCCACCCCCTAGTTTAGGTTGTTTATTGTAAATCTATGAATGTCGGGTCCAAAACATGTACTTACTTACTTACAGCTTCGATTAAGAAGTTACAGGTTTTCATACTTTAATCGCCTAGCTAGCTATACTAGAATCAAACATTTGTATTTTGTGTATATGTTTCGTATGACTTACAAGCTTATGGATTTCGCTTCTCAAATCAAACGGAAATAATCAAGGTTTTTAAGAAAATATTTATTTATTTTGTACAAAATAAAACAATTAGAAACTATTGCGCCTTAAACATTTCCCTTAATGTTTATGTGGGAAGGGGGATGATTTACGTCAGTCGAAGTTGCTCCTGATAGGCCTGGTCTTCAGGTACACATAGACTACGATGAATAGGAAAACTACCCCTAGAGCCGGTAGTACGATGGTTTTTAGTTGCTTCTGCGTTTCTTGATACTCTTTTTTCAATTTTTGCTTTTCTTTCGATGTGATTTTTTGTTTGCCACCTTTCAGTACCTTCGGCATTTTATCTAGAACAGACAACGATCGTACTTACAACATACGCCGACGGTAAATAATCTCGTTATAAGTAATTGGGTGCTGTTTTTGGTTTTTACTTCCCAAAGCGACTTCATTGTTAACTCTTTTCATGTGCCTGAATTCTTAGTTTTTTTGTTAAACCCGGGGCTTCAAAAGTCTTGTTTTAAGCTGATGACTGTGTTATGGTCGCACATGTTCGATACTCCTCAGCTTACATGGGGGCTTCAATGTTTAAGCCGATAAGTCTCGCCGATGTAAGACGCACTACTTTCGTATGCAATTCTAGATCAGTTATCACAGTGTTCTGTAGTTTAACCACAGAACAGATGAAACATTTGAAATAAAAAAACTGATAAGATATGACGTCTGATCTGGAACTACTATATGAAATGGTGGCTGAAATCAAGCCAATGTGACTGAATTTGAACGCAATAAAGATGCAGCCCTTCATTATACCGTTCCTAGAAAAAGAAGCCCAAATAGACCATTCAAATAATTGAGAGAAACGAAAAAAAAAGGCGAATTTTCGATCAGGTGAAGTTGGCTGATCAGATCAAATGGAATTTGTACATTTCAAGCTCTGACCCATAAAAGTTTCTAAACCCCACATGATGCTATTATGACAGTTTAACAAGCGTAATGAACGAAAATGGGACTTCTTGGGCAAACAGTGTCAACTTTATATGGCAGTATTCTTTAGATTTCCCAATCTCAGAACAACCAGCTGGAAAACATTGTCTTCATAAGGAACATCCTTCGATACTTTGAAGACAAAATGAAAACATTTAATACTATGATGTTTACTTACTAGTATGTATCAGTGACTGGTGATGCTTAAATGGGGCCCACTAGGCAGCTGTCTTGCAGTAGCACAAACTTAACAGGTTCTACGTGTAAAATGCAAGTGAGGTTATTTACTAATGACATTCGGGATCCACGCAAACAAAACAAAAGCAACAGGTGGAGTTCAGTGTCAATGGCCTTTACATCCTGAAGTACAAGGTCGATATACACTGACACATTACACATTATCGATTATAAAATCGATATTTCCTCACTCTCGATAGTATCGAAATTACTTTGCGAATAAACGAATTTATGCCAAATATTTCATTAGTTTATGTGCACTTATTAAGCATTTTATTGCAGCAAACGCACTGGGAAAATTAGTCAGACAAGTACTTTCCGGTCTTGTCTGGCTGACACCATAACGTAAATAAAATAATTATTTTATACATTTTATTATTTATTATTTTATTTACTCTATGACAGACACTCAGTTGACGTCAACCCACAGATCACAGAGGTCACTCTGGCAGAGTGATCTGTGCCTAGACCAAACGAAAATTATTTAAAATTTGACGTGAATTTGACGTTGCTCGGCTATGACGTAATAGTACTGTCACAGTGCTGTGTTGCGATTAGTTACTGCATTGGATGTGAAAAATTTTGCCTTAACCCCCAAATTTCTGTTAAATTTACGATAACTTTTTAAAGGAAAAGTGTAGTTGCTGGCCTATAATTTGGAATTAGGTATCATGCATTTCAGTGTATTTCACTCTCGTTTTTAAACAAAATCCTTGACAATTTCTGACATCGAATTGTACCCAATTCTACCACAAACATGGATTTGGACTCAGATGAGGAAAACGTCTCTGACCAGGACTTCTATAGTTTTTTGAATGTTCCAAAAGAGGTAACTTTTGTTTAAAAAAATCTGGATGTTCGTTTCTGATAGGGTGAAATTATATTATGCAAAATGTGAATTATATTCTCTAACCTATAAACTTGTGCAATGGATCAGCTCAGCTATCTGTATACTTAGGCTTCTAGAGAAGAAATTAATAATGCATACCGTCGCCTCAGTCGCATGTATCATCCCGATAAGCATTTGGACCCAGGCCTTAAATCAAAAGCGGAAATAATGTTCAACAAGACCAAGAAAGCTTATGAAGGTACATTACTAGTACACACTCCAATTCCTCTAATAATAGCTAATATAATACGTGATTCTCTGTTAATTTCAATTTGTTTTTAGTTTTATCAGACCCTCATCAGCGCGCCATTTATGATTCATTGGGTATAAAAGGTTTGGAGACAGAGGGTTGGGAAATTGTACAAAGAACAAAAACACCAGCAGAAATCCGCGCAGAGTACGAACAACTAGCTGAAGAGAGGGCAGAGAGACAGAAGAGGCAAGCGACGAACCCAACTGGCAATATAACAATTGCTGTAAATGCCACCGACTTGTTTAATCCATACGATGCAGATCTATTCGAAGATGAATATGACAGGTAAGAAGTAAATTAAAGAAATTATAATTTCAAATAATTACCTATTATATGAAATATTAATATATTCAAAATATTACCTATATTATTATAAGAATACCGAATAAGTACTTTTAAAAATGTATCAATAATTGTGCGATATGGAGGCGTAATTTGAGTGTTACGATTCATAACATAGAACAAGACTTAAATGTTTGTATGCTAGGGATTTTCATCTCGGAATGAAAATTGGATTTTCTATCGACCGTTAAAGTTCTTCAATTATAAAGTTTCTTATATCTATTCTATTCTTTGAATTTTTCCAAGTGATCATACATTTTTTATTTGTTGTGTTATTTGCTTTTTTGAGTACAGAAATGCTTAAGCCAAAAAGATAAAGTAAGAGCCAGTTTCAGTATTCATGAGAATCATCTTCATCTGTAAGATCAAAAATCGGCCCATTTTGCGCATAATTTGACCATCATTCCTTAAGTCTTAGATGAATTCTTCATTTTTCCTTTTAATTTCTTCATGCAGGTTTACCACCAAGGTAATAACGCACACAGGGGGAATTAACTCCAAGTCCTGCACGATTGAGTCAAATTAATAACAAAACTGAAGAAAGTGATTTATTTGCCCAATTTATTGTTTAGGTACAAGGTACTCATAAGTACTCATAAGTTGACACCCTTCCTAGATCGTATATTTCAAAGTAAAATGTGAAAGTGACTAACACAAAAGTACTTTAATTTTACTATACTTTTTTAAATAAGAATCTAAAATAAAAATATAAAACACAGAAATGTCAAAATTTGTCATAAAGTATGTTTTTTAAATAAACACCGTAAGTACATATTTTTAGACAAACCGATAGGATTTTTTTTCCTGATTTCAAAAATATATATTTTGCCTATATTTCTACTCGTATTAGCCGTTTTTTTTATATTACGTTTTAAAAATTATAAATAGCAACAAATCAAAGTAGCCTTAAAATTCTACAAGGCGCTTTCTCCACCCCATAACGTTCGCCCGCTAGCACCTTTTTAAAATGAAAATGTTATCTGGATTGGACGAGCGGGTCCTATCCAATGGGGTTATTTAAATAAATAATTTGTTGAAATTTAACATTTTTAAAACATAGAACAGAAAAAACGGCTAATACAAATCTAGGCAATACATATATATATTTCTAAAACCAGGAAATCTAAAAATATACAGGGTTGCTCATTAGTGCGTCAAAGTGCGATATCTCAGTAAATATGAAGTTTACAAGAAAATTCGTCCAACGAAAGTTTTTCACGTTTAAAAGGTCCACATTCTAAAATTACTTTCCAATATACAGGGTGCATCATAAACGTGTGGTAGTTACCAACTCTGGTTTTTTAAATGAAACCCCCCCTTTTTTTTGTTATTTTCAGATTGGCCATTCAATTTTAATTTATGTTTGTTTCAACCGTTTTACCTGAAAAATTTACGATTTTCGAGTTATTCGTAAAAATGTAAAAGTTTTGACAGCTACTGGGTTCCACAGAAATCGATGCTGTACACTACCCGCTGCGAATTTTGGAAAACAGTTTTCAGCGATTCTAACAGAACA
>NW_026018508.1:1229849-1238925 GCF_020466585.1 Dendroctonus ponderosae
AACTTTCGTAGGACGTATTTTCTTGTAAAGTTCATATTTACTGAGATATCGCACTTTGACGCACTAATGAGCAACCCTGTATAAGGTGTTTCATTAAAAAAAAACTGTAAAATTTTGACATTTTTGTGTTTCAGATTTTTATTTTAAATTCCTATTTAAAAAATTGCACAACTTTTGCGTTGATCACTTTCACATTTTTTTTTTGAAATAAACAATCTAGGGGGTGTAAACTTATGAGGAAACACCCTGTACATTCCGCGAATTTAATATCATTTTTGCAATCAAGTAATTTAAACATGTTGTCGACTACTCTGCTAACAATAATTAGTATTTTATTCAGCAAAATCAAACTTCTCCACTTACATGAATAATGCTAAAGTCAAACTTTTAATTTATTAACAATTAAAAATAAAAACTACTTAAATATTTTGAAATTACCGGGAAGAAACGCTCAAGCTCGCAAAAGTGTTTTTAAATTAATCTGGAACATGTGTAAATTTATAAGTAATAAAAAACGCCACAAAATATTTTCAGCAAGATGACGTTGCCGCTCTTGTTGAAAATTAATAACAACTTTGATATTTAAAATGCGATATCCTGTATATTGTTGCACGACTTAAGAATAGTAATTCCTGAAGGTTCTTATTAAAAACTATATTTTAATGATTACAATTGTTCTTAATATGTCTATGCTCTAACTGCACTCTGACTGACTTAGAAATGGCCGTTGAATATCACTTAATTCTGTAAAAAAGATAAAAAACATTTATACAGCTAATATATTAATATTTACGAGGGTCATTCTGCGGACCATTTTACGGAAAACTTCATAATTTATATAGATATGTGTGTGTATCATTGAGATGTCGTAATGTTTCGGAAAAAAATATTTTTTTATAACGACTGTAATACTTTTGTAGATATTCATATGAAGTTCGGTACGCGTCTTCAATACATCCAGGGAATTTTCTGATGTTTAAACAAATTTATTATTTTTGTCGTCCGTATGAGATATTTTGACACATTAATTGTACAACAGTGCTTTCTCTCAGAATAATTATTTGTGGAGTTCTTATTCATTTCTAAGCCAATTTAATTTTTTTTATGTTATATCGTTTGATCGTTGATCGTTTTCTTTAAAAACTTAAATCGTTTTACTTCATAGGAATTCCACTAAATTTGTTATGGTTTGTATGACTGTTGTATGGAAATGAAGTTAAGGTTGGAAATGAAGTTAAGCTTCTAAAATTTATACACTGATGAACAAAATTAGCGCACCACCTAATTGTTAGCGCACTAATTAGCGCACCACCTAACGCATTTTCGAATAAATCAGTTTTTCCCTAGTGGGATGGTAAATATCGTATCTATAGTAACATTGTACAGTACCAATTGTTTTTGATTCCTTTCTACTAGAGGTGATAAACGGTTATTTTTCTGTAACAACAAGGTTACAACGTTCCAGTTTCACTTTGGTAATAGGTTTCAAAAGGATCATGTTACTTTTTAAATTTTTCATTCAATATGCGCAATGTTGGTGATGTAGTAGAAACAGTGATGATATGTGTGATTTAGTTTAATAAAAAAATAATTATTAACATTGGTAAACTTAAAATAAACTATTTTAAAATCAAAAACAAAACATGGGTCAGAAGTAACAACTTAAAGAACAAAAAAACTGATAATAAACTAGAGTGATTAAATAAAATATACGGTTTATAAGCGGAAATGTTTAAAAGTCTAATTTTCATTTAAAAATGAATTAACATTTAACAATATACATTTTTGCAGATGCTTTTTACTGAGTATGATAGCACCCGCTTTAGAAAACAATCTCTCGCATTTAGTTTCACAATAACATTAAATACTCCACAATACCAAAAAACAGAAATGAGTGTTTGGCAAACCTGGACGAAGTATTACCCGAGTTAATTTTGGAAGCACCAAAAAATACTTTGCAAAAAAATATGTCGACCTTACAAGAGTAATTACTATAACTAACTTTTATTTCATCTCTGACTGAATTTATATTTAAAAATGGCCAGCTTACTAAGTACTTATTGACTAAAAATGCTGAATAATTCAACATTGCTGCCCCTAAACAATTTTTCGCTGATCTGAACGATTATGAGTCCTGGAGAACTGAAGAGTAATTCTTATAAGCAAAAAGTAATAAACACTATCAAGGCAAAGCGCAACTAAACATATTTTCCGTTGCCAAATGGTTACTGAAACTGCTGCAATTGGATAGATTGCTCGATGGTGCCGCATCGGTTCTGTGTTGATGCGAACCACTGTTTCGGTTTTATGAGACGGTTCAAAAAGCAACCCGTTGTTAAATCGGCTAGCTGGAACTACGGTTTCAGGTTACACGTTAGGAACACTGTTATTTTACCGGTTACGTTAAATATAGACCATCCCAACTTTCTACTCATTCCAATTCATGTTTCTACTTGTTTTGTGTCTTTTGCAACATCTCATCATTGTTGTCAGCAATCGTGGTACTGTTTTTTTTTCAATTTTCTTGCTTTTTCCTAACTTGTATGTGCAACTAAAGTGTATTCGCATTGAAATGTCGCCAGGAAGAAATTTAAGTAAGTTTGATGCCATCAAAATTGTCACCTTGTTGAAAGAAGGGTATTCCCAACGTGAGGTCGCCCGAAGGTTGGGTTTTATCATACCACCATTGCTCGATGTCTTCAGCGTTTTAGGGAAACAGGTTGCCATGTTAGACGACCACGGCAAGGCGGACCAAAATCCACAAACCAAGTGGACATTCGTTTTATACGACTGTAAGGTTTCCTACCGGAAATGAGATAAAAAATCGAATTCAAAATACCGCAAATGTTGCAATTTCTTCCAAAACGGTAAGAAGAAGGCCCAATGAATCCGGATTGGGTGCAAAACGCTCTTAATCATAGTCCACAAGCAAGCTAAGTTTGAGTTTGCTCGAGAACACGTGGATTGGGATTTGGATGATTCGAAGAAAGTCTATTTTACTGATGAAGTTCGAGTTGGTTTAAAATCTTCCGATGACCTAGTTTTTATTTGGAGAAGACTAGGAGAAAGATACAGCTAAGCATGAATGATTCCCGAACTGGCCTTCCTTGGTCGCCCAATAATATTTTGGGGTGGCATTTCTTTGGAGGCATGTACGGACCTTGTAGTAATCTGAGGAAGATCATTAAATTTCCAGAAGTATATTCAACATATTTTAGAAAACCATACCGTTCTTTTGCACCTCACATAGGCGACAATTTCTTGTTTATGGATGATAATGCCAGACCGCACCCGGCTATGATCGTGCGCGAATATCTTATTGAGGTTGGTATTCAACGTTTAGTGCGGCCAGCACGTAGTCCTGACCTTAACGCGATTGAACCTGTTTGGGATCAGCTCAAACGACGCATTCTTTTATGGTATTCGGAGACGTTGGAAAGTATTCGAGCTAGACGCGCTATACAAACGGTTAGCGACGAAAACTACCTAAATTTCAAAATGTATTTTTCATAAATATTTACCAAAAATCTGATAAACTAGTGATTCATGTTTTGTTTTAATTTTTTTTCCGAAAACAGTCTCATATTAATTTAAAAAACAACGATTTGATTAAAGTATGTTGGGTTTTTAATACTTTTTCTTTGAAATTTATAGATGATGCGCTGATGCTGTGTGATCAGTGTACTTGATGTTTGAATTAATTGATTAAAATGAAGCTAAGCTCAGCTGATGAAGTCTAACAAGTGTGCTTGTTCATTTATTAAGTAATAGTTTGAAGAAGGGCTTTACCTCTTCCGTTCTATCAATTTTCGTCACCACAAAGCTTGGGCTACAGAATAAAAATATATATAATATCCCTATCAATTTAGTCTGCAAAATATCCACATTTAGAAATACTAACTTTTCTAAAAGCTAAACTAAAAGCGTTTCCTAGCCGTTTTGCATTGTATATCAAGATTAACGCTACGCAGTCCCATGCTTTTTTAGATTCTCTAAGAGAGGAGGCATCAACTTTTGCTGCGGCTGCTTTAATTATATTATTACTTGCATTTAGACATGTCTTAATATTAATTGCATTACATTATTTTAGTGGGTTTCTCGGAACGTTACCGAATATTGAGGTATCCTCCATGCAATTTTCACAAGGAGTAGATTTTCCTCTGACCCAAAAGGATACTTGTACGTTATCTGGGCAGCTACACACCCAAAATGGGACTGGCGGAGGAGGAGTGAATATGAGCTGGAGACACTTGTTTTCCCATAAGAGTTGGGCCGAAATCGAAATGACTGCAGGTACAAACATTTAACTTTATTCAGCGAACAAGTATAATTATAGTATGGCTAAAACTCAAAAAGTCGTCTGCAAGGCTTTTTTTTTGGAAATTTACCAAAACATGAAAAGCCCTATTTACTTCTATCACCACAAGGGCTAAATTGTGCCCATTCACCGTATTCTCCAGATTGGACCATGGCTGGGAAATAAATGGCTACTTTTCCAAAATTTTCAGTTTTTTTGTATGCTAAGTACTTATCGGACCGCCTTCGTAGATAGTTTTTGTGTTATGTGTAGGCCACTCCTAGTACATTTTTTGAGGTACATAATCTGTTTAGTACTGCATAAGTAAGTTAATTTTTATACAAATACGTAAAAATTAATTTAATTTTAAAGCTGATATTAAAGGTTACTTTTGTTATATGAATTTTTTGTCAACAGCGAAATATTATATTATGCTGTTTTAAATATCTAAAGGTAGTGGTCCGGCATTATCATTGAAAGGATACAGAACATTAACAAAACGATTCTTCTGGAACGGCGGTACTATTTTGCAAGTTACGCCAGAAGGAGTTCGACCAGGCATTATGTCAAGTAAGGCTCAGTGTGCTTTTAGTAGAAAATCAGATACTTAGATTTTACCTCTTTAGCACTTGCAATGCAGATAGACAAACATTCAGTAGGATATGTGTCTTATCATGGTGGTATTCGATCTATATTTTCAACTCAAATTATTAGAGACACAGGTAATGTATGTTGATTAAGTTCAATTTAAATTTACTAACCTACGTATGTGAGTAAAAAGTAGTAGAATAATTAGAACGTAATATTTTACTTTTTTATAACTTATTGAGAAAGGTATTTAAATGATTAATTATGTTTTAGAGTGTAACAGGTACAATTTCTCCATACAAGTTGGAGTACCACATTCATTTATACAGTTGCAGTACGCGAGGAAATTAATTACACAAGAGCTGAAATTGAAATTAGCAGTAAAGTAAGTTTTGAAGCAATTTTTAATCCAGCATTGTAAACTGTCATTTTCTATAACTAATATACAGGGTGAGTTTTGTTCGAGGACTAGTACAGGGATTCTGGAAACTACAGCAGATACGAAAAAAGTTAAATGGTCAAAGAGTTACAACTTTGAAAGATCAATTCGAAACTAATTTTGGTTTTTTCAAAATTTGACAGGTGTTGTGATCATTAGATCATAAAAGAAGCAAATGTTGTGAACTATTCAAGCTCACTTTAAAACTGACAATATGAGCGAAGCATACATCAGCATGCGTTTAGGTAGAAACACTGAATTGACTCGTGTGAACACCACCACTTGAAGCAATGCATTGCTATCAGTGGCGCTTTTTTTCCACACCAGCTTTTCCGCGGTAGTCAACCACTGAACGCCAACGTAGCGCTCCATATAAATCAAGGACGACTTAGATTTAGAAACACGGCTTAAGGTGCAATGGTTTCAACATGATGCAGCCCATTCGCGTAATTTTGCCCAATTATGGGAGCATCTAAACGAAGAATTTTCTGGCGCTTGGATTGGAATAAACGGTCCTATTTTATGGCCACTTCAATTACCAGATCTTTTAGTTTCGTTTTTTTTCGTGGGGAACCGTACAAAAACACATAAAAAAAATTACGGCAATTTAAATTAACTTAAAGAAGCTGTTGGTAGAACATTTGAAATTTATTCAGTTTTAAATCGCTGCACTGTTTGCATTGATAATAATGGTGGAGTTATTGAAAACATTTGGCAATAAAACTTATAGTTTTCAAGTTTAATTATTATGCTGCTGTAGTTTCCAAAATCCCTGTACTAGTCCTCGAAAAAACTCACCCTGTATATCAAATGTAGTTGTTTTATTTATGGTTTTATGTACAATTTTAGATTCGGCACATTTGGTGGAGTTGTAGAGTATGGTGCAGAAAAAAGAATTTCCAAACACAGCAATTTGTCGTTTTCTGTTGTATGTGGAGTTCCGGCAGGTGTAAAACTGAAAATTAGGTACGTTAGCGGCTACAAATATAAGAATRGATCTAGATCTTGACCCCTTTCTATCTTTGCATCTGTGATAAATTTTTGTACAAAATGTCGATGGTMAGAGTACAAACCATTAGCTTAGCATTAGCCACTTTTTTCATAAAAGCATATTTTTTATGCTTAAAGCAAAAAACCGARAACAAATAAAACGCTTTTAGCTTTTTCAAAGGTATTGGAAATGTTTACGTACCTACCACCTTCTGACAAATGAATACTTTTACATACAAAGTATCGTAACATCATAATGTTATCTGTTATCAATTCATAAAATATTTCTTTTGTAACCGTTTGTTCAGTGTCTTACAATAGTAAATCCACTCGCRCCACAATAMTTCAAAATAAGAATACATCTTCGAACTTGATTAAATGTTACAAGACGAACATTYCCTCTGTATAATAAAAAATAATTTTAATCATTAAAATGTGCCCATTAATAATTAAACTTAACCAAGTGTGTATTTGTTAATTTAGATTATCTCGTGCCAATCAAGTATATTCATGCCCTATTCATCTGTGTGAAGAAATCATGCCGTCGCCAGTGTTCTACGCTACCATTGTACCGTTGGTAGTTTACCTGGTGGTTAAGAAGGGTATAGTGGAACCATTTTTAAAGGAGGAAAAGTCGAAAAAATTGGAGAAGCAAAAGCAAAATAATTTTAACAAGTTACTGGAAAAAAGGTTTGTATTATACAACATCAGCCGCCTGATGAATCAATTATTATCGTTTGAGCGAGTGCCGATATGTATTAATTTGTAAATTAATGATAATTTATTTTTGTTTCTTACTCCCAACAAACAACTCACTCAATCTTACCACATATATAAGCTTTATTCGCGCTGTCGATTCAGAACTCGTTCAGAACTGATCGCATGCGCATAGAGGCATTCGGGGACTGATCGCATATGCATAGAGGCATTGGGTGTTCGCGGTAAAAGTATTACTAGTTCTGAACACAAAGTTCACTATGTTCGCGGTACAGTAAGAACTGGTTCAGTACAATGGGTGCCACCAGCATTGCATTTCTTATTCTAATTCAAATTTATGGATTTATTTGTCTATATATTTGTTTATACTTTCTCATTTCTCTCATTGATCTCATTTGAAATAATTGCCACTATATGTAGGCAATTCCAAGCTTATTTTTAAAATGTGATATTACATAAACAAACTTAATAATTCTCTCTTTTTCGAATTAACCAAAAACTGCCACTTTTCGCCATAGATCATAAAGAAACACATCAAATCCGTTTTTTGACCTTCTTACCCATTTCACCCGCGGCCTGACAAACTCGAAACGCCGTCCTTTAAAAAAACTAAAACTAAACTTGCGCCTAAAACTAAGTACTATTTTTTTATTTTTCTATTTTCAACTATCGCTCCATTGGTTAAGCTTAAGGCTTAAGCAATGATTTACTTCGATCGATTGATTTTGACGATTTGATAAGTGACTTTGCCTGAGAAAAATCAAGAACAATTTTTTTATCATAAAATAATTTGTAAATCACTATCAAGTTTGTTTATATCGCATTTMATTAACTAATTTTAATCAGAACGCCAATGTAAAAATAAACTTGGAATTGCYTACATATGTTAGCAATTTTTCGCCTYMGAGTGAATACAAAATACAAAGCCATAMATTTCAATTAAGAAACTTAATGCAGACAAAAAGTCGTCGGTGGTACCAATTGYACCACCAGCTGTAAATGTACAAAAMAAAATKCAGGTCAGATACAGCAGATGTAAGATATTGCCTTTGTACAGTGGCATTTWAAAAATTAATTGATTAAATGCGATAAAAAAACCTCAATAATTCTTTTTTATTCAAAGTAATAAAAAACTGCCACTTTTCGCAGAAACCATGATCATAAAAAATACAGCAAATCCGTCTTTCCGCTCGATTGCATTTCAGTTTAGCGAAATTACTGTTAGGCACAAAGGAACCAAAATCCTGTTGGTACTACTTAAAGCGCTCGCGGAACGAAGAATCGGTTCTGAACCTGCGCTCTAATTCGGTTCGTTATCGGTTCCAACCGATCATGAATCGCTACCGCGAATAAAACTAATTTCACTTTCTTAAAGTGTGTTTTTTCCATCTACAATTTCTGTTAAAAACTACATCTTTTCAATCTTGTATTATTACAAAAAATGGACTTGGTCACAAGCTAGTTTCGTTTCTGATTAGAAGACTTATTCAGGTTAAAAACCAGTTCACATTCACCCTTTAAACACCCGAAGGTTAATCATCTACTGTCATATCAAGTATTGATATTGCTTTCCTATTACGTCCTATAATAAACGTTTCTGTATTATTATATGAAATATCATACATTGATAAGACTGTTGGTTTGTTGACAGTTAATAATAAGATAAGAAATTGATTTTGTTAATTGTAATGTGGAGTTATCAACTAATCGCCTTGTTACCGTTCTGGATACGTAATTTGAACTTATATCAGATTCTTTCGTTTATTACGAATATATTAGCAATTATTTTACTACTATTCTAGGAAGGAAGCTATGGCAGCTCAAGACTTAATGCAAGCAACTTATGCTAGAATAAAAGACGATGAAGAGCGAAAAAATGGTCTGGTTATAATAAAAGCAATATATGGCAAGATTATAAAAGGTATCGTACCGTCATTTAGTCAAATTATGATGATTAAAAACTCAAAGTGAAATGTTTTGTACAGCACTAGGTGTAAATCTAAAATATGTATGGAAATACTAATACGAATGTTACTATTTCATGT
>NW_026018508.1:1239020-1248545 GCF_020466585.1 Dendroctonus ponderosae
TCATCCTCATCATCAGGTGATTTATTGTTAAACATTCAATTACATTTGGAATAAGGTTTATTGTGGAACGGTTGCATTGGCTGCAAATTAACCAATTGCCTTTTGGGTTTATTAATGTTATAGAGTGACCTCCCCGGTTTCTTCGATCCAGCACTTGGTGAAGAGAAAATGCTTCATGTGATCTACAATTATCATGAACAGCCCCATGAAGTTACTATCAGGGATCTGGAATCTCTAAGATTGCCTAAAACTTGTAAGTATAATTCTAATAAATAGTAAGTGAATAGGTCAAGCATTAAATGAATCGAAACTATTTAGATTACGACCCAGTCTAATACAGAGATAAACAAAATCAATAAAAGGTATTTGTTTAATGTCACATGAATTGCGTTTATAGGCTAGGTTCTTCTTTGTGCCCTAAGATAGTAACACTTTTTGAAGAAATCTGTATTACAGCCAGATGTGGACGTGATTTTATGATTTAAATATTTCATTTCAGTTGGGACTGAAATATTAAGTTTTAACTTCTTTTCCAGTTTAGACTGAAAGCAACTAATTTTATTTATTTCAGCTCATAGGACCAGTGTTACCTAATAATACCGAAAACAGTTGGTATAGTTGAATTAGAGTGGAAAAAGAAGCAAAAGCCTGAGTACTTCACTTAAGCGAGATTTGTATAAATTCTGGTGCAAATGTTTGGATTATGTTTTATTGCGCCACAATGGTCAAGTTGAATTATGTTGAATCGGCCTTTCTTTAGTTACGCACAAGTATTTATTAACATTTGACAGTTAAAAAATAAAGTTGTTATAGATGTCAGTATTTTATTGGGTAATTTAACTAAGCTTAATTTTTTTACAGATATATTTACAGGCATATTATTAATTTGCAAGATGCAAAGCAAACTCGCCAAAATGTACACGTCGAATCAACATTTTTATAAACATTACAAATTTATATTTTAAAATAGTCCAATACTACACGGTATATTACATGAGTTGTACTATGAATACAAGTTTTTTAGAAACGCTGCTCCTCCGAATCTCAAATTCATTTCCTCAGCTGAAGTCCAAGTTTTATTTGCTTCCAAACACCAACTACCCAGGTATGCATGTGGCGGATTTCCATTCCAATCCTTTCAATAAGATATATTACGTATTTCTTGTAACCATCAAAATTGTTTATTGAATTTAAATTATTTACAGGGCTTTGTGTAATTACCTGCGGAGATAACATACTAAAATATTGTTGAGCCGAAGGTCTTTGATAGAGATGATATGTTTGTCCTGACTTTTTCACAAAGTTGCAAGCTGCTGAATGCAATTTCTTGTCTCTCTGGGCCTCTTCATAGGGTTTTCGGATATTTTCCTGAAGAAACCTCATCTAAAAATCAACAATACTTTAGCCTGTAACTATATTCTACTACAATCTATTCGAAGTGTATTGAGAGAGATATGAAAACACTCAAAGGTCGTCTGATGAAGTTGTAGGTAACTTTAATTAAATTATTTTCTAGCTATATTATATATATCTCGGTCTTCTCGCACCAAGTACCGGGTGACAATAAAAAAATTACAACCAAATTGTCACGAATGTGACATGAATATTTATTAAATTTGGAAGTTTTTATTGTTGATTGTACTTGATTCTCCGTCAAAAATACTACATATATGTTCTATTTCAATTTTATTCGACACTTTTAAGCTACTTTGTTAAGATGTCAATCCAAAGAGAAACAATTTTGGCGTTACATGAGAAAAAGCTTCCGGTCGATATTGTGCGAACGCTCGGCATCGACAAATCTAACGTCTGACGAACTATCAAGAGGTTCGAAGGGATTCGCCATACTGGTCGCCGCCCAGGAAGTATCAGAAAGCGCACCGACCGAACCGTAAAGGGTCTCAAGCTCGTCGCAAACGTGTCAGGGGAAATCCGAAGGTCTCCATGAGAAAGCTCGCGCCTGAGTCTGGCATAAATCGGGAATCAATCCGCCAAATAGCCAGAGAGGATCTCCATCTCAAGCCCTACAAGCTCCAAAAAGTTCAGCTCGTCACCGACGATAACAATCACGTCCGACTTGAAAGATGCAAACGACTCCTTCAGTGGAACAGCGGCTATCGTCGAACAGCGCCAAAATCCCGCGGCCGTTAAGACCCCGTCGTTGGGTCCGACTGGTATAAATCGGGAATCAATCCGCCAAATTGCCAGAGAGGATCTCTTTCTCACTCGAGTCCGGCTTGAAAGAGATGCAAACGGCTCCTTCGTCCTTCGTCGTCACACTCAAGGGGAGTGTGACTTCATCGGGGCAAAATCCTCTTCACGGATGAGAAGCTGTTCACCGTTGAACAAGCCTACAATCACCAGAACGATAGGAGTTGATTATTAGCAGAAGAGGGAAAATTTTCGGCAGAGTTTGGTGCTCTGCCGAGACGCACAAGGAGGTCACTTCAAAATCGGATGAGTATGTTGTAGTCAAAATAGTTGTTTATTGTTCTTTGTTGACGAATTTTGTTTTTATTGAAAATTAAACATTTTATGAAGTTCTTGCTAGAGGTAATTTTTTGCGAAAGCGAAAAAATTGGGAATCTTAAAGTTACAGTGATTTAGAAGTGCAAATGGATGAAAGCTCACTTGAAGTTAGAGGTGGACAAACTAAAAATAACGAGAAACTGAAATATCTCATTATTTTCCTAGGTACTTTATTATTAAATGGATATACGACTTTTCACCAGAAAAATGGAGTAAATAATGGTGACTTCTCAGGTTAGTAGTAAAATAGTGGTTTTTGTTACAAGGGCGAAAAGTGTCGTTTTTAGAACGACGACGACGTCGTTTGAGACCCGAGACGAAGTCGAGGGTGTCAATCCGTCAGGAGTTCGAAAATGGATTGCGCTCAAAAGGAGCTACGAATAAACAACACCTTTTTCCAACACAAACCGTAACATAAATTCACATTTGAGAACACGCGAGGACATAAATCCGTAATAGATTACGTGGTAACCAACAGAATCATCCGCCCACGCAGAGTCCAAGCCGTCAGGACCTCAGTGAATGCCGGAACTAATCATGGCTTCGTGCTGGCGAAAATTTCAGTCGCTCTGAAACTGAAAAAGAGCGAACCGACGACGGGCACTAACAAAATCAACGTGGAGTCTCTATCTGATACCTCAACAAGATATCTGTACTAACGAAGATTGGAGGAAAAAATCCAGGCCTGCAAAATATAACAGCCGGACGAGGTAGAAACCCCTTGGCAAGAAATGAAATCGAACATAATAGGAGCTGCGCAAGAAGCACTTGAAAAAAGGCGCCCGCACGGGGGGAAGGAATCCAAATACCAAACCGTGGTTCAGTCAAGAGGTCAAGACGGTGGCGGAGGAAAAACGAAGGTCAGAGTGAAACTGAAATAATCGATAACGTACAATGACTACAAGCTTGTAACACCCCCGCATAATAACTACAATTGCCAAGCTAAACACCCATAACTGCACATAAATAAAATTAGCAGATAGGCTTTCCGAGAAAATACCCGTAGCAATTGGAATAGACAGGGAGACAGTCTCAGCTCCACCCTATTCAACATAATCACGGACGAAATGATCACAGTGGTCAAGAGGTTGGGGCGAGCATATCGGATGGGGAGATGCAAACTCGCAGTAGGCGGAAAGAGCGTAGAACAAGTTATGAATTTCAAATATCTAGGTGTCAATATAACCAGCATCAGCGACTTGAAGAAAGTCATTCTACAAGTAGATGTAGAAAATTTACAGCGGAAACTAGTGATGAGTGAGACATTGAAATAGTCTGTCGTCTGCCAAGAGGCCCTTAAAACATTTCTCTTTGCCCAATATGATATCGTGAGCTTGAAAAATACATTTAGAGAAAATACAACAAGACAACGATACTACCGATACTTTAAATACGATTATTTGGGGTTAGTTTTTGTCTTATGCTCTTCAAAACTAAAAAGGATAAAACTATTCGATACGGAATGATTAAAACCGTGTTAAGTTTGACATAAACAAGCATTTATACCAAACAAAAAAATCTGATACGTTTCGCACATATCATGATCTCGAACTCATCAATCATCATCATCATTTTAGCCCACTATAGCGTCCACTGTTGAACATAGGCCTCCCGCAGACTGTGCCTCTCATGCCTATTCAGCGCGACCTGCATCCAGTTCGTTCGGACTCTCCTTAAGTCGTCCGTCCATTCAACAAAAGTATATAACAAACTATACCTCTCTAAGACAGCTAAATAAAGACACCTCTAAAGCTATCAGAAAAGACATTAGAACATATAACACATCACAGGAAAAAAAACGACTGAAGAAAATAAAAGCATGAAGATACTCATCAACATCTGGAAGTTAGCAGATAAACATGGGAACATTGTTACAAGCAGGGAGGAATTGCTTATAGTGGTGACGGATTTCTATTCAGAGCTATATTCAAACCAAGCTGAACCACTAAATAAACTGCAAATACCAAAAGTCCAGAACGTGGGATCGGAAGATATCCCAGAGATAACTATTGATGAGATTAAGTCAGATAGAAAATATATGAAGAATAACAAATCGCCTGGCGATGATGACATAACAATTGACTATATCAAGGAAGGAGTACTAAAGGGTACAACACCTTCTCAATGGACAAATGCCGTCATCATAATTATGCACAAGAAAGGCGATGTCACAGATCTGAGGAATTATCGGCCAATAAGCCTACTGTCCCACGTATACAAGCTATTCATGGTAGTTATTACAAAGAGGCTCATCAACAAACTTGACAACTACCAACCCTGTGAACATGCTGGCTTTCGTTATGGCTATAGTACTAACGATCACCTACAAGTGATAAAATCTCTAATAGAAAAATGTGTCGAATACAACAAACCACTAGTGTTGATCCTTGTAGACTATGAAAAAGTGTTCGATACTGTGGACCAACATGAGACGCTCCTAGCCCTAGCAGATTGCCGTATCGACCACCGCTATATAGCACTCATAAAGAACATGTAGGACACTGCCACAGCTCATGTTAGACTTCATGTCGATCCTGACAAATTTAATTATAAATCGTGGAATTCGACAGGGCTATACTATCTCCCTTAGACTGTTTAATACATTACTTCAATACATGTGTAAAAGAATAGAATGGGATGATATGGGTATTAATGTCAACGGTGAAAACCTCAACCACCTCAGGTTCGTCGATGATTTAGTTTTAATCTCAGACCGAATTGACAATGCCAGAGCATCTCTTGAAAAATTCCACCAGGCATYYGGACAAGTTGGACTAAAAATCAACAGACCAGAAATTCAATTTATGACTAATCTAGTAGTATCCACCAATATACCCTTAGGTTATAATGAAGTACAAGTAACATCATATAAATACTTGGGCCACGAAATCCGAAGAGGCCGGAATAATCAGACCTCTGAAATCTTTAGGAGAATAAGTCTGACATGGGCAGCATTTGGCAACCTCAGAGAATCATTCAAGTCTGAACTCCCCATATGTTTAAAGCACAAACTTTTTAGCCAATGTGTCATTTAAAACTTCAAACATTCAACTTCATTTAAAACATGTTATTAAGTCGATTCAACATTTTAAAATATCGAATTATTCGCAACTGATTAGAGTGACTATACTTTATACTTCTGTCAGTAAAATTATCTGGTTTTTACTGTTTGCCATTCAGTTTTCAGTTAATTTCTATGGCTAAAGTGTAAAACCTCGTAAATTATTTCCATTTAGCCTTTTATTCGATAAACACTTCCAAAAAATCATAATCTTTAAGCCTACGAAAGTCCATTATTAATTTTACTGATCTCTGGGACCATCTGCCAAAACCTCGTAAGATTTATTTGCCAGACAGTAATGCAAAAATCTCTGAATTCAACTTACGAGGTTTTGATATTTAAAGTTTAGTGATGGATGTGGATACCAAAACCGGAACGTGAACTTATCTAACGCCTTCTCAGTTTTGGCCAGAACAGAAAACCAGCACCCTCCAATGGAGTGCGACTCAATTCACGCCTGCATAGAGAAAACAAAAAAATGTGGAGGTGTATGTGCCCTGGTGTAATGTGCAAATAGCAAAAACCGCTAAAATAAAAAATCAGTATAAAGTTAATTAAATTCTTTATATAATTTTTTGACGCTAAAAATTAAACTTAATAAGTTCCAACAAGAACACCTCCAAGAATTAAAACAGTTTATCCCGGAGGACTACAGTCCATTTTACGACAGCCTTATTAGTGAATAAAAATAACCACCTAAGATAAGTTTCAAAGGTTAAGGAAAAATGCTCTTTCAATACTATCTAAACCACAGGATTTAGTTGCGTATTTAGTAAAGATTTTTTTTGTAATTTCTGAATAAACAGCTTTAATAAATAAAGTAGATTTATTTATTTAACCAACATATTTAATTATTATTGTTAACAGATTGATTTTTGATTTTAGAAATTGATATTTCGTTACAAAACCTCGTAAATTTTAAGTACATTTTTTTAATCAACATAAAAATATGTATATCTCGGCAAATGCTTCAGCATATCACATTATTTTAATTAAAATACTTTTTAAAATTTCTCAATTAGAGTGTAACCCTTTTTCACTTCTCCTGTACATTTATAAAAAACGAAGGTTTTGCACTTTAACCATCGTTTCGTTGATTTACGCCCAAATGCGCTTATGTAATATTAAAGAGAATATCGTCATTTTCAAGTGCTATCAACTACATAGTTGCAAAGTTTATTATTACGTTTTTAGCAAATAAGTACTTTGATTTTCTCAGAATATTTTGTGGTGTTTTTCCTGTTCTTTGTAAATACCGCCCCAAGGATTAAATAAAATAATATCGTCAGTTTTGAACCACTCTTACAATTCTTACATTTAAAGAACATGCATCCAGTTCCACCATTTCGTCATATGTATGTTTGCCTACATGATCTGGATTTACCAGGGAATAGTCCATGGGCTTATGATCTCTCTCTACTAGATCTAAAACAAGTTCCCGAATAAAAGTTTTTTGATGTTTCCATGCCTGCAAGATTAAACGATTGATGATCTATTTTTACCGACAAATTTGATAATTAAGCAAATAAAAATATTATTTCTTACTGTGGGTCCCAGAAGTAATGCATCGTCTATCTGGAATTTGTACTGCTAATTCTGAGTTTGATTCCAAATCCATCATAAAATCAGTACATTCTACTCTCTGCTCAGGCTTAAACTTTTTCGGGGTATGTAAGTGAATGCCGGATGCCACTACAAAAAATAGTTTTTGTTAAAATTTCCAAGTAACAGAATGTATCAGTAAAATGATACATTAAAAAAATCCTTTTAGTTCTTAGGATTCTTAATATTAATTTGAAACACGTCCTCTACATTGTTGCCGAATTTATGTTTTAGATTTTTGTTAATGTTTTTAGTGCAAAACTAGTTTTCTGTCATGCTCGGTGCTTATGTGCTTTATATCTGTCGAATTTTGGCGTTATTTTTAATTTTCCCTTAAARTAAAGCACATTCAGCGAAAAAAAAATGCGCATGGTCCATAGCATCATGCTCGAAAACATTTACAAACCTTGATAAAATCTCCATATTGTGTTCATATTTACGMCATACTTTGTGCAGTGTTTACAGACCGCCCGCCAAACTTATATGGAAGTCCATAGAGGGTTTTCTTGCTGATTGGATCTAGAGTAAGCTCCTATAAAGAGTTACTCAGCGCATTTAAATATGGCCCTCCCCCAGTCTTCATTTGCTCCTTCTTTCCTTACCGCCTTTTTTATATTTTCATAATATTTTTTTAACTGCTCTTTCGACTTATGCTTATGCCCATGCCCAGTGGTTTGCGAATTGAATGCAGCTGAAATTTTGCTCCACGCCACTTCTTTGTCTCCCCACTTGGTAGCATTCGTTTCCTTATTTTCCACAATTTGTTTGAAATTGTGGATTACAATAATTAACAGATGTTTTYCCTTAAATGAAAAATTTTGAGTATTTTATTTTCATATGACTCCATAATTAATAATATTAATTGATTATATTTGTGACGTACACAATGTAYTTCACCCAACAGGTCCATTGAAAAAAATATATTTTTATTATTTCTCAACGCTGAACCCATATTCTTATTATTAATAATAAGTATATGGCTGAACCACTGTTGAACGGCTGATTTCAGGGGGTCATCTGAACTCGGATTTGATCTGCCGTTCAAGCTTGATCGCTACAGGTACAACCRAMAATTTTCGTTKAACCACGTTCACCGCTGAACTGTCGGTAAACTTGGAGTGTGCAACCGACCCTAAGTTTAAAGATGCGTTAAATTTGGGTCGGTTTACAAGGATTTTTGTAGGTTCATTGTTCATCAATTTTAATTATTATATACATAATTTAATTCAATTTGAATTGTCAAGGAAACTGTCTTTGCGCATACACCAACAGTACTTGTGTATTATCAGTTATGAGAAAAATAATCAAAAATATAAATGTTGTTACCACGAAGTTCCAAACAAAATCACGTTAAGTGTTGCAATGCTAAAAACCTCCTTAACAAAGTCAGAATTAATACTAAATCGTCGTTGCGAAACAGTCGTACAATTAAAAGTAATTAACTCTCATCTTAAGGAAGGGTTATTAGGGAGTTTTTGGGCCTCTTAATCGCAACACGCTTTACGTTATCCGCTATTCTGAGCATGCGCAATAGTAAAGAAATAACTGTTTACGTTATTAGAGGATAACGTGTTCCTTTATTTACGTCCGAGTAGCGGTAACGTTAATAAGCATCACTTTAAAAAGCAGAACGACGGTGTTGACATTTTTGACTTATTTCTAATATTATTAATAAAATAAGCGGCTATAATACATTAATAAATCTATTGTAAATCTATATAAGACGTTTTCATTGATTAATTTACGCCATTATTGCGTAATTACGGATTTTATGTGAAAATTGTTTAGGCAAATTTGAATTTTGGCAACACAGGCTATATTTTTTTCTTAACCGTCCGCACCAGTCCTGCCTCACTGCCATGTTGCCGCTATGCACATACTTGGTTTTTAACCACCGGGCCTTGTTCGAATAGCGACGCCAGACCTCAGAGAAAGTCGTGTGGCGAACTCTATCCGCCACTTCTGAAGTAGCAGCTCCAACCAAAATGCCAGCTATATCTCACCCAATAACATCTGCGCCGTTTCGGTTCAAATACAACTTCCAATACTAAATACTGTATCCGTCGTTTAAGGTAGGACCTACCTAAGCTTTAGCGACGAGTCCAATGGGTATGCCCGGGACAAAACGCATGGTGCTCAACGAGCGCCATAGTCGTTTACTTTTTTTTAGTTAATTGTTTCTGGTTAATGTTTGTTTGCGTTTAAGACGCAGTCTTATAGGAGAAAAAAATGTTATGCTACTGTCGCGTAGATTCCCCCTCCATTCGCTCGAGTTGCGAGCAGAGGGCGCCTCTGTCTCCTCTTGTGGAGAGCGGGAATCACGACCTTGTCCC
>NW_026018508.1:1248595-1251117 GCF_020466585.1 Dendroctonus ponderosae
GTCTTCGTACGCGTTTCCTTCGGGACTGGTTTACAGGACTGACCGTACGATCCCTTTTTCCCGACCGCACCCCCGCACCACCCTCTAACCCGAACGCACTGACCGCCACCGCGCACCATTAGTTTAAGGGTGAATGCGAGGGGTGTTTATGGCGGAAAAAAGGAATAACAAAAATTAACTTTACTTCGCGGCACGTCACTACTTATTTTTCAGATTTTTCACAGGCATGTATATAATTAAAGTGAAGGTCATAGACAACATTTAAATATATCTGTTCATTATTTTAAAAAGCAGAAAACAATAAAAATCCAAACAAGATCCATGACTATTAAAACTCCAAGAATCCAAATCTTTACTGCGATGACATAAGCATGTCGTCAGTTATAACTTCGTTCGCAATGGAAGTATCAAACCGGCAACGCGGCAGTGATACGCGCAAGCGCAATAAGCTAGGACTGGTGCGGACGGTTAAGAAAAAAATATCTGCGCACGGACAGGTTCTAACTTCTAACCCATAACCTAACTATTTGATTTTGAATTTTTATTTAATATATTTGGAATATGTTTCTTCTGAAACCTAAAGTTCATAAGGCAATCTCTGGGCTCTATATTTCTAAATTAAAAATAACTCTTCGGTTTACAACAACAGGAGGGTCCAAGATGTCGTGTAAAATTAAGCCTCTTATTAAATCGTGATCTACATCTCCCTGGTCATTCCGGCGCAGGAAGGCAGCTTCAATGTTTTCTTCCATCTTAGCCACTTTTTGTTTAATAACAATACAAACGTAAACTAACTTTGAAACTTTTCCAAACAAAACGGGATAAGAAAACAATAAAGTGAGGTTTATTTTATTCACAGTGCGACAAACGCGGTAATCAAAAACTAAAAAAACGCACTTAACGTTATTTGCCTGAAGATCTTATTTTTCTTATTCATCTTATTTAAAAATTTCTCAATTGGAGATTTTCTGAGAACCGATTTCTCATGACAAAACTTCAGAACAAAAATTAATTAATCATATTAATTCTAGAGATAACATCATTAATGATGTTATTGAGTTAACTCGTATTCTGAAAGACTTGCTATAATCAGCAATCTATTGCGATCTGATCACCTCAATTTCGAAGAAAAATCTTCACTTATCGAAATTTGTCATGAACAGAATATAACTATATATTTCACCTTGAAGGAGACAAATTATCCTGTACAGACGCAATAACGCACGAAATTCCCAGGGAACGCGCTTCGCCAATAAACGCAAAAACAAATAGATACGCAGAAGTGCATAAAAAGAAGGTAATGAGCAAATAAATAAAATGTTGGCTGATGCGATTATACGTGTGGAGAAATTTAAGTCTCTAGGAACTTGGTTTTGTGAAGAATGGTCATCAGACAAAGAAATTGAATGCAGAATTGAGCAAGCCCCAATTTCTAAAATTTAAAAGTGTTCACTTGTAGCGACTTTGACCTTGGCCTTAGATTGAGATTTGTGGGCTGCTATGCCTGGTCAGTCTTCTGTACGGGGTTGAAGGCTGGACCCTAAAGGTGAGGGCCATAAACAAATTGGAAGCCTTGGAAATGTTGATATGCCGCAGGGTTCTTAAAGGGCGCTTTACAGTCCGCAATTTTATTGCCCGCAACTTCCTCGCGACTATTTTCTTAAAGCTATAACTTTTGTCTTAATTAAAAACTTCCTCGCGACTATTTGTCTTAATACGAACACGGCGTCTGTGCAAGATCTTCTCGATCTGAATCCCTGTTTTTCGTCCGGCAACGATGTGAGATTGAGATTGTAATTACTTTTGTTGTTAGTTTTAGAGCAGTGATTAATTCCTCTATAATTTGATGGAATTTACTTGTCCCCTTTTCTAAACATTAGCACAGTAGCTAATTTTGAGCATTAACCAGTAGTGCTCGTTCGCCATTTATCTTCTTCCTCTTAATATAGGACTTGCCTTGTTATTTCTGCTGTCTTGCCTCAGTTGATCCTGATGTCCAACTTTTATACCACCTTTTGGGTGGCCGGCCTGGGAGTCTTCTACTTTTTGGTATGTGGTCTTTAGCCCATTTTGCAATTCTATCTTGTTCCATTCCATCTACGTGATCTATACATCGTCCACCTATAATTCTTCTCTTATGGTACTGCTCCGTATTTGATCCCTTAGTGTTTTCATTTCGGCGCACCTCATTAGTTGTTTCGTTCTAGATGTTCCCGCTCGAGTTTTCGATGCATACGTAAGAATTGGTCTCACACAAGTCTTGTAGATTCTCACTTTACTCTCAGTTGAAATTAATTTATTGTTCCAGATGACGTCTCGTAAGATTCTCGGTGCCTTCATTGTATTTGGACTCGTTTCCTCAATCAGATTCCCGCTGGTAGATATTTGCGCGCCAAGATAGTCAAACTTGTCTTCTCATCAACTGCCAACTTACAACGGATGGGTTCTTTAGATATGACGATGGATTGTGTTTTCGCTGTGGAGATAGTCATATTATAACGTTCTGCCGTTTTATCAGACTA
>NW_026018508.1:1251839-1252149 GCF_020466585.1 Dendroctonus ponderosae
GTGTGGGCCAGCTTTCCGTTGGCTTTTCTGGTCACCAAGACATCCAAAAAAGGCAGTCGCCCATCCTTCTCCACTTCCATAGTGAATTGAATTTTAAGGTTTATTGAGTTGAGGTGCCTCAGGAATATTTAAACACCAAAACAATTTCAACAGAAAAGAAGAAATTACGGCACTCAACCCAGATTGGAAGCGCGTTTTGCGCCAAACAGCCCACGCATCCCCCACGCATGAGCACACACGGCTGGGCGGCATAAATACGACTGGGAATCCAGCAGTTGAATCATTCTTAGTCGGAAAGCACGGGAGATCA
>NW_026018508.1:1252188-1256837 GCF_020466585.1 Dendroctonus ponderosae
CAGTTGTGGACGAAACGTCAGGAAGAAATTCCGATAGACCACGGCTTCAAAGCCCGGAAAACATTTCTAAATGTTCTGCCGTTTGTTTAAATCTAAATAGTAACCGTTGCAGGTGATCTTCACTTTCTGATGTGAATGCGGCATCATGTGCATAACACAATGTCTTTAAAGATTTATGGGCCATTCGATATCCTACTCCCTCTCGTTTAACATCCTCGATAATCTAGTTCATTATTATATTGAAATGTGTGGGCTTAAACTGTCACCCTGCCGTATTCCTGTTTTTAAATATACTTCTTGTGTTAGTTTCTGGTTAACTTTGATTCGCGTTTTGCCGTTCCTATTCAGATCTCTTATTATGCGGTCTTCTTATCTGTAATCTAGGCCATGAAGGTGTAGAATATTTCCTGGGAATTTGTGTTGATATATAATTTTCTATATTAAAGTTGTTAATTATTCTGTTAGTCTCTGCCCACCGTATTTGAGCAATTGATTTTGTATACCGTCTTAGCCTGGCGCTTTTTCTACTTCTTAGTTTCTGTAGTGCGCTTTCTACTTCGGATGTATTGATCGTGGCATCTTCGTTAAGTTAATAGTTATTTCTGGTGTGGTAGGCTCGTCGGCCGTGTTTGTCGTATACAGATCGGTTAAATATCCGATCCACTCTTCCTTTTTTATGTGGGTTGGTTCTAGCAGTTCATTGACCTCCTGTCTGTGCGATCTTATGAATCGCCATATCTGCAGTTGAAGCCCGTAGATATCTCCTTCCAGGCGTTTGGAGAACATTTCCCAGTGATCGTTTTTTTGTTTTTCTCATTAATTCTTTAATTTTGTTCCTAACTTGCTTATATTCATTATATGATTCTGGCGCTCGCATAGTACAATATTTTAGGTAGGCTTTTCTCTTCTCTTCGCACTGTTCTCTAACTTTTGGGCGGAACCCTGATGTCTTGTGGTTGATTACTTGATCCACTTTTATTGTTCGTTCTCCAAGTGACTCCCTTGCTGAATTCTTGATTCTTTCCCAAGCTGGATTGATGTCGTCAGTATTTAAAATGGGGATTTCTTCGATTTTTTGTAGTACTCTATTTTTGTATAGGTACTTTATCAGAGGGTCCCATCGCAGCTCAATATTGAGTTTCTGTGTTGACATCACCGGTTTCGGTTGTTTCGGTATTCGTATTTTCAATTTAATTCTTCCGGGTAAAAGGTTATGATCGCTTCCTATATTTGCCGAATTGAGCGTTCTGATTTCGAGTATTTGAGTTGTGTGAAATTGCCTATTAGTCACAATGTAATCGATTGTCGATATATGGCCTCTGTTATTTGGGTTTTTACTTTTTACTACTGGATGTTACTWATGTTGTTGGAGTTGTCGCGTACTTGAGCTGGCTTCCCCCTAGTTTCCTAAAGAAGCATTTTGATTTAGATTCTGTTTTCAGTTTGAATTGTAAAAATTCGTGTTTGCTTCTAAAGTGTTTTACTTCCGGAATAAGATTTAAATTGTGCATTTGCTCCATGTGAGCTAACATTTTATCTTTGAGATAATGATTGAAATCACACAAAGAACATTCTATTAAACGATGTACTTTAACATCTTCATGAAACTTTCGTCCATGACTAATATATGACTTCTTAAATTGTTTCGCACAGGATTTACATTGAAACTTTTGTCCAGGGAAAATATCTGTTATCTTCAACTCCGGATGTTTAATTTCTTCGTTTCAAACTAGACTTCCGGCTGAAAACTTTCGCACAATGAGAACAGCCACCAACGCAACTTTTTCAAATCCAAAATATTATACAGGCAAGTAGTGCATTGCTGACTCGACCGTAGTACCGAGCAGTTGTGTTTTGTTGTGCTCCGCTCTGCACGTTTCGTTTTTTTTGTCTTCGAACTTTACGGTCGGTCAACTACCCGGTTGGGTGAGGTGCAATTTTTATATCCAATTGTTGCAATTGCAATTCTTCTCTTCTCGTTATTTTCGTCTCTAATCCTATTCGTTAAATTCCGTTATGTATCCTATTGACTTTTGTACATACTTTCCTGACTGTGTTTCAATTCCAAGGCATACATTTTAAAATGTATGCCAAGGCTTAAAGTAGCAACAACGCTACACATAAAAACTGATGATGGCGGAAAAATACACCGAAACATATTTTAATTGATAAATAGAGACAATAAATGACTGAAACCCAGGAATTAATTTTGATTTGGAATTGACTTTATTAAAGATGGCCACTTACAAGTGTGATAATTGCCTCAAGGAATTTGCGTCAAAAACAAGTATAAATTAGTAATTAAAAATAAAAATTATAAATTATTAATTTACAATTAGTTCAATGCAACGGTGACTGTCGCAGGTATTTTTGCATGCAGTGTACGGGCCTCGATAAAGTGGCAACCAAGACCCTGATTCTGGAGAAGTACAACCACCTCAGATTTTTCTGCGCACTCTGCGATTCTCCAAACCTCAGGTACCTCAACGATAAGATCACAAACTTATCGAAAAATTAGGTGCCTCAAGTGATCATAGATTCGCTGGCAAACCAGATTTCCAAGCTGTCGTCCAGTGTGCCAACAGTTTCGGAAGTGTACGACATACTGTTGAGCATCGAGTCTAAATGGGGTCTAAAGTCCTGGAGGGCAAGCTGGATGATATCCGCAGAATAACTGAGAGATATGCTCTTGAGGTCAATGAGGAATATGGAGCAGAATCTATTCAGTATCTCTTGTCCATAAAATTTGTGAAATTTTCCGTGGCAATAAAGCATATTYTGATTGATTGATTGAGTAGAGYTATTTTCAGATTATGTGAAACGTGCGCTAACTGCGCAATCTGATTGGATTGGTGCAATAATTCCGGCCATTCACAGAGTACAATTATGAGGGTTTAATTAAACGCTGTTCTATTCTGTTTTCAAATATTTTAATAGTAAATATCGCCCCAGTACTAGCTTTCATTGCAACATACGTGAACTTAAAGTTTGCGAAATTCTCTAACAAATAACATTATTATCTCAATGATATGAAAATGAAAAAGCACTTTTTTTCCTGTTGTCTTCATAGTATTTGAATAAATAACTTGAGTACCTAAAATAGTGTTTTGTTAACTGGGCTTGTGAAATTATCTACCCAATTAATTGCATCTTCTCAGTACAGTGCGCCTGCGCAATTTGCCTACGAATGTTTACGGATTTTTCAGTTTCAAAGTTGGCACCGCTGGAAATAGGCCCCAAAATTTTGTGTCGATGTCGAATCATCGATTGTTAGTTCTCAAAACAAGAGTTAACAGTATACAGCACTGGGCAATCATTTCAATGATAAATGCAGGGTCGTTTGGACATGATTTTCAAAAGTTTGTTTCTTTACCGTCCATCCGATTTTTTCCGCCGAATGTGCTTGATTTTAAGTGTACTTTAAGGGAAAGTTAAAAAGAACGTCAAAATCCGACAGACTTGAAGTACATGAGCATCTAGGTACTAATGTATACACAATACACAAAATATCCCCCAAAATATATATAATACGGGTGGTACTATATCTATTTTGACTTACTCCACACTAGGTAATAAGCAAAGACATCATAAAAGACATGTAATAAGCATACGTTGTCCTCGTTTTAGTTGGTCTTTCTCAGATCTTTAGTCACTTTGAAGCCGTTGGATATTTTTGTTATGTCATGTTGGTATATAACTCTAAAGACAACCGGAGGTTCCAAAGCACCCAAAGCACCTAATAGTACTTAATGAGCACCCATTGTCTCATTTCTGGACAACAGCTAACATGTTATATCAGTCAATTTTTGAGTATCTTTTACTTACTTGAATTTGGGCTGTTCGAAGTGTCCATTTCATCACTAAAAGCACTAACACGTTTCATTTTGAATAAATTGTTGATTTCTCTTAAATGTTGACTAAATTAAAATCAAAACAAAATCTGTCAGGTGTGTACAACACTAACCAATTTTTTTTTCTTGACACGACCGACAAGCAATGTTGCCGTTACTATAGACAAAAATAGCAAATGATTTATAAAAATGTGGAACAAAAACAGGTTGAACTGATTCAATCGATATATTTTCTGGAAATGTTATCGAATATTTTCTTCGTATGATAATCTGTCCGTTTGCAGTGTGCAATTATCGAAAAATTACAGCGGTAATTGCACAGAGTCACAGTGCATTGTGTTATCACTCAATGATAATTGCATTGTTTAGGAAAAATATTTGACAGGTGTCTTTTCCCGTCGAATTAGACATCAAATGTCATCCTGATATACCTAAGATATTCAAATATTAGGGAGTTGTTAGGCGCCTTAATTGCAACACGTTTTACTTTATCCGTTATTCTGAGCGTGCGCATTAGTAAATAAATAACCGTTTACGTCATTAGATGATAACGTGTTCCTTTGTTTACGTATGAGTAGCGGTAACGTTAATAAGCATCACGTTAAAAAGCAGAACGACGATGTTGATATATTTGACTTATTTGTAATATTATTAATAAAATAAGCGGCTATAATACAATAAGAAATGTATTGTAAATTTAAATAAGATTTTTTCCTTGATCATTTTTACGCCATTATTGCGTAATTACGGATTTTATGTGAAAATTGTTTGGGCAAATTTGAACTTTGGCAATACTAC
>NW_026018508.1:1257234-1261029 GCF_020466585.1 Dendroctonus ponderosae
CTTATTTTTTTAATACTGCGCATGATCAGAATAACGTTGAGCGTTTAAGGCCAACGCAATTTTAAGAGGCCTAAAAACTCTCTATAATACTTCGTCCAGGTTTGCCAAACACGCATTTCTGGTTGTTGTTATTGTGGATTATTTAATGTTATTGTGAAACGAAATGCGAAAGATTATTTTCTAAAGCGGGTGCTATCACAAACGCGCGAAGAACTAGAATCAGTAAAAGGCCTCTGCAAAAAAAATATTTTTAAATGAAAATGAGATTGTTAAACATTTTCGCATATAAACCGTATATTTCATTTAATCACTCTAGTTTTTTATTATCAGTTTTTTTCTTCTGTAAGTAGTTACCTCGAACCTGTTTTGTTTTTTATTTCAGAATATTTTATTTTAAGTTTACCAATGTTAAGAATCATGTTTTTAATAAATATTATATATCATCACTATTTCCATTCCATCATCATTCTGCATTTTTAATGAAAAATTTAAAAAGTAACATATTCCTTTTGGAACCGTATTTCGAAACCTATTACCAAGGTGAAACGGGAACGCTGTAATCCGTTACAGAAAAATTACCGTTTATCACACCTCCAACAGGAAATAAACATACCCAACATTGTAATGAAAACGAAGCTTTTTTAAATCAATTTATTGAACTAAGAATGTGAATATACAAATTATAAATACACATATGTTTTAACAAATTCAGTCAAACAAAAATATAATCAGTCATTATTAGAAGCTTTACATATCTAGACAAATAACAGACATACTTTCCACCCTAGTCAATTTCCTCATAATGCAAAACTCCCTGATCTCTATGACTGATGCATACAAGTTGAGTAGCAAAAACTACGAACTAACTATAGGAAATATACATCCGAATGTATTTAATAAGGCTAATTGAAAAAATCAACAGATCGCTCAAACTAAATTTGTGATTAGTAAATTACTTTTAATTTTTTTTCCTTTACTATAATTGTTTTTGATAAATTCATATTTTTATTTACATGCCACTTATGCATTTCAAACCAAACTTTTTAAAACAAATCGAAAGCTGGCAAAAATATAAAAAAACATTACAATATTGCAAGAAATATCGATGACCTTCTCACATACAACATCACATTTATGCTTAGAATATTTGATTTGACGACTGAGTACTTTCCCAAATACCACATTATATTGTGGTAACATTCTCTTATCTAATATTATTATATCGCTAAAAAAATTATCACTGTTAACCGAACTGAACAAAATGTTTCTTTCACTTCAATTATAACATGGCATAAGATTACTAATTAATGAAATACAAATAGAAAACTAATAAATATTTTTACAAGAAATTAGGTATAGGTGGTTCCATGATTTTGATGTACGAAAAATAATCAACAGGAAAAGGGATAGGGAATTGGGCAGAACTTCACGCTTCGTTAATTTACTAATATAAATACTGAATCTATTTAGTTCAGTATTCGTATTATTTTGTAAGTTTTGACTAAGATGTTGCCCATAACAACAAAATTAAACAATTAATAACTTACATTACACATTTTGAACATGATTATATCATAAATGATATAATGAATCAAATATTATATAAAAAAAAACATTTATCAACCCTAAGCCAAAAGATAAAATATACCAAGACATCTTGGAAAGTTATTGGGCTTAGTTATGAAAACTGGCCGAAACATTTTAGATTGAAGTTATTACCAACGTGACTTGAAACTACACATGTACGACTGTTTTCCTGTCCTTATTCCAGTCGCATATATCAATACGTTATTAACGTCGTATTGCCAATTAACGTCTTAGGATAAAATAACCAGTTGTCCCGTATTAGTAGCGTAGATCAGTCCTTGGCCAGAAGATGGTAACCATCGGATACAGTTGATTCTATTTTCTCTGTGTTGATCCAATTCCCGTAACACCGGTAATCTGTCTCCGGGCACGTCTTTCTGTTCTATCTTATATATGCGGGCCATAACCTAATTTAAATAAATATTCAAGAGTCACAAAATGTATGTTGAATAACACGTGTTCTATTTTATATAATCTTGTATCAATACAATTCATAATCTAGCACATAGCTTCCTGATATCTTTAGACTGCTTATACAGGGTGATTCAAAGATGGCGTCATTCTTTTTAAGGGCGTATAAGGACTCACTTGTAGAGTAGGAAAAAAAATAATAATTTTTTTTCCGGAAATTTGTAGGATATATTAACAGAAAAGAAATTATGGTATTGCATCGGCCTTTAAATCAGGCTTTTTAGATTAACTGAAATTATTTCACCTGATTAGGAATCTCACTCTGATGTTTCCGAAATTATAAAACCTGTTGAGAAATGAAAATCACACACTTTATAACTACTCTTGGGTTGGAAATTTTCCGGTGCACGCTTTTAACTATTGTTATGGTTTCGGAGAGCCAAAGAAGTTTGTGAAATTTTCGCAACACCCCGAAACACAACTTTGTAGGGCATAATTTGTATCACTGAAATTCACTAGAAAAACAAAAAAGAGGCAAATTTCTTCAGGGTAGAAAATTTACAAATACCTTTGCTTGTACCTTTAAAGCTACGAGCGTTGCCATACGTTTTTATCGATTGTATGATTCAAAGACTAATATATCTCATTAATCACTAATTATTATGTGTATTTTAATGAAAACTGTCGACAATCAATTATAAAACTTTTACCTTATGGTAATGTACTTTTTCTACCAACTTTTTAAGAAAGGCCAGGGAAAATAATTATTAACCGACAACCCCGCAAAAGTACCTTCCAAGTCATATAACTTTGCACTTTGCAGGAGACTAGATAAGTTGCGACGGCAACGAAACCATCGCGCTTCAATAATCATAACCTGATTTGGTCTTTTCAATAGATTTTTTACGAGCGAAAAACTGGCCTACATTGTCTGACGTCATCAATCTTTCAGATTTTAGCGCTGAGGTCTTGTTATTAAGAGGTTATTACTATAGAGCAGATCTGATTACTTCGTTCTACACATTTTTCCAAAACATCGTGTATTGCGCTCTCGTTAAGTCATCCAGCGTGAGAATAACCCCAAATATTGCATTCAAGGCCTAACAGTCTTCAGCGTCAAGGAATCACGATTGCTAATATATTGCTATACAGACAATGGAGCTACTTACCCAGCGATCGGTAGGAACAATAGAAACCCTCCTGGAAGCGAAGCCCACTACTAAATGACGACTTAGAGGTGACAGAGCAACAGATACAGCATTTTGCTCGAAACTAGTAGTATACAAACATTGGCCTAGTGTTTCCCATCTTAAACTATACACTCCTACATAAAAAATATATTAGTATTCAAGATTATAATATTATATAAGGCAGTTCAGTTTCAGGCAATTATTTAAACTATATACCTGTCAACTGTTAGAGTTAAACGCAAATTTTCGAAAGCCAGCTAACTTATTTTTTACGTTCAGTGTGTCTCACCTAATCGATTTGTAACATTTAAATATCCTCCTGATGGAAGAAGCGTGACCAAAATGGTCCCGTCTGTAGCTATATCAACACTAGCGTCATTGTGGATTTTACACTCGCTCACCACTACGTTTTTCAATGCTAAAATAAGAAAATACATAAATTAATAAAAAAAAAGGAAATTAGTTGACCAAATAATGCTTTAAATCATTAACATTTTAAAAAACTTTAGAATAGGAATATTACTGCTAATGCTCATTGCATCCTAATTACTATTAAGTAATTAGTGTGTTAATTTAAATTAAACCCATAAATATACAGGGTGATTCA
>NW_026018508.1:1261559-1286638 GCF_020466585.1 Dendroctonus ponderosae
GAGTTAATTAACTGAATACGAAAAGCTGCTTGATAAGAGTGGATAATAAAGAGATTACACACGCACTAGCTTGTTTGGAGTTAACCATTCAAATGTTTGGTGTTGTATGAAGAATTTATGTAAACGCAAAACCCCGCAGAATTCGAGGTTATGAGAACAGGTTGACATTTCGTCAACAAATCTTGTTGAATGTACCGTTTATCCTTGTCTATCTTATTGTCAGTCTGTATAATTCCATGGCTACCGAAGTTTTAAATAATTACGAAGGAACAGGTATTTGCGCAATATTAATTAGCTAGATTACCTTGAAAAACATTGCTGCCGTATTTCTGATATGGTTTTTTGCAAATTTCTCAGTTTTTAATAACAATTAATTTATTTTACTATTTTTTCTGTACTCCTATAACAGCGCCAGACAACACCTCCAGAGGAATGACGCCAATTTTGAATCACCCTGTATTGGGCCGTTAAAATTGCAACCGCATGTTTGGGAGCAATCTAATTGAAATCTGCGAAAGTTTATCAATCATAAGATGATTTAAATAAAATTGTTGTAGGTATAAAACTTGCTTAAAAAATACATAAACTTACAGTTGCTAATACCCGGTATCTGTCCATTGGATATATCCCAAACCTGAATTCGATGGTTGGGTGTCACTGTTGCTATCATATCACTATCGTATATTTGATCTCTTTGAGGATCATCTAGGTCTGCGTCAAACGGATTTAAACTGGCATATAGCGGATGTAAAAATCTAGGTCTGAACAAACCGACTCTAGGATTGGCCCTGAGAAAAAGAAATAAATTATCACATTTATGACGACGAGAAAACGTTTGCATGTGTATGTAGATGAGTCATAGTTGCTGACAGATCTGAGCATAATTATCTAAGAAGTAAATTTAAGGCAAATATCCTATTTGAAATACCATGGAGAATTGAGAAAAGTGTTTGCTAAGGCACACAGAAATTTAACCCTCGATGACTGGAACTGATGGTTTTGTTCTCGAATGAAACGACAGATAGTCTAAATTCACCAGATAAGCGTGAGCGTCTCTGGCGAAGGCAAGGAAATAGGTTTACTAACTGGCGGCCAATTATCCAGTTCGAAAGAACGTGAACGATCCCATAGTCAATGTGATCGTTCACTTCCTCGGCTTTTCTACTACGGTTCGAAAATCGTATTCTCCAATGCCTAGGAAGCGATGTGATAAGCGTTGTTGTTCAAAAATATTATACAAGGTTTTCCCTGAGGAGCCATAAGTATATTTGGTTTTATATTACGTGTTGTCTGAACTTACAATAATACCGGAATATTTGGGGCATTTAATTGACTTCCAAGTTAAATACAAATATATAGCGTTGGATTTTTCCAAATAAATGTGTACTTTAAGTGTAATTTACTGTGTGAATTGCAGAAAAAAGGAAAGGAAGGCGTCTATAATGACCACATGAGTTGTTCTCTGGTTCTCTTGCTAGTAGTTTGCAAGAGTTACAAGAAAAAATAATAAGTCATATTTGTTATCTTTTTTTATGTATCTCTATCAGCAGGCAATATTGGTGTGCATAACATAAGTCCGTGATAACAGTGAACGAATTAATGAAATAATAAGTGTTAAAAATGTAAAAACTCGCAATTTAAATTGAAAATTATGAAATTTTATAAAAAATCAATTTAAGTATGCAGCATTTTATATTTGCAGTCTTCCGGCGGCCTACTTTTAGTTTCATACTTATAGCAGACTTTCTGCTTGGTGCTCGAAGATATGCGGTTACTTGATTTATTAAGTGAAGCCCCAGCTGCTTATTTAGTCTTAAACTCTTGACAATCTCTTCATCACTTATATCAAAAGTGTTAATTGTTAGATACCATGCCTTTTTTCTCTGCAACTACAAGTAAATTTAGTAATTCTAAAATCGCTTCTACTTCAGCTCACGATTCCAAACACTAAAACTTATCATAGAAATATTTTCCAAACAAATAAGTCTAAGAAGTTACTTAACAAGTTTTTTTAATACTCAGTAGCAAAATTCGTCTTGACAAAAATGAATGTTAGGAAAATGCGATGCGTTCTTTATTCAAGAGAAGCAATTCAAATTCTTGCTATTCAATTACACTTTTAATTTTTTGAAACATTTTATTAATGGGTACATTATATTGCACGACGTTATTTTTTTTGTGTTAATTGATTTTTTCCCAGACTCAACCATTATAATTTGTCAAACATTAATGGAAAACATTTTATTACAATATCACGTAGTTTTTCCTTAAGAACTAATGGACGTTTTAATGCTTTGTAAATTATAATTTTTGTACAACAAATTTTAATAGTAAATTAGTGTTTGTAGTTTGTGTTGAATTTTAAATTTCATGATGGCGCTGTTGTCTCGCCGAAACGTAATATGAAATAAACAATATGAACATTTTTATTTCACATTTTGACTGAAACCTAGGAAAGAAAAAATATAAAACAATTACAGGCAGTCAGGAAATTAAATCAAAATAATATCACGTAGGTTGTATAATTTGAAACTTAAAAAAAATAAACGAAATAATGATTAATTTCGATAATTTCATCTTGAAACGTTAATTTTGTCCAGGAGTTTATTTTGGTACCCCTGAACTTGTTGACAAATGGCGCAATAAATCGTATCGCATCACTTTTTTTGAATACTTTGCAAGAATAAGTCGTTTGAAAATTGAGAAAAAACTTACTGCCATTTTTTGGCAATCGCCTTGGTCAGAAAGCTGCAATATATTAGAAAAGTATGTACTTTACCTTTGCGCAGAACTGTACCTTAACTCCGACACGCGTTCGGCAAAACGTCTATGGGCCATCAGTCTATGAACCGAAAAAACGGATGGTTCCGAGACAGGTACGTCATTAACTTGAACCGAAGGAACGTTCCAAAATCTGACTGACGCACGAGGTAGTATAATGGATGGTTGAGGTGCCAAGTTGACATTGTTCGTTCGATATAGATGTCTGCTGTTGTTAGACCCGTTAGGGTTACTGCTGTGTCGTTGATAAAACCAATCTGGTTCTTCCGGATCATCAGCATCATCATCGCTGCAAAAAAGATAAGATTTAAAGAAGTCCGTACTGATGTATTTAGTAGTAGTATTGTACCTGTTTTCGTTATTGCTCGATAAATCATTAGTACTCTCAGCCCTATCCCTAGGTCCTGATGGCTGACTTGGAACGTCTTCTTCTCTGCTGTCGGAGTATCTCGCAATTAGGCTATGAATGGTACTGTAAAATGTTTCACTGTAAAGATCAGCAGCGGTCCTCTCTGATGAATTATCGGATGAACCCGCTGGAGTTGAACTGTTTTCTGCAGTGGCTTCGGAAACCGGATGTGTGACATTCCGCGTTTGAATTCTTTTTATTATTCGCAAACATCTATAAAGCAAAAGTTTGTTATATTATATTAATACCTATGTAGATAAGTGAGCTATTAGGAGTTGGAATTAGTTTTAAAAGTTTTTTTTCGAAATTTGAGGCTGTAGTGAGCAAAAATGGTTACAAATGGATTATTCAAAGTATTGTCCATCGCTAGCCACTAATTTCCCATCCTTCCGTCAATTTTCAGATACCAGCTCGGAAGAATAGTTCGTCTTTTGATGCGATCCATTTTTTCGTTTCCTCGTAAGCGGTGAAGTGCTGGTCAGCCAAGCCATATGCGATCGGAACAAGTAGTAATCGGACGGGGCAACATCTGGGGAATACGGTGGGTGCGGTAGAACACCCCATTTCAACGCCTCCAAGTACTTTTTGACGGATTTGACGGACGATATATGATGTCCAGCTGATCCCACCAAATACAGAGCATGAGCTTGGATCCATAGATATTCGTTCTTAGCGTTGATGACGATGTGTGGCCGGGGTATCCATACAATTTTTACGCTTGGAGTTAACGTAATCAATCCACTTTTGAAGCGTTGAAGCCAGTACTCACATGTTGAAATCGATGGACTATAACTCTCGTAAGCTTCCTCGAGCAGCAAACGACTCGTAGCAGCAGTTTTCTTCAAATGGAAGCAGAACAATAAAGCTTTCCGCAAATTGCCGTTATTCGGCACGAAAGTAGGCATATTGAATGGTCTTGGAATGTATGTTGTTTACACTTGCGCAAGATGACACATACTTACAATCCAAACTATAATATAGTTTTGGAGTGCCCAGATGCAACATACGTTTATAACGCCATTTATTAGAAAACCTTCAAAACTAATTCCAACTCCTAATATTATACACCGAGCACTTTTATAACCTGGGGCGCGTAGCGCCGAACAATATAATGTGCGAGGTATTTAATATCCTTCTCGACCGAAATACATATAGATTTTTTTTGCTACTGCACGGATAAATGCCTATATTGATTTATAGTATATTACGGTACAAGAGACGAAAGTCGAAGTTCCGCCACTACACGTGGCGAAAGTTATTACTTTCGCCACGCACGCTAACAGCTTGACTGTTTCGACAACATTTTCAAAGCTATTTTTTTTCAAAAGCTTATACTTTTCCCGGCTAGTTTCTACCGAGGATCAAGAAAAATAGTATATGGGACACGAGGCAATATAATATACTATAAATGTCAGGCAGAAAGGTAAATTGTCATTGTAATGGGTAAAAGTGAATGGCGAAACTGTGTACTTCCCACCATCAAGGATCAAGAAAAATTGTTTCACTCATTAAACATTATAAACTCATAACTCTAATTATCTGAGATGATGTATATGTTTCAAAATTTAGTTTTTCAATGCAGATTCCAAATAAATTATGTAAATTCCTGCATTTCAATGCGTACCCTCATTATATCAGTTTTAATTATTTCCAAATATTTGGATCACACATCGCAGCTTAATATTAAGGGTTGATATTACTTTATATACAGGATGATTCACGGTCGATGGCGTATTAGACGTTTAAAGAGAACCAGCCACACGATCTAACTGTACAACAACCGAGCAAACTTGTACAACGGAGTGATCGGGCTGCTCCAATTACATTTTATCAAATAGAACACCCTATATATTAGTTCAAATACGGGAAGACCATTAAATTCCTTATGAAACGATATATGACATTAAACTGAAAGCCAAACCAAAGTTACCAAAACCTGTAACTTCTGATGAAGACAACATTGTAAATCTTTTAGCATACTTCCATGAATATCTCGAAGTCTGTTCGAGGGGCAGAAGACGATTTGGGCTTATACAAATAGTGCCATTCAAAGGAAGCTGATCAAGCATCCGTACAAGTTTACAAAAATCCAAGCCTTGAAGCCAGAAGACTATCATCGGAGAATGAGATTTAATGTTTACTTTGTTTTTAATTATTAAAAATGTTTAAAAGTCTCCGGTCAACAATATAGGGGATTTGCATCGTCGAATCAACGACTGCACTGGAGAACTGGATGTTAATGAGTTATAGAGGGACACAAACCAATCTCTAACTGTACGAATTTTAAAGTGCTTGGAAAGCAATGACCGTCATTTTGAAAATGTATTGTAATTAGTTTTACAGTATTTATTAGGCATCTTTTTGGAATTCTCAGTTATGCTTTCGCTTACATGTTTCAATCCAGTTTTCCGAAAATAATTAAATTGTTTCATATTCGTGCAGACTTATTTGCATTCATTTGCTTAAAATTAAGATACATTTCGTTGACTTACGACGACGTGAAGAATAACTAGTTTTATTAAAACTTCGTTCGAATAATTGCCTCTCTCCATTTTGTTAATAATAAAATGTAACCTGTATAAAAACGCACAAAAGCTGTTTCTGTAACTAAGCTAACTAGTAGTTTGAAGAATCGCAAAATCTTCAACTATTGTGACATTTCATGGCTATTTTATGTTTTAGGTATAGAAATATGACAAATCATTTCATAGGGAATTTAATGGTCTTTCCGTATTTGAACTAATATGCAGGATGTTCTATTTGAAAAAATGTAATTGGAGCAATTTTTATCTCTTGCCGAAAGGTCAGTATTTCTTTAATATTTGAAATTTTATTTAATATTTTGAAAACCGCTTTAAACCGAAAACTACATAAAATACAAAAATTGTGTGTACTTGCCGATATAAGAGACAACCTCGCGATGCCGAAAATATTTTACGTCGATAGAGCATATCCGATGACTTCGTTGTATAAATACAGATATATCATGCATCGCCTTCTCCTTAAACGTCCAATACGCCATCGACCGTAATTCAGTTTTCCAAATTTCTCAGCTACTGTTTTTGTTGCTCACCCTTCCTGTTTCATAGGCATTTTGTCAGCGCACTGACACAATTAATGTCAAATGGAGAATTATTAGAGGCGGCAAATTTGCTTCCATGGCATAGTGAATACTGTTACGAAAATTTGGACTGCGTAAAAATTCAACATTCTAAACAATTTTTTCTAGTAATTTTTTCCGATATCTCTAACGCATCGCAAAATATTACGAATTGCCCCTATTCGCAAAGTCGTAGTAGGCCGGGTTTTCATCTGAAGTTAGAAATGGGTACTCTAACCAATTAAGCTCATGACGTTCTACCTCTGTACCAAAACTGAAAACTGAATTGATAGAACAGACACTATTATGATAAGGATTGCAGGGTATTGAGTAGGTGGTACATGGTGCTTATTTTGCCTATTTTTGAAATTACTGTGGATTTTAAACAACCAGAAATAAACCTGACAGAAATCGAATTGGTTTTTTAATCCAGAGTAACGATAAAATATCCTTTAAGTTGCGGGCGCTTTTCAAAACTCCTAGTATTTACACTTACACAAGCTTATGTCTAGGAGATCGCCGCAATTTGAAAAACATACCAGAAATATCAATAAACTTACGTGTTAATAGTGCCGAAAAGTATCCTTCTATCTATATCGTGCCTAGGTATCAATACATTTCGTCTCAATCTATATGTTTCGTCTAATGCTCTATTAGCATATCTTATTGCCAGTCTCATTAGTTTTAAACTACGCGCTATGATGTAACCACCAGGAACTGCGTGCTGAAAAAATGTCCACCTTTATTAATACTATATGATTAAAACAATTAGGATATCATTATGTCATATACAACATAGATGTTCAGGGAAACCCGTAAGCACATGCAGTATTCCTTGGATCAAAAGAAGACGATCTGACCTTTTATTAAGAAAAAATGTCTGGCTGCTCTGCTACCGATGTTCAAAGTTCGTACGTCTGGTACAATTAATTTTACTGAAACTCGCTGTGAATTTATGTAAGACTCATCTTTTGATGAAACAATCGAGTTCATCCGCTTGGGACAAGTGAAGGATTCTTGCGTGTCTTGGTACAAAAACTTTTTATTTGGTAGCGGGAATCAACTGACTTTTTTTGAGTTTATGAAAGTCCTCTTTGTAAAATCTTGTAGCATTCATAATTTTTGAGCAAAAATCTTATTTATGTTCTCTTGTCAACTGACAATTTTAGACATTCATCAACTTTTTACATTAACAAAACTTCAATTAAGTTTTTTTTGGAATATCGGAAAAGCGCTCAGATGAATTTTACTGAAATTTGCTGTGGATTTCTTTCTACGTAGGTCCGATATATATCGGGTAGATACTCTTTTGCGATCCCGACAGAAGATAAATCCAATCAAAGGTGATGCAAATTTGTATTATAGTGTGTATATAATCCTAGGTGTGGTTTAATACAACCCTTGAATTGAAAGTTAAGTCCAATTGGACTGGTCGCCTGACTACTCATTTCGACCAGTCCGGGGTTTTTGCTTCAAAGTTTAATTTTTTTGGATTTTTTTGATAATTTTTAAATATTTTTAATTCGAAGTTTTAATGTTTGACTTTAATTGTGAATATAATTTTAAGAACTTTAATGTGACTAGTTTCATGTTGGTCCGTTTCCCGTCGTGTGTTTTTCGTGTTTCTCTGACCGCCCTACCGCTGGTTGACATGCATTGTTCTGCACTCTTGGGGTGTGCTTATAATTTAACGACGGCCCTTATGATTACTAAACAGTTGAAAGCGCTAGGCCATATTTATATTCAAGGGTTGAATTAAACCACACTCAGGATTATATTACAAATTTACATCTCAAATACACACTATATTACAAATTTACATCTCCTTTGATTGGATTTTCTTCAGTATGTACACACTCGCTTCTTTCCTTCCTTTCTTATAGAAAATAAACCTACTTCAGGAATAGCAAACTTGTCTAAGAGAGCTCATATATTTCCTTAAGTACCTCAACCCAGGAGAAACCATGTCCTAACCTAAATCACTCCCAGCTATATATACCCTTCTCTAACTCCAAACCCTGTCCAACTCGCCAACACGCAATTTAAACCGTTAAAAAACCTTTAATTACAGAAAACCATAAAATGTAACCGACTATGTGAAGACACAAGAAATCGGTCAACAACGTACAAGACTGGGTACCTAGAATGTGAGAACCATGGCCCAAACAGGTAAAATACAAAACTCCATTAAATAAATGGAGCGACTGAAAATTACATTTTGGGAATAAGTGATGAGTGAATGAGATGGCCAGATGCAAACTACTGTGATATTTTGATTTGAATAACATAGAATATACTACTCAGAATACCCCGCCAAATATAAATAGAGGGTACAAGTCATACTGCACGAAATGTCACAAACTTTGGGGCCGTCAATGAAAGAATAATGCTAGTCCAAATAAAAGCAACTCCAACAAATGTCAACATCATACAGGTGCAGGTACACACTAGTGAACATGAAAATGAAGATATAAATAATTTGTAATTAAATTCAAAAGTGGGACGAGGAAGATCAGGCAACCATATTGGACCCCATGGACTTGGAGTAAGAAATGCGTGTGGAGAAAAACTCTGTACTTTTACAGGATAAAACGATTTGGTTATAATGAACACATTTTTCGAGATGCCTCCGCGCCGCTTATATACCTGGAAAGCACCAAAAGATGGAAAAGATGGTACTATCATAAGAAACCGAATCGACTACATAAGGGTTAATCAAAGATATAGAAACAACTGTTAGATGGCAAAAACTTATTCGAGAGCGGACATAGACTGGGATCACAATTTATTGGTAGCGGAATTTAGAGTACAATGGAAGAAACTGAAAGCAAAACAAAGCACAACCACTTATAATAGAAGAAAGATCAATAAACCTGAGGTAAGAACTCAGGCCATGAACCTAATAAGTAACGCCTTTCGGGATGTAAAAACAGAGCAGAGGTCGAGGAAATTAGAGAAAATAGTCACAGTCACAAAAACAATAAAGAAAGAAATACTAATGGCAAATATAGACAAGCGGAAACCCTGGATGACTGAAGAGATACTGAAATTGATGGAAGAAAGAAGGAAGCCTAAAATAAATACTGGCACGAACATATATAGATCCATCAATAACCAGATTAGGAGAGACATCAGAGAACCAATGGACAACTCAAGGACAAGTTCAAAGAGATTGAAATAGCACATTCAAAGCACGACACATTTGGTGTATGTGAATAAGAAGATCAAGGAAAGAACAGGAAAATTCAAGAATAAATCAATAGGTAAAATGGAAAATGAACAAGGCGAAACAATTGTAGACATCGAACAAATAACAAACGCCATAACAGGACCGGACATCCTTTTAGACTGAAGTTGTGGCAGCAATGACGACCCTCAAGGATGGAATGGCGGCTGGTCCAGATGAGGTGCAGTCAGAGATTGCCAAACTTTTTGATAAGGATTTCAAAAGAGAACTAACTATTATATTCAATAAAATATACAACAGTAGAAAATACCCCAGTTCTCCCAAAGAATCGGGAGGCCAAAAAGTGCAGTGACTATAGAACAATAAGCCGTATGAGTCACTTATTAAAATTATTTTTAAAAATCATTCATCGGAGACTGTACAAACTCTGTGAACAACATATATCGCCAACACAGTTTGGTTTTATGAAGGGACTTGTAACAAGAGATGCGTTTTTCCCTGCACAGGTGCTTGTTCCAGCGTTGCAGATATATGAATTGTGAGGTGTATGCTGGTTTCAAAAGGCGTTTGATAAAGTTCAACAAAACAAAATGATGGAAGTTCTGAAAGATTTGGGAGTTGACGGAAAATATCTACACATAATTAAGAACTTATACTGGAATCAAGCAGCTTCTGTTAGAATTAACCATGCCAAAACAGAGGAAGTGCAAATCTTAAGAGTAGTACGCCAGAGGTGTATATTGTCACCTCTCATATTCAACATGTACACAGAGGCAATTTTCCAAGAAGCTCTAGAATACAGGGAGGCAGGGTTACTACTAAATGGCCGAGGAATAAATAATTTGAGATATGTCGATGACACCGCCCTATTTGCAGACACTGCACAAGGACTGCAGCTTTTATTGGACAGGGTAGTGGCAGTAAGTAAGAAATATGATCTAGAAGTCAACATCAGTAAAACAAAAGTCATGGTAATTAGTAGGGAAAGAATTGGAGAACTAAAGTTTACCATCAATGAGAAAGCGGTAGAAAGAACGACAACATACACATATCTCGGCACAGTACTAAATGAACAATGAGACCATTCCCAAGAAATAAGAACAAGAATTGAAAAGGCAAGAACAGCCTTCAATCAAGTGTCCAAATTATTCAACACAAAATTTGAATTTAGAACTGAAATTCAGACTGCTCCGATGCTACGTATTCTCTTGTTATACGGAGTATAGTCTTGAACCTTAACGGAGGCAATAAGAATGATACTGGAGCCATTCGAGTTGTGGACATATAGAAGAATCCTCAAAATATCATGGGAGGACAAAATATCAAACACCCGAATACTTCAAAAACTAAATAATGAAAAATAAATAATATACACAGTAGAAACGTAGAAAATTGGAATATCTGGGGCACATAATGAGAAACGAGACCAAATGCAATCTACTAAAATCCATTTTACAGGGTAAAGTGCAGGGCAAGAGAAGCGTTGGAAGAAGACGAATATTCTGGCTGAAGAACTGATTGAAATATCAACAACGGGAGTATTCAGAGCAGCAACAAATAAAATTATCATTGCTAGAATGATTGCCAACATTCGCTAACGGATAGGCACTAGAAGAAAAAGGTCACGAATTAAAAATCACTAGAGACAACCGGATACCAGAGATATAAAAAAGAATTGGTTTAGGTTGGGATGCATACGGCAAATTGAAGAACGTATTTGATAGGGAAATCCCTATGAGCCTTAAAAGGAACTTCCAGTGGCAACATACAAATGCGACAGATTAACCCTCACTAAAAGTTAAGGATATCCCAGAGGAGAATGGAAAGGTCAATATTGGGAATTAAGCTTACAGACCACGTAAAGAACACGGAAATTCGAAGAAGAACGGGGATAGAGGACATCATAGAGAAAATAACAAAGCTAAAAGGGAGATTTGCAGGACATGTAGCACGATTCAACGATGATAGATGGACCAAAAGACTATTATAATGGAGACCCCGTAAAAATAGAAGTCAGGGCAGACAACCGACGAGATGGGCCGACGATATGCGGATAGAACACAAGTAGGCAGGAGGCTTCTGTCCAGCAGTGGAGTGAGAAGAAGCTGGATTATGATAATGTTCCTACGTCAGGGTCATATTTTGCTAAAAACTTGGTTCTTATTTTCGTGAGACCATCCTTCCGATATTTCAAAACCCATATATTTTTTTTGAAGAGCTTTGGCCATCAATAGCAGAGAAGCCCATTTCATCATGTGCTTACGGCGCACATTATTTATAAATGAAATAAAAAAATGATTGTCTTACTCTGTTGTTGAACAATCGGAGGTAGGTGCCGTCAGCAGTACCTGTCAATGCGCTTTGCATGGCGTTCATATTGGTGCCAGGAAAGGCCGGAATTGAGTCAACAACTTGCAGCAGCACTACTTCCGCCAAGAGGACTGACATAGCCAGAACAGCATGTATCTGAAGTCGCATGCTGTTCGATATTGTACCATTACCTAATTCTTCAATGTAACGACTCATCCCATCCACAATGAGACTTAATGTGTGACGAACCGAATATCTGGTAACAAATATAAGTACGTTTTTATAAAATGTTCCAATTTCGATTAGAGGAATGGCGCATTGTTATTTATTAATGAATATTTAATTTATTTTAATATAAATTATATGCAAAATTGAATTTTCGGTTACCTGACAGCACCATCCTGAGTGACAGCAGCTCCACGCCGATCTGATGTTAAGCATCGAAGCAGACTAGGGTTCATGTTACTGCCCAGTACTCGGTGCATGCGCATAAAGCAGCCGTGTAGTCTTAATGCTAAGATATGTTCGCCTAAGTCTACAGTTACATTCGACTGACAAGAAGGCGAACTAGGAGGGTCTTGCGTCCTGGTCAATACTCTCATCTGTTCGGTCAACAACCGCTCTAGCCTGCAGAAAACAACATTTTATTTATTAATACAGGGTATCCAGAAAGTACAACGACAAACGAGGACCGCAAATTCTAGACATTTTTTAATCTCGAATTTACCTAAATTGTTTTGTACAAAAATGCTTCTTAACATTTTTATTGTACCATTCAAGCAAACCAGAGTAACTACTCAAAAGGTGTGCCGTCAATTTTCAATCACACTGTCTATAATTGAAGAGTGAGATGCAAGAAGGGGATATGAGGGACCTAGTACTGAAAGCGGTAATATCCACTTTTTGACGAAATTTAGTAAGATACAACAAATTCTTCGTTTTTTGCTCTTCGTACGAGAATGCCGAATGGGAGAATAAATAGCGGCAGTATCGCTATAATAAAATAGCACGATACCTTTGGCTTAAACTCAAACACGCCAATTTCCATCAGTGGTTTAGAATCAAAGTCGGCAATCTCCGCTTCGACCAATTAGACGGCTCGTAGCGGCCATGTGATATAACATTCCGCTATGACTTTTTGAAGCTTCGTTACAACCACAGTGCAACACCGAACACTGATTGCTATGGCTACTGTTTACAATGCTGAAAGTTATTGTGATAATTGATTAAGTTTAAGGAAAGTTTTACATCTCCCGTTGAAAGCAATTACGAAAAAGAATTCGCAACCCTTCTACATGGAACTAAAACTTGTAGAGAAATGTAAGGTAGGTTATACTCTAGACGGTTTTAGTCTACGATTTAACTAGATTATTTGAATATTATCAACAAAAACCAATCAAATTGGGTCAAATTTTCTTTTTTCGTATCAATCAAACGTAAAGGATTTTGTATTGATAATGTCAGATTAAAACTAAAAATATTAACACAGTCACATATGAATTAAAACATTTCTTAACTGATCACTATCCAATTAATAAGTTGAAAACTGAAAGAAACTTTTCAAATACTAGAATAAATGATAATAAATGAAATAAAATAGCTGGAACAATAGACTGGCGAGAAAAGTATTGGTCCATGATCCTAACACAGCAACAGATAAATTAATAAATAGGAGGACACTTGCATTGACTCTGCTACACTTGTATATAAGAATGATCCATCTATGATTCTATGAATAAGAAATTTCTATATCATTTATAGCAAAAATATTGTACAAATGAAGAACTAAAAAAGCAATACATTGTACAGGTATTATTGGATACAGGTATTATTGGATACTAAGATTATATATGACAACAAACAAATTGAAAATAATTTGAACAATCCCAGAAAACTCTGGAGAATTATTAATGGAAAAATTGAAAAAAAAAGAAATAATATCAATTACTTACATACAGGGTGGTTTTTTAGTGCGAGAGAGTCCATTATTGCCGTTGGAGTTGAACTTTCGAAAAATAGTTTCATATAAAAGTTTTTGACGCACAAAGTGCGCACATTTTTAAAATATCTTATATGATACAGAGTGTCCCAGAAAAGCAAGGCAAGATCAAATAGAAGTGTATTTTTTAAAATAGAACTACTCATTTTTCATTGCGCACGGAATACAGCTTGAAACGCTGCATATGCACAGTAAATTGTTTTTTTCTTACTTGCGACGTTGGCAGATTATCGCCATTTTAGTAAAATTTTGCTTAAAAACATGATGTCTAAAAATTCATTGTAGAAGCAAAAAAAGCAGTTAAAGATCCAAAAGAATACGTCTTTCCAATCAGCACAGAACGGATCTGGATCTCCTTTCAAGCTATCTTAGTAATAGATCACTAAGAGTCAAAATAAATGAAACATATAGTGATTATATGACCTTGTGGAACAAATGGTGTTTCACAAGGTTCAGTTTTGGGACCGTTGCTTTTCATTGTGTATATAAATGATATCTTGAAGATTCCCATTGAATCAATTTTATCGTATACAGATGATACTGCGGTGATTGCTACTGGTGATCTTGGAGTGAAGTTGCAGCAAGAAAGAATGCTCAATTAAAAATTGTTGATGAGTGGTTGGTATCAAATAAATTATCTCTCAATGTAAAAAATATTGCATGTATGACTTTTGGAAACTATAGTGACAGTGTTCCATCAAAGATTAACATGAACATTAAAGATAGTCTTATAGAGCGAGTGGAAGAGTGTAAATATGGTTCAATATTTGATTGATAACCGAATTGTTCCCATTGATACAGAAGGCCAAGAAATGTTCTGAATTCATAAACTGTTAATTCTTTCCATGCAGTGATTCACGATTTGTCTGAAGTACTCAAGTTATTTGGTGAATTATCTTCGTAACCAAAGCCATACGTATGATCGTGAGGTTGCGTTGTGCAACAGCGGTGGGCTCTCCAACATCTTCTGGAAATTGCTGTATTCCTCCTTCATCTTCAGAATCTGAAAGGGAATCTGATAGGTCAAACTCTGATCCGCTTGATAAAAAAAGGTTCTTAACTAGACGAACGATAAATTTCATATTCAAGTTCCTGTTGCGTCAGGAATTGCTTCCGGTCAGCGTAAGTCCTGTTCAAGTGGACCCGTCTTGGCTGTGAGGCGCTGCTTCGTTTTGTGAACTCATTACTTGTCTTCAATAATAGTCTAAAATTTCTTATGCACTATTATTAAGTTTGTGGGTATTTTGTAGGTTCTTTAGGATAAAGCTTAGTTTTTCGGTAGCCGCCCAAGTCATTCGCATTCGACTACTTATTTCCTGAATATGGTATCCTGCGCAGTCATGATCTTGATATTCGTGGCATTCACTCTAAGGCTTTTTCTGCTGATGTTGTCTTCAGTTCGACTAACATCTGTTGGAGTTCTTCCGTGTCATTGCTGATTAAGACAATGTCGTCCGCGAATTGGAGACGATTAAGATACCGGCCGTCGATGTTGATGTCTTTTGTTTCCCAGTTCAGATCCTTGAAGATATCTTCCATAGCGAGGGTAGAGTTTAAGTGCAGTGTCACCTTGTCGCACTCCTCTTTTCATAGGTATTTTATCTGTAATAAGGTCTTTTGCAATTTTGACCTGGATGATAGCATTGTCGCAAATGTATTTTAAGAGGTTTCGGTATCCGCTGCCTCTTCTGGCTTGATTCATTGAATTGAAGATAGCCACAGCTCGATAGTGTCGGAGACTTTGTTGTTGCCTACGAAGGCTAGGTGGAGTGGCTCGTTATATTCGTTGAATTTTTCTGTTAGTGTTCTCACGGGTTGGATGTGTCCTACAGTACTGTATCCTTTGCGAAATCCACCTTGCTCGGGGGGTTGGTAGTGGTTAAATGTATTTATTAGTATATCAGTAAAGATTTTGGTTAATAGTTTAACAGAATGTGATAGTAAAGTTATAGATCGATTTTGAGAATGTCCCCTTTTTCGTATAATTGGACAACAACGGAGTTTTTCCAAATTTCCGGCACTTTGGCTTCGGAGAGACATTTATTTAGTAATATTTTTATTGAATCTATTGTGGTTACACCTCCTAGTTTTCATCTCTGTAGTGATTCCGCCCGCATTGGGGGTCCGTCCATTCTTAACTTGGAATAGGGCGTCTTCTATTTCGCACGTGGTGATATTCCGGAATTTCTTCTGATCCGACGTTCGTTATGCTGATGTTATCATAATGTCTGTTTTGTGGTTGTGAATTGTTGGAGTATAGTTTGCCTAGTTGAAATCTTGGACGATTTCCGTAATCTCGGTTTTCTCTTCTTCCAGATTGCAGCATGTGCTCGTCAGTTTATGTATCCTGGTTTTCCAATTTACGACATAATTCCGGAACATTTGAAGAACCAAGTTCATGAGCACATTGAGAGCTTTCCTACACAAATATTGCAAAACAGTGAGTTTCTTCAGGTGAACGTGTACCAAAGAAGGCCAAAATCGGTCTGTCGGCCAACAAGGTGATGGCCACAGGTTTTTGGGATACACGCGGTGTTCACATCGATTACCTTGAAAATGGTTAAACGATCATTGGCGCATATTGTTCAGATCTTTTGCACATATTCGATGCTGACTTGAAGCAAAAACAACCGCAAAAAAATTCGAGCTAAAAGGAGATTATGTTGAGAAATTAAACGCTTTTTGGCCGGAAAAAAATTATCATTCCCACCACATTATCATAAAAATCAGTAAATGTTACTTATCCCCTTCTTGCAACAGGGTCTTCAATTTTCGATTTCTGCTTCAATTGAAAAATAACAGGTGTCATAACAAGTGGAAAACATATTTTATAAACTAAAGTTGGGCAAAATCTTACCGTCTTGTCATTAGGGTTAACGTGGAAGGACTGATAGTTGTGTAGTTGAATACATTATGTGATCCTATGTTAGAAGTAGGTACTGGAGGCGGACGAGCTGACCCACTTCTACTTTGTCTATTACCGCGTTCTCCCCGAGATGGGGCATATCTGGCAAACCAATTAACTAATGACCGTCTAGGACTACTTCTGGGTAATCTGAAACAAAGATTACGATATTGCGAGACAGTACAATGGTGGAAGATAGGGCGTTTTCATGAGCAATGTTCTTCTGAAAGTTTGAACAAAGCATTATGCGAATTATAAAATTCACATGCTGGAAACTAAAACTCAAAACACACCTCACATATCTGGAAGGTGGATAAGTTTTTCTATTCATACTGCGACGCGAAGTTCCTGTACTAGTGCCTGCAGTAGGGCCTGGTTGATCAGTACTTGAGCTTGGACCTATAAACCATAACAAGTCAAAGATAAAAACAGATTATTATACGCGAAAGTCTGATTACCAGGTTGAGGATTTTCTACTTCGGGTTGTGGTCTGGTCTGGTTGCCCATATTTCCCCCATCTTCATTTGGAGATTCAGTTGGACTTGTATCACTAATTCTTGTACCTGCCATCATTTGCCGAACACTAGATACACCTGCGCTTCGACTTTCTACCGCTGAAGACCGAATATGTCTTACCATTTCTGCTACCAAGTTTCTCATAAGTTGTAGTTGACCTACTTCTACCATGGCWCGGTCGATTCTTTCAATGCTCTCCACCTAATAAAAACCATGTTCATTTAACAAAAATTACGCTWTAACGCAGGTGATTGTGTCGTTTGAGTCCCTCCRAATCTTTAGTTCTTTCTWGTTTTATATTAAAGAACACTTTAAATTAAGCCAAAATCCGTAAATTARGCCAAAAACACACAAAATTTKWAAAAAAATCACCATTTTTACGCTAAATTTAAATTAAGTTYATGGAAATTGTCTCCTTGGATACCTGCATGTAGATTTATTGAATTTGGATCGGATGAGATTATTTAGGTTATTTCAGGTAATAGATAACTTCATTCAATTGGAGTGGTACGTGGGTAGTGGAGTTTTGAGAGTGGTACGAAACGATGCTCAAACTTWTWTATKTTCWGCACTCATKWATMAAAMRATGCATCTTAGCGACAGTTTTGCATGTGGARTCATGAATTGYTRACACTTAAAACACGATTTARCWGCAAAKAACAASTRAATTYCAAAAGTAAGTRYWTTCGGCTTAATTYATGSMGCATTGAGGATTTTTTTGCGCTGAAAGTGCTTAATTTGAAGTGTTCTCTAAGGAAAAAAAGAAACATAAATRAKYGGTTTTAGAAAACCGTTAAATTTATTAAYTKACGTATAAATAAACGWCACTTGCWRGTGTCAWATACMTTATTGCCATTCATRTTKKAGGTTTTTGCAWACATKTGGCATKTWSTGTGAKTTTTKWRAGTATTTTTGCTKTACKMMTTAAATACCCTCTGAGAACACCTCCAGACTGTTGACCCCTATTTTGTAAATTTTTCAAAATAGGTGCGGATATTTGGCATATATGATTGACTTGAAGTAATAAAGCTTTTGATATATCGATTGCTGAGCTGTAAGATTTCGAATAAAAAATACTTATTATGACTTTTTATTTTGGCATGAACCACTGGGGTCAGCCCTTTAAAAATTATTTAGCTATAAAAATATATCGACAAGACTTATCAGGGTGACCTACAGATACAGAGTCCGTCTTTGGGAGCTTCCACTAGAAGTATTCGCCAAACCAAAACTACGAAAGTTCTGAGGATTTCAATACAAGGTTATGATGTCGGGGCTAAATCATCTAAAATATCTGCAAGTCGGTACCACTTCCGATTATACCGGAATAAAATGTATGTTATTCCACAACGGTTGAAATTTCGTACCCAGTTAACAAAATGATCTTAAAATCCGACAGATAATTTAAAAATGTAATAATATACAGGGCGTTCGATTTAACATAAGCGAGTAAGTACTTACTTCCGGTATAACTGGAAGTGGCAGTGGCGAGTATTTTAAATGATTTAGCCCCCACATAATTACTTTGTATTGACATTTTTAGAACACAGTTAATTTTGGTTTGGCAGATACTTTCAGTGTAAGCTCCCAAAGACGGACTCTGTATATTTGGGGAACCCAATAAAAAAGAAACCCAGTTCAGTTTACTAACATTGTAAAACGCAGATATAAGAAAATAATCACAAAATCAAATAACTTACCCTGCGCCTTAAAAGCCTGGATTGCGAATTTATGTAGGAGACAGTAAATTGTAATGAATTAAAAAGGGGCGGCACTCTGTCAATAGCACCGGTTCTATTTGGATTGCGAGGATATGTATGGTCTGTGGTTACTGCGTGCATATATCCAAACATATCCTGCATATTCCCTGGACTAGTGGTACCTTCAGTCTCCATATTGTTTGAGGCCTGAAAAAAGTTTTCAGCGCTGCTCATTGCGGTTCATTCAAATTTTCAACATTTTGCATTTGTGCCTATTTATTCAAATAAGTACAAATGCAACATGTAGCTGAGTTCTTAATTTTAAAAATAAGCTTCAGACCGAACTTTGAAGGTTAATTTACGGTAGGCTTATGAGCAGTGAACTAGGATAAGCTGATGATGATGGCTTTTGATTAATTAGATTTTCAAGTGTTATAACATTTTTTGCGATAAAAATATTTCTATACTATAAAGGGTACTGCGATATTCTTTGGATGACCTAATTTTTATTTAAAGAAATGTCTGGCTCCTCTGCCATTAATGGTCAGTTCTACAAAAAAACATCTTTTTTGAAATATCGGGAAAACGGTACGATGTATTTTGGTGTAACTCGCTGTTAATTTGTTTTTATGTAAGACTCATATTTTGATTTGATTTTGATGAAGCAATCGAGTTCAGCCGATTTGAACAAGTGGCGAAAACGGCTGAACTCGATTGTTTCAATAAAATATGAGTTACATAAGAACAAATTCACAGCAAGATTTACCAAAATACATCGTACCATTCTCCCGATATTTCAAAAAAGATATATTTTTTTAAGAACTTTGACCATCAGCATCCAATAGCAGAGGAGCCAAACATTTTTTGTCAATAAAAGTTAGGTCAGATGGTCTTATTTTGACGCAAAGAATATCGCAGTATCCCTTTGATCATGTGCTTACGGGACATCCTTTATAACCACAAAACAATTCACAAAATATAAACAATTAGAAAATAAGAATAAAAACCTGTTGACTGAGCAATCAGCTAACTAACCTGTTTCAAAAAAAATAAACAGGGTTACAATCTTTCTGCTTCATGAACGAGACACGAGTCGTTCATTCGCAGGTTTCAAAACAAGAAAGTTAATTTTGAGATACGTTCCAAAGAAAAAATTAATAGGCATAAAAAAGTCATAACAATTAAAAACATGTAAGGAGCCCATTGGATAATTATATATTGAGATATTGAATATAGAAAATGTGTTACTTCAGTTCGAAGATCTCGGACATAAAATCCCGGATCATTGAAATTCCAACGTGGTTCATTTTCTGTTGTAGATCTAGCGCTTTCGGTGGGCCCACTGGGTAAACGGTCAAAACTTCTCATATTCCTTAACATGTTTTCCGAATTGGCCATTATATTATCCATCCTAAATAAGACAATAATCATGAATAAAAATGCAAGAAATGATGCCACTTTCCAACCTCTGTGAAAAACTGCTCAGCATACCGGGTCGTGATCCCGATATATTATTAGCCCTGATATTTCTAACATCGTCAAGAGATGACTCAAGGTCTTGAACAATATTCGAAATCATAGGACCCAGCGCTTGAAGCTGCCCAAGACCATTCTGACCATCATCTGGCTGTTCAAAAGGTTGTTGCGCCGCAGTTGAAGCATCTTCTTCGCTTTGTTCCCGTTCAGCATAGTTTATCAATTCATCTAAAACTATCGTGGGACTTCGATTTGCTCTTGGAATACCTGAAACAAGTGAAATTATTCAATATAGACACTAAACATGCAATTGAGTATAATTTCTACATTTTTAAGAACTTGTTATGCCTGTCAACCATTGAGCATGATTATGATTTAATTGCACAAAATATAAACATTGTTAGCAGTGAGCAGAAATTTTATACGTATTAATGTGTGACACCTATCGCAAGAGAGCAGGAAAGACTGACATCCCCAAAGTTYTTGTTAACGCGCTCTACGTGGTTCCATGTCCATGCTTTCAGTATTCTGACGTGGTATTTCGATAATTAAAAACTCAAGATAAATACTACGAAAGTTGAGSGTATTAGCTTTAGTCGCGGTAACGATTCCGAACTGGTTCGGAACTGATCGCATGCGCTTACATTGGGTGTTCGCGGTAAAAAAACTACTAGTTCTGAACCCAAAGTTCTATRTTCGCGGTACAATAAGAACTGGTTCAGAACGTGTCTGTCTGAACGGGACTAGCTCCCGGCATTATCTTTTTTTGATTTGTTACGAAAGACTGGACACTTTTGTTTGCGGACAACTTTTTGTTGGCTGGGGTACAATGGGTGCCACCAGCATTGCATTCCTTTTCCTAATTCATATATGTCTTTATTAGTCTATTCACAGAGAAATAAAGTTAAAGGCTAAAGATGTCATTTGAAAAAAAAAAAAATGCGAACATATCGTGGGCTTAAAGCTAAAACCGATCAAGTCTAAAATATCAATTTTTGGTAAATGCACGCTAAAACCGAGCCAAAAAGTGAATCAGAATCCTTTTGGAAACTTGATCATTAAAGTGTAGTTTTTGATACAACTACTATGAGTGCACTTGTTTGAGTGGCTTTGGGGGACTTCGTCAGTTTTTGAAGACAAATATATTATTTTTTTAATTACTTGGGGGTAGGAGAATTCCGTCAAATAAAAGTAAATCTAATAAATAATTATGGCTTTTAAAGATTTACAGGTTTTAACATGGGCATTCGAGACAGAACAGAAGAATTTTCGGTATATCTGAAGAAAAACAAAATTGATATATGCTTTGTCTCAAACTCATCTCACCGAACAAAATCACATTAAAATAAATGGATACAACGTAGACGACACTATTCATTCGGATAATTAAGCCAACGGTGGCAGCGCTATATTCATAAAAAATTGAAAAAAATAGTTTAAAATATAATGAGGATCTCAGCATACAGTTGGATCAAATACAGCTAACCGTATTAATCGTTATCAACAAAACAACACTTTAAAGTAGGAACAGTCTACCTGCCCCTCGTCATAACCTCTAAAAATATTATATGTTCATCCTCAAGCACATGGGTGACAGATTCATCTTGGGTGGGGAATTCAAGGCAAAACACTCACCTTGGAGCTGCAGACTGGATAATACGAAAGGCAGAGAGCTCAAAATACCCATCCATAAGATTGGGTGTAACTTACATTCATCTAGTAAACCAACGTATTGGCCAACAGTCAGACATAAAACTCCTGATGTCTTAGATTTCTTTGTAACCAAAAAAATTGCATCCAATTTTATCAACATTGAAGACAACTATGACCTTGATTCAGATCATTCATCGGTAATCATAACCTCAGTGAAACTGTCTTAAAAAAAAACTTTAAAACCAACTGTGAGATAATAATAAATAAGACTACAGACTGGGAATGTTTTAAGATCCAAATAGCTCAATAAATTAATCTAGATATTGATCTTACCACAAAGGATCAGCTCGATAAAGCAGTGGCAAATTTTACTGAATTAATGCAACAAACGGTTTGGACCAACACCAAAACATCGTCACCATAGAACCCCCGGATTTAACTACCCGATGGAAGTGAGGAATCTGATAAAAAAATAAAAGGAAACAGACGAAATTGGGAAGCAGCCAGAGATCCTGCGATAAAAACCAAGTTAAATTCCAAATCTCAAAAAAATCTAAAGTGATCCAGCAGCTAAAAGAAAATTCGGCAAACTCGTTCTTGGAAAATCTAACAGCGGATAAAAGTACAAACTACTCCCTGTGGAAAACTACGAAAAAACTGAGAATGAAAATCACTCATGTACCACCAATCCGGAAATAAAACGACGAATATGCCAAAACTGATGAGGAAAAAGCTGATAATTTCGCTACTCATCTACAAAATATCTTCACTCCGAAGGAAGCGGCAATGGGGTCAAATGAGTGCCTCCACAAATAGAAAATAATTGGCATAAAACAATCAAAAAAGTTACCTTAAAATAGCTCAAACGAGAGGTGAAATACAACCTCAACCCGAAAAAAGGATACGATCTCATCCCTGGACTAGTGTTAAAGAAGTTACCTACGAAAGGACTAAAAATGTTACGTCAACGCAACATTTACACTGATGCATGTCTCAGCTTATTGGAAAAACGCAGACGATTTTAAAGCCTGAAAAAAAGCTACAGAAATAAAACATTACAAATCGATTTCCTTGCTGCCCGTCATGTCATAATTATTTGAAAAAATATTCCTCAAACGATAGAAATCAATTATTCAAGAAAATAGTCTACTACCGATTGGTGAMACTGGTSAGTTTGGATTTAGGCAGACACTCAACAAGAGAACAAGTTCATCGTCTGATCGACATAATAGAAAAAGCTGTGGAAGGAGAAGAGGTGTGTTCAGTGATYTTTCTGGAAGTATCGCAAGCATTCGATAAAGWCTGGCATGAAGGTTTACTCTACAAACTTAACAAATTATTGCCAGTAGGCAATTCATCAACTTGTTAAAATCTTACATAACAGACAGAATGTTCCGCGTGAATCACGAATCAGTATTCAGACTTCAAAGATATTCGAGCTGGAGTACCCCAGGGAAGCGTAATGGGCCCAATCCTATATCTTCTGTGCACTAGTGACCTACCGCAAATAACACACGTAGTAACGGCAAGATTCGCGGGTGACACGGCTAACGCAGCCACGGCTAAAACTGATGAAGAATTTACGTTGTTCCTACAAAGTTAGACGAAGAGATGGCGTAAAAAAATCGAATCGAAAAAGGTTAACAATAAATGGAAATATACTCTCTTACGAAAACACAGCAAAATATCTGGCCATAAACCGTGACTCTAAAGCTAAATGGGTCGAGCACACCACAATCAAACTTGCAGAACTGCAAATCCGCTTCAGACAGCTCTACTGGAACTCAAATACGGCAATTTTGAACTTGGTCACTTTTAGCTTTAAACCCAGCATGTTGGCAATTCCAACCTACCTTTTACGTGGCCCTACCTTTTAATGGCTTTCTGATCAAAATTAGTTAATTAATTGAACTATAAACATAAACAAACTCTTTCTTATTCGAATTAATAAAAAACTGCCACTTTTCGCACAGAAACCATGACCATGAAGAAACACATCAAATCCGTTTGTCTAACTCCTCMCAAATTTCACCCGCGACATGCCAAAGTCGAAACTSAAGCTGAKACTTTTGTCAGAGAAAAGCCAAGAAAAWCATATTTTTAAATGCATAATAATTTGTAACTCACTATTAAGTTTTTTGATGTTTATATCGCATTTAATTAACTAATTTTGATTAGAACGCCAATGTAAAAATAAACCTAGAGTTGTCTACGTATGATCGCAATTTTTCGCCTCAGGGTGAATGGAAACAAAGCCATAAATTTGAATTAAGAAACGGGATACAGACAAAAGGAGTATACGACGGTCGTCGGTGGTACCCAATTGTATCACCAACGGTCATGTAACTAGCAGGGATTGTAGCCCCTGGGCCCCACAAAAATTGCCACTTTTCGCAAAGAAACCAGGGTAAAAAAACACCGCAAATCCGCTTGTCCACTTTCACTCCATTGCATTTCAGTTTAGGAAAATTAGTGTTAGGCACAAAGTAACTAAATCCTGTTGGTACTACTAAAAACGCTCGCGGAACGAAGGATCGGTTCTGAAGCTGCGCCCTAACTCGGTTCGTTATCAGTTCCGAACCGATCCTGATTGGCTACCGCGAATAAAGCTATTATCTTTATCTATTACCAAGTTATTTCACCACTAATCGTGCAAATCATTTCAATAAATAAAGTGTCCGAGGTAAAATACCTGGGATTTAAGCTAGCCAAACAACTTTATTTAAAAAATCTTGTGAGTTTTGCTATCCAAAAGACCCGCAAGACCGTAATATTGTTAAATTCCCTTGTGGCTCCAAATTCATTTCAACCAAAGAAGATTCACCTCAAATCACCCATGTAGGTCTGCTAGACATATGTGGATAATAAGGACGTGGAAAATAGTAGGTTCTAGATGGACTAGAAAACTAAAATTAAACAATATCTGACTGACTGAAACTCGCATTTCGGTCTGGTGGGTGCGAACTGGGAAGCCGAGTTAGTATAGATCGCGGCGGGGAGCAGCTAGTAAGCTGAAACAGTTCAATCGCCAGTGGCATAAAAA
>NW_026018508.1:1287637-1291275 GCF_020466585.1 Dendroctonus ponderosae
ACTTTGCTGACCGAGATTGAAAGATGGAAATCAGCAAGGTGAACTAAACTTCCCAGGTCTAACGTGTGATGTTATTCAATAAATATGTAATAAATGTTTCATCTACCTATCGATATGTGTTGCAGAAAAGCCGTTTCAAATTTCATACTTATTATTTCAAGTTAGTTAATTAATTCTAATCGTACCAGATCTTCCACTCCCCACTGCGTAGTGGGGGTTTCTCCTGCATCTCATCCTGCTATAATTAACTCTGGTTGGCATAAATGCAGATACTCGGTGTGAAAAAAATCTACGTCTGAGACCAGCTGTTGTGTACATGGGAGAGCTAGTTGTTCTGGTGTCGCTGTTAGAGAAAGGGCTGCCACGAGGATCGTGATGCGAAGGCCTACGGTAGCCGAAATGACTAGTCCCCCCCGATGCATTAGGCATATCTTGCGTCCACCTAACAAATATATATTATTTGTTCAGATTCTTGTCAATTGAGTTGCTTAGACACCAAAATTTCTCACCGAGAACGGGACGAACGTTCACTTTCAGATTCGCGGACTGAGTCGCTCTGAAACATATTCTCTATGCTTTCTCCAGGTGGCTGAGGAATTGTAACACCACTTCCGGGCCATAAATGAGGGTGGGTGGGTCGAGTTCTAGCGCTCGTCGATTGTGAATAATTATTATTAATATCGCAGGTGGTGCTATTTGAAGTTGCCGGCGTGTTATTTGCAGATCGACTGTCGCTCCGTTCAATCTCGGTGAGAAGAGATGTTACTAATTGCTCTAACTCGGTGTTGAAGTTCCTCTCTAGTCGAGGAGGTAAAGTTGCAGATGAAGTGGAGGAATACGATGTTGCATTATCAGTGGATTGGGGAGCTACAGAGAACAACAAACATTTGTTTCAAGATTTTCCGCAGGGAATCGGAATATTGAACTAAATAATTGATGCAGGTTAAACAAATTGGCGAAAAATTTCTTCATTTTAAAAACACATTTCTCGACTCTTTTTCAATTGGGTTATACACTAGATAAAGATTATTGAAATTGGTGGGTACATACCTACTGGACAAAATGAGCTAACAAATTGTGTATTTGTTTCCAAGTTTCAATAATATTTATCTAGTTGAAAGACAAGACAAAAGACTAGACAAAAGAAAGAGTCGAGAGATGTGTTTTTAAAATAAACCAATTTTTCGCCGATAGTGCATTTTTAAACTGCATCAATAATTTGCATTTTAACCTGCATCACTCACCACAAAAGGATTGTTGCCACAATCAATTTACGCAGGAATACACACTTTGATACACGATTTGTTAATTCATTCAATTAGACAAATATATTACTTTACGATTTTTAGTTCTTTTTGGGCGTTCCTACTACTGTGATTTCTGGGTTTTCGTTTAATTTAAATTGCCAATACTTCATTTTTTATTACGTTTTTAATTTTACCTAAAATTCCAAGTACTTCACCACATAACAAATCTGTATGTTTGAAATTTTTGAAATGAAATAGTTACGACAAAAACGTTCTAGAACAGTGTTTTGATAAACAATTTTTTTTTATGTATATAGAGTATATATATTATGTATAAAGAGCTAAATATACTAAAAAAAGACACCACCTAAGTTTTCACAGTATCTAGTGATAACTAATTTCTAACAACTACATATCGTTACCTGCGGTATTATCAGTAGTGATATTTGGATCTTCGATGCGAGTTGGAAATTCACTGGCTTCTGAATTCAGGTGATTCGCATTTGAAGGCAAATGACGTCCAACCTCATTGTCCGAACTACTGCTATCAGTGGAACTTCCAATTCGAACTCGCATAGATCTGCGTGCATGACGTCGTAAAAAGGCAGGAAACATTTGCCGAAACCGCAATCGAACATGTTCGCGACTGTTCTCAAATAGCCTAACAAAAATGTACATGTAACAGATACCATAACTTTAAGTGATGTCAAACTCGGATAAAAATACAAATATTTCATTTTGTGCAAAGTTAAAAAAACACCTTTGTTGGTTAGTACGATGTAAAATAATTACAGATAATCATAATAAACAATTAAGTATTAGTAAATCGAGCCCGGATTAGTAGTCCGACTCAAACCATTACTTTGCAATGGTTTCGGACATTTTTGAAACATTACTACTAGCAATTATTCATTTTGTGTCAGAATAAAGAGCAATCACTAACACTTGTGCGCCAACAATATATTGTCGAATAATTAATGTTTATTTCACAATAGATCGACCATATATGAATAAAAAAACCGAAATGCGTATTTTCAACGTCGAATAATTACTCTTGATATCTCCAAACTTGTTACTGGCTGTTTTAGTAAAACTTTTGTGTTTAATTTTGTTCATACCATTATCCCTTTAATTATTTTACACTCTTTTAACACCCTTTTACAAATTATGATACCAGCATCCATTAGAATATTTCGGAAACTAATGGGATTTGAATCCTGTAAATTTGGATAATGGGAATTTCGGAGACGTTCTTTTCAGATGAACATTATGAGACTTCCGGTTATAAGTCTCAAACTTACTTATTATAAATGGAACACTCTGTATATTTTTTTGTGTTCTTTCTTCATTGCCAATAATTTTTATTAAAAGTCTTTCTACCCTACTTTATCCGTTTCCGAGCATAAAATAGTTTTTCTCAAAAATATACCAATAGCAGGGTGTCGCCTAAAATTGAATATCTTTTCAAAAGTTTTCAAAGGAGAGTGAAACTAGAAATCTTTTCTGTTCCGTTCTTTCCTTATTTGTTCTTATTTTGCATTAAAATTTGTATATGTAATCTTTACTTTTTTTAACTTTATATATTTTTATTCTAATGTTTACTATAAATATAGTTTTGAAATTAATAATAAGTGTTACTTTATGTTCGACTCTCCAAAAAAATTCAAAATTTAAATTGGCCCGTTGATTAAAAAGATTGCTCATCCCAGGTCTAAAACATCGAATTGAACTACGTATAGCTATCAAGATTTGTTTCAAGGGTGGATACCCTAAATATGTTTATGATATCCGCCACTGCATGCCAATCACAGAAAATAATAAAATTACATTTTTCTCAGCATCTCTAAACATTTGTTCGCGATTTGCAATACTGAAAAAGTATACATTCTTTAAAAAAATCAATAATACATAAGATACGTCTGAAATTATCAATTTGTAAAGAAATATACAAATACTCGATCGGAATAACTAAACTTTTTCATTAAACAAATCCATTTAAGCTTTACAATAACTAACATTCATAGATACCTTATAAGTTCTGGTCTATCAGGAGGTGGAATAGATGTTATAATTGGCAAGATTCGGTTTCTAACTTCATATTCCGCAGTTCTTCTTATGTTATGGATCAATTCGTCAACAGCACCGTTTGTTGCTGTTCCGTTGTCATTGCTCACAGATGATGGTGCCTGTACGTCGCCATCGGTGTTTGCACTAGTTGAAGGTGCAATACTTGAAGATCCTGTAAGCAGTTTTAGTAAATCGCTTGCACATTTAATTCCATATGTAATGATTCGAAACGTGTTTCACGTAAATCAAAAATATTATATTGGAACTTAGTTATTTTTCACTTTTAACGAATTAATTTTTCAAATTACATTCTGAATCGCTTCA
>NW_026018508.1:1292125-1296038 GCF_020466585.1 Dendroctonus ponderosae
AAGTATTCCAATATTCTACCAATTAAACATGGAACAATTTCTAAATAATGCTTAATAACAAAGTTGAAATTTGATCTTCAACTGTTAATATCTTCTAGAAATAAAAAAAAAATTTTGAAGATTTTTCTCGTACTCCCCAAATGAGCCTCTATCACCCCTTAAAAGGAATGATGCCAATTTTAAATCACCATGTATACACTCTATTTAAACGACTTTAAGTAACCCGAGCATAGCAGACCGTTTACTAGGTCATAAATGTGTGATTGCCCTATTGATAGGATCGATATATCGATAAGTATATTATTCTGCTGACGATAAGTTAATACACTTACCTCGATCTAAGGTTCTACGCCGAAATTCTTGTATTCTTGCTCGGTTAGTACGAATATATTCATTAAAGCGCTCAGAGTAACGATTTCCAGGACCTAAAAGAACAATAACGCCTCAAATAATATAACATTCTACTTGTTATACCAAATCCCGACAAATGCTTATACTGAAGTTCAACAACAAATGTAAAATTCATGTATTTGTATTTTATATCTAATTTATAAGGAAGCGAAACACAATAAAAAATTGTACTCATCTCAAAATTGAACGATTGGATTCAAGTAAAATTTAATAGAAGCGTTTCGACCTTACACCAGTGTGCCTATTCTTGACATTGAGGGAAGGGAGTATCCCCGGGAGCCTTCCAGAGAGTCTCTTCTCACTCACCATCCCCAGCAGAAAAAAATTAGTATTCTTGAGTGATGGGGAGCCAGTGAGCAAGTAGTCCCTGTATACACTGTTGCCGGATTGTGTGACCAATCAAAATTGAGGAAATTTTCTCACAGGTTCCGCAACCTCTATTCTAGCGGACATTGTACCAACCTTTGGGTTCTCGTGCAGGGCGCCACTCTCCGCGGTTATTTACAGACGATCGATCGAGATGCCGGGAAAAAACCGTTTCGGGGAAACCCACGAATTTCATTTTTCAAAAGAACGGGGAACTACCGACTGCAGGATTCCACTCATGTAATTTTTAGTAAATTGGATTTTTTTCTCGCGAACTAGTGGGGAATATAAAGAAGCGGGCACAGCTTGAGCAAAGGGAGTCGAATAAAGAACCCTTTCGCGACACCTTCTGTGACGGGAGAAGCGCACCTGAGAAGTCAGACTCTGCCTGATTCCAGACTTTCAATAAGTTCTGGAATACATTTTTTAAACGTTTCGTCGTTCGTGTGCCGGACTTTTCGGTGATTCCTGACCAACTTCTTCAGGCCGCCGACTTAAATATTATAATTTACACCATTTTAATTTTTTAAACATAGAGTTTTTGTATTCTTTTAAATTTACAATTAAAGGACTTTTCGCTGTGCTCCTTCTTGGTTCGGGTTAACCCTTCCGGCATCCCTGGAGGAATGAAACTAAGTTAATCTTTGCTTCCAATCATTAATCTTATAAATAATTTTATTTTGTTTGTCTACGACCCGTTGTGTCGTCACTTAATGTTTTATATTTAAATTTCAAAATCACCCAGCCCGTTGGCTAGTTTAGATTTTTCTTTAATTTTAGTAAGCCCGTTTGCTATAATTTTTGTTCTCATTAATTTTTTTATAATTCTAGGTTTCATTCTCTGTCCCAATTCTCCGATTTGTTGCCAATGATGACAGAAAACGCCCGCAGGAGTACAAGGCTCTGACGGGACAAAGCAACCCCATTTTTGGAACCTAGAAAACGAAACTAAATCTAGTTTGAAACAAAACTGCGTCGACCAAAGGAGATCCTGTTGATGCCCTTCAATTCTAGGGATATACGCGAACAAGAACATCGCCAACCCCGAACAATTTCTGGCTCCCACAAAGAACGAAGATTTGCAAAAGAGCTGTTTTGAACCAATTTTAGATATAATGTTATAATTCAACACTATAGCCGAAATTCAGCATTTACAAGATTACAGGCCCAACGACTGCCTACTAAATGTTTAATATTATTTGAACAAGGTACCAATATTAATAATAGTACCACTGATAATTTGCAATTGATTTGAAATGGCAGAAGAGAGGTTAATTGAAATAGTCCGAGAACATGGGCAGGAGTTGTATGATACAAAACATACTAACTATATGAAAGCCAAATTGAAGACTCGAATTTGGTGTGACATTGCAAAGGAGTTAAGCCTCACTATCTGAATCTGAACTCAAAGAACTTAAATAAATACATTCTCTTTTTAAATCATTCATGCAACGCAATGCAAACGCGAGCCGAAATCCGATCTAACTGAAACTGATACGCACTGCGTCTCAATTTGCGGAGCCCGGCGCTACGCTTGAAGCAAGTTCGGTTTAAACGGTCGTCTCATGCGCATCGTGTGCGTATCAATTTGCACCTAGCCCTAAAGAGTAAACCGCGTAAAACTAAAGTTGTTATAATTTGGGGTTTGGAGTGAAACCTGCCAAAGTTTCCAAGTAATGTACTTTCGGAACTCTATTATTTAATTCTCATTCCATTGGTGCAGAAATAAGCGTGTTGGCACAATTTGTTTCTGAGATATGAACAAAAAGGTGGCGTCATGTTTGAAACGATTTTGCAAATGCCGCGTATACCTAAAAACTATGTTAACATTTCGCTTTTTGCCTAAAAACTGTCAATGTTTCCAGGACGTATATGATCCGATATATCTTATAGTGTATGAGCAAAGGCCATGATGAAAAACCACCTAAAACAAATCGTAAATATATAAAATTTGAGGTTGGGAACTATGGGGAGCAAGCTTTTCTGCTGGGTCGTTCCTCCTTCTATCAACTTTGACTGGCATAAAACACACCCGCCCACTTCTCTCGACTGTTCTACTTCCTAGCCATCAAGAATAGATACACAGATACACATACGCTACCTATTTAATTTTAAAAAATATACTTTACATCCTAGTCAAGTGACGCTAGCTAAAAAGTAAGCAGTTAAGGACTTACTTCCAGCTGCAGTCGGCTGACCAGGCGGTATTACATCGTCAATTATAAAACCGGGAGGAAATCCTAAAAAAAAGATTACATCGTAGATAAAAAACATTATCACGGAAAGAAAATGTTGTAATCAAATCACTTCCAATTAACTTATTTGCGTCGGTTTGTCTACCTAAACCAGTTTCTTGCCCAGATTAAATTTGTATCTATTATACCATTTTCCGAAAAAATCTATTTGATAACACCATTCAATTGGGTTCAAAATAGTACTCATTGTACTGGAGGGAAGATAGAGGAGTAAAAAAATTATAAAAAAATTAATAGAACTGAAAATTATCTTCGCAATTCGCAGAAAATCAGACTGCTTAAGGTTTATGGACATTTTGATAAAATACTTTGAGCATAAATAAGTTAATTCAAAAGAAATTCCTGGGTTCCAGTCAATTTTGTTGTTCATCATTTAAAAGGTTGCAAATACGTTTCGGTGTTTTTCTCCACCATCATCAGTTTGTCTAAAAGATACATTCACAGTCGTTATTGGTTTAAAAGAAGAGCTATGTTAAAATATACATATTAAAATACAAATTACATACACACAAACACAAACATATTAAAAAGTATATTAAAATCGTTTAAATCTCTTGGGATTACAGATGATGAGTCAGGACAACCATGTTCGGGAAAAGACTAGAATTTATTGTTAAGAGATTTAAATTTTATTTACATGTATGGTTGTTTCTACCGTCACATTTGGAAAGCCATTGAAAAATCTTTACTTCGTCCAATATCGACCGAAAGAATAAAAAAACTGTTTATATTAGTTATTTTTCTTTGCATTCTGAGGATATCATTTGGTCTGCATTTCTAAAAAAAGCAGAAAAATACCAAATATTATAAACAGTTTTTTTATTCTTTCGCTCGATATTGGACGAAGTAAAGATTTTTCAATGGCTTGCCAAATGTGAAGG
>NW_026018508.1:1296576-1309665 GCF_020466585.1 Dendroctonus ponderosae
AAACATCTATGACTTTTTACTAGAACTCATTCAGGTTTATCGTATTCTAAAAATGAATTTTCTGTGTTTAAGTCTTGGATGCCACCTTAGGCCTTGCTGGCAAATATTTATTATAGAAAATTGAACTAATATACCGAGTCACTTAAAATAATCGTAAACATTTTTTATTACATTTTTTATTGAAATTCGTCCACCCGACTTGTATACAATCTTGCGTACTTATTTTTCCAAATACGCCCGATCTAGTAATTGAGAATTGTTATCAAGTGTCTCGTGTTACTGAAATTCACAGAAAATTATTTTTTTCGAAATGAAACGTTATATATTTTATATAACTTTATATACGTTATATATTTTATATAACGTATATAAAGTTTAAATTTAAAATGTATKTCTTACGGTTSAAAGTAGCAAAGTTTTTCCATATTTATTTTCTAAAATATGATAAATAGACTAATTTTTCTGAGGAAGTGAAAATATATTTACTATAACAGTTGAAGAAGGGATACATTTTCCCCAGAAATCTTACTTCTGGCATAAATCCAAATACATATGTACTAATTCTTTGATAAAACTGTGCTGTCAAATCCAAAGAGTAATTGAAAGCAATAAAAACTAAGGTTAAGTGATTGGTGGGTAGGGAAGAGTATAAATTATGGATAGACACTCAAAAAGTGTAGCCAGTACATATACAAGGTGCGTTTTTTTCGATAACTAATATAGGGAACTTGGGAACTACAGCCGATACGAAAAAGGTTAAAAAGACAAAGAATTGCAGATTTCAATGCTTTAATCGAAACTAATTTTCTTTTTTCAAAATTTGACAGATGTCAATATATATATTTGAAGAAAACTAATTAATGACGGATTTCTAAATAACTTCTAGTTCAATCAGAATTAATCTGACAGGAAGACATTAAATAAAAAAGTTTTAGGAACTTGCATTCCAAATAAAATGACATAAGACATATTTGCGAATTAACTGTAATTTTTTAAATATGATTCAAACTCATGTTTTTTAGATGAAAACCATATTTGATTATGCCTTTATTAAATAGTTAGGTTTTTCGAAAGAATTTTATTCCGGAAATTTTTTTTTCCAAGTTTTTATTTTAGAAAAACCTAACGACATGATTTAAATCATAATAAAATGCCCTATTCACTAAAGGCAGAATTAAATATGGATGCCACTTTAAAAAAATGAAGTTTGTGTGGTATGTCAAAAATGACAGTTAATTTGTAGAACTCTTTCATGCCATTTTCTTGGAATTCAATTTTCTACAACTTTTCTATCTAAGGTTTACTTGTCAGATTAATATTGATGGAACTAAGAGTCATTTAAAAATCTGTCATAAATCAGTTTATTTCACACATCTCCTGACAAGTGTCAAATTTTAGAAAAATGAAATTGGTTTCGAGTAGAGCATTTACAACTACAATTCTTTGTCGATGTAACCTTCGTTGTATATGTTGTAGTTTCCAAGATCCTTGCACTAGTCATCGAAAAAAACTCATTTTGTATGGTGAGCAAATAATATTGCTTTGGAAACTCAATTAAAAAACCACACTTTGAAATATTAAATTCGTCTTTTCTCATTAGAATGAAGAATTTATATATCAGTAAAATTACTAGGTTTTTCCTCTTTGTCATTTAGTTTCACATGTTATGAACTGGTTTCCTAAAAAACATCTACTGAGGACTGTCGCTAATTCGGAATGACTGTAGCACATTTTACTTTTATATATAACAAAAGTATAACTTTTGAACTTTTATCACGGAAACATACCTTGACTAATCTCACTCCCAGTGGAAGAGCTTTGGTGTGGGGTCTGAGCGTTGCTCGCGCTCATAGAAGAATTATTTTGAATTTCACTGAAAATAAAAAACTTAATGAATTAAGCAATAACAAAATATTTTTGATAAAATAAACTATAAAAAAATGTTATGCATGTGTATACGATTTAATTAAATAAACCGATTTAATAAAAAATACCTTTCAGGTCTTAATCTCTCTAAGTTGACAACCAGCACTCGTTGACCTTCCCTAATGTTGCTGGAATTTAGATCAGGAAAAGTGGATTCTACTTGCGTTTGTTCTTGAGGTTGTGGTTCTCTAGATGAATCACTTTCACTAGAAGTGTTGTCACAGCTATTGCGCTTCAGCCTAATAACGGCAATCGTTAACTTGCGCTTTAGATATTATTTTGTAAAATTAATTACCGTTTTTCCTTATTTCGGTTTAGTTCTCCACCGTCAAATTTATGTTTTCTAGATTCAACGGTCTGGGTGCCTCTTATAGAGCTAGGAGGTTTACGACACACAGAAAAAATCCTACTAGGTGTTATAAGGTTTTGCGACTGTGACGTTGAGGGTTGTGGTTCGCAAGGATCTGTAGTATTAACTAGAAACAAACAGACGGTAATTTTTTCACTAGAAATATAAATGAGCCTTATGGTATTATGCAACATAATTATAATGTTTTAGCGGAGAATAAATCCTTCATGGCATAAAATACTCACTAGTGGTACGGGCAGATGCAGATGGTTCAAGAATTGTGTCCGAGCCCATGCTGGTTGAATTAGGAGGCGATTGAAGGCCACTAGGACCTGGCAATGATGGATCCTGTTCTCGGCTTCCAGCCGTTTGGGTACCACTATTGTAATGATTTGGTTCCATTGGATCAGTTCCCCTGTCAATCTAATACAAAGCAATTACGTTAAAAAAAATAAACATATCAAATGAGTTCTTAACAATGATTTACTTGGCTTAAATAGCATATTCAATATCCATATCGATAAATTGTTATATTGTAAAAAATGGGAAAATCAATTGTAGTTAGTAGTAATGATTTTTTAACTGAAGACATTTATGATAAAAATTGAAGCAAATAAAGAAAAGTAAGTCTGCTTGTCTAATGCACTTTAATTAAAACTTTTTTTGTAAGAATTAATAAACATTTCTGCAGATTGGTCTACAGACATATTTTCATCAAACACAAACACAGAATAATTATAAAGGATTCACTCACTACTAAATTGGATACATTGTTGAGTTTAGTTTTTCGTGAAGTATTGCTTTCAATAAAAGTAAAACTTACATAGATAGAAGATAATACATTCTAAGATCAAGTAAAAATTATAAATGTAAAATACGGAGGAATTTTTATAAAATATTCGGCGTTTGACTGTTGTTATTCATGCAAGCTCGGAAGGAACTGAATAAATATACAGTGATTCTCAGAAGTAATGTCTAAAATTATTTTAAAGTCTTTTGGTAAAAAGCTCGAAACCGTAAATGTTTATTTTTAAATAAGTGAACAATAGATACATTTGTTTGCGTACGTCAGTTTATTTATGATGAGTCAAATTTTAACTTTTGTGGTTTTTGAAATCGTGCGTTTAGCGGAACAAAAAAATTATCGAAAATTATCTGCATTGTTGGGTTGATCGTCTTTCCATATGTGAAAAATTGATGAGTAGAATAGAAGTTAAATTCAGCGAATTTGGGAGGTGCGTGGCGCGGCAGAAAAATTTCGGCAGCGTTTGAGCCGGCTGAGTATGTTGTAGTCAAAATAGTTGTTTATTCTTTGTCAATAAATTACGGTTTTTTGAAAATTAACCATTTATGAAGTTTTTGCTAGAGGTCATTTTTATTGTCACCCTATACAAATAAACATTGACGGGTACGAGCTTTTCTCAAAAAATGCATAATTTTAAACGAGTTGTATAGTAATAGACCTTACTTCTGGGTATATTAATTAATCAGTATAATATTACCATAGTTGGCGCTCTGTGTAACTGCAGATATCTATGAACGAGTAGCTCATATTCCCTGACTAAATTCTGGTAGCACATGGTAATTCTTCTTTCTCGTTCAGGAACCACAGCAGGGGTGTTATTTTGCGGTGCTGAATATTCTGGATAAGACGGCTGCTAAAATTAATTCACTGTTCGTAACGATCAAATGGTATAGTAGTTTAAAAATTAACTATTATTTAAAAAAAAATTATTATATTATTATACAGGGTCCACCGGGAACCGCCGCATTCTTCATACATAATATATAAGTTTAAATAATCTTCGTTTGTATAATTGAAGCTCCCTGGCATGATTATTAATTATTTTCAAAAAGTAACTGACAGCTGTCAGCATTTCTTTGGCATTCGATTGTATTAAAAATGGCCACTTTCGTCATGGCAACTAAGAGTGACAGTATTTAAAATAAGATGCAAAATAGTCATATGAAAAGATGAAATTGACAATATTTCGAAAACTAAACAGTTTTGGAATAGACAACATTACACAAACTTGCGCTTATTTTTAATATTGAATAAGATAAACATATCAAAAATGGGGATTGCCATTTGGAAAAATTGATTTTAGGCGGGTTTCTCAACGTCAATTTGAAACTTATTTTTTTTAACACTTTATATTAATAGTGTCCAAAATTTTGTCGAAATTCCATTAAAGTAAGTCCTTTTCAACAAGAAATGCGACTCAAATTAAGTAGAACATTTCTTATTCCCTTATAGGAAAAATTAATAGTTATTTGAATGGCTGCAACTGTCGTCGTAACGCAAAACGGAAGACATGCCGTAAGACGTAAGAAAATAAACTAATGAATAGCAGTGTATGCATTCAGAGTAGCCTTATCAAAATGTAAAATGTAAGTCATAATTTCGGAAATGGTTCAATTCCATTCCTTGCGTTACGTCTTACGTATAGCGTTGCCATCCCGCAACGTTTAACGGTAATGTTGCATTGCAAGCCGCAAATAATCCTTTCATTTACAATTTTTAGGACTCTAAAAAAACTCTCCAATTAAATGGATTCTTGGGTTATGGTTTCACTTCTCCAAATAACGGTTTAGATATTATACAATCTCGCGTTGAATATTTTGTTTGTTTTCAGCAACAATAATTTCGTTGTCTGAATCCCTTTAATCAACAAAATATTACGTCTTTCGGCTTATGGCTACGTTTTACGTTACGGCGTCTATAAATCCAGCTTTAGCATGCAAACATTTATTATATGTTTAAATATACGTGAACTACTAGCTGAATGATGTTGTATCGCGGTTATTTCATGCCTTTGCATGAGACATTAATTATTTTTATATTCAATTTTGAAACATGCTTGAATTTCGCCTAAATCGGCACGACAACGAATTCCATTTTGGCCATTCATGGCCAAAAGAGTTTAACAATATATTGTTTCACATTTGCACTACATTTATTAATTGACCAACAACAGATCATCTATTTTATGAATGTTGGAAATAGATACTTACTGGGTTCGGCGCGTTTCCAGCGGATGTAACTAGCCTTTGAGTTATTCTTCTTCTATATGGGCTTGCGCAACGCTCTTGCCTCGGAACAACCACCGGAGCTCTAACACGCTCCCACCGTGTTTGAGGACTGTTGGCTACTCCAGTAATCAACTTGTGACCCAGCTTGTCAAAAGCGACATAGCGCACCTGAAATTAAACATGTTGATCACATTGAAAAAATCAACTAAAATATTAAAATTGAATCCTTGAAACGAAAGGTAAGTCTTTGATCACCTAGCAGGTAGCTTTCGACGCGCTTTTAACTGTACTCTATGCAAAGCAAAATATTTATTTTTCCACATGCTTACAATGGAACAGATTGTATAATTGAATTACATGTGTAAAATCCGTTGAAAACACAGTAGAGATGCAGATAGGTCGAGATTTAAAAAAAAACTTTTATAATATTGTAGGTATATCTTAGATAACTGTCTGCAGTAACCCAACATAATAGGTGATTCTACCTGAAAACCAGTTTTATACTTCATTGTAATACGCACCTTTTCTTTGGGACTATTTGTGGAGACGTGTACAAGAGGTTCAGGAAGACTCCAATCCCAGAAATAGACTTCATTGAAGGTGGCAATCACTAGAACTCGGTCACTAGGATGAAATGCTATAGATGCAATAACAGACTGTGTAGCAGTTGTCCATACCTCGCTTCCGCCCTAGACGTTAAAAAATAAATGAAATGAAGAATTGTCATTGGTGGTGTTCTAGTGCAGTATTTCACGCACACTGTATTGCAATGTATACAATTTCCGATAATAATACATAAAAACTTCATCATTTTTGCATAGACAAAAATTTGAGGAAAATACCCCCCTAAAAAGTTTTGAATACATTACTTTAATTATTTAAACACCGTTCCACAGCCGGAAATCGCGCTCAAACTATTGTCACACTATTCTGACATCCTTCCGAACTTTTAGTACCCGGAAAAAATTTAATGCGACTGGACTAAATGAAGATACCCTATAGCGCTTGATGCATACCTATAAAACAACGGCAGACACCTATAATATGCAGATATCAACATCTAAGACCAAATCGCTTGCACTAGCAAGGGAACCCAGACGATGTTAAATCGTAATTAACGAAGAAATAAGCGAACACTTTCGTAAGTTCAAATATCTGGAGTTCAAATAAAGATGTGTACGAAAGCAGGCTAATAAAGCAACTTATGTATTAAGATGTTCAAGAGATGTCAACTGGAGGAATAAATATTTGAGGCTGGACGAGAAAATACGCATATCAGTCATATGTGAAGTCAACACTAGCATATTCAATAGAAACGACAGCTGAAACATCAAAAGCAAAAAAAATAGAAATCAACCCAGAACAATAGAAATGAAAACATTAAGATCAATCACGGGTAAAACATTGTGAGGCAGAACCCGGAACATTCAAATAAGAGAACTATGAGAGACACATGATATTGTACGATGGGGAAAACAAAGAAGACGCGAGTGGAACCAGCATGCCACACGAATGGAGGGCGAGAGACCGAATATTAAGGGATTTAAAACCAACGGGCACCAGTCTACGTCACAAATACGACTGCAGCAGTAGTGAAAAACCATGCCTAGACCAGGGCCTAATTTAAGAAGAACATTTATCTCGTAATTAAAAAAGTAGATATTTAGCAAATTTGAGCTTCACGATTTTAAAATTTGATGATACTGGACGTTTTAAATAAAGTACGCAAATTTTGTAAAGATTTTAGATGTGCGTTTTAAATAGAATGGACTTATTTCAAGTAGACCATTTCCGATTGCGTAGTTTGAACGATAGTTGAAAATGGAATTAACTGGTATGATGAAAAGGCGTTTTCCCGCGGACCTTCTCCATGTTTTTGCTTGCAACGTAGATTATATGTTGAACAACGTTTAAAACGTTTTCCAGTTCATAAACTGAGAATTAATTATTCGAGCAAGCGATAGAAGAACTTGTTCAGTGACTACGTGAACGTCCGAACAGTTCGTACTATGACGGGCTTAAAAACCTCCGCACCCCCTGAAAAAAGGTATTTCGAGGGTGTTAGATTATGTAGAAAAATACTGTTTTTGTTGTAGTAGAGTAGCAATGGCAATCCAGTTGTACGGTTTAGTTTTTTAATTACGGGTCATACCCTGCTTTTCAGTTGTCAACGTCAACCAAGAAGTCACTGGTGTATAGTATAAAAAAAGTAAAAAGGAACACGCTGTTTTTGTTAATATTAGTTTCAACAACATAACACCATTAGAAACCACACAACACCATTAGCACAAATATCAGAAACGTTCTTGTTTTAACAAAGATAAACGTATTTTAATAAGTAGTAACGTTATTATCCACTGTATTGAAATTAAAAACGGCAAACATGTGACCGCTCGCGTCTCTCCCCGCTCAGGATTACCAGGGAATTTGTTGTATTCAGTATTTATGTGATTTTTGACGATAACCAACATAACTTGCTTGTTCTACATAATTTTCGATTAATATTTGTGTTTGTTAGTATTGGCAAAATTGGCAAGCCGCTACAACATTTAAATTGAATAAACATTGTAGCACTTTAGCAATGACAAATATATCAACAAAGTTAACTTACACTGAGATCCCAAATTCTCACTTGGCCTCCTAAGCACCCAGATGCCACAATCTGGTTGGATGTAGGATGAAATGCGATACACCAGGGTGTTCTCGGATGCCCCACCAACGTTTTAATGTTTTTCCCGGTCCTTAAGTCAGTGACGTATATGTTGTGATTGCTATGAGTAGATGCTGCTCTTTGACCATCCGGGCTAAATACCATGAGGAACGTAGACCGTGGAATTCCTGGCATTTGACATCGCTGGAAAAAAATGTAAAGGTGAAGTGTGCACCTTACTAAGATGATGTAAATATAACAAGCCTTATATGTGGAAGGGATATAAAGCACTCGAAGACAAGAAGGAAAAAGTTCATTTCGCTACGTAACTGTGTAGCTACTATCTGAGGATACCAGCTATCTGAGGAAAGCAAGAGTCCGACTAGTATTTATCAGAGCCCGATTCATGTATAATCTGAGCTAATTTTCAATAATAGGAAAGCTACTTCATGTCCCAATGCTTGCAACGATGCAAAGATAGCAGATGCAAATGATAAAATATACAGTGTCCGCGTAAATATTGAGTCCTCTCTTTATTTTTTGAACCTGAAGTCTCTTAATAGCTATGGGCACAACATTTGGGACGCCTAGATAAAAGCAAATTGTCCATCTTTTGACATAAAAATGACTTCTGCAAATGTCATAGTGAATGAATGACACCTTGTTTTGAAGGTCTGTTTATCCTCCTGTCAACCTTAAATTTGTAGATCATTTGTTTCAGTGGGTTTCGAATGACCGATTGCCAATTAAATATCTAATGAGTTTCTTGTTCTTTCTAACGCTGTACACAAATGTAGTTTTATCTAAACCGGCTAAACTCTAATTGTCATTACCACATGCAGCAAGGCCTATCCAGATATTATTGAACTGTATAAAATGAGTGCCACACACCAGTATCCATTTCAATTTCAAAATAGTAACATTAAAATCAGTTAGATTTGAACCTTCACACCTGTCAAGTTACCTTATCTTATTTGGCGTACTTAAACACTGCCAAGTGTACTTTCATTCGTTTTTGTATCCAGTTCGCTTAAATCCACTGTTTTTTGCTTTATTTTTCTGCTTGAATTTCTAGAGTAGTAACTTTTTTTACATATTTTGAGAGTTTTTGATAGTTTCGATCATCGTTATCTACGTTTCAAAGTTTCTATTAAATATTCTTTAAGTACCTAGTTTAAGAGCGTTAATTTGGATGCAAATATGACTTATGGACGCACATTGGAACAAAGAACTGAAGCGGTAGTGATTTAGGGAGAAGCCGGTCGAAATTTACATCAAACGGCACGATCGTTTAACGAAAGATATCCTTTTGCCAAAATTATTACAGAAAATTGTTCCAAAATTTTGTGAGTACTGGCAGTGTAGAAAAAAGTACTGGAAAAGAGTCTTTCCCGAAGTCAAACAAATTGACATTTTTGCCACTATGGTCACAAATTTGCTTGTCATCAAAAAACGCTACTGAAGAATGCCAAGTCTCAGAAACCACTGTCCGAAAATACCTCAAGAAAATCAAGTTCCACCCATACAAAATCAATCTGGTTCATAAGTTAACAGAACATGATCCGGATATCAGAATGCAGTTTTGTGAACTCATGTGCGAAACAATTGTTCAATTTCCAGATTATGCCAGACGAATTGGCGAAGGAATGGCGAATTGGGTGGATTTTCACGAATCAACTTTTTTTTGAACGGTTGTGAATGTACGGTATTGGTCTGATGTGAACTCACACGTATTTCGAGAAAGGCACACACAATTCCCACAAACACACAAATGTTTGGGCTGGCATACGTGGAAATCATTTTGCCGGCCCCATTTTTAGGGTTGATCAGAATCTTACCGGTGAACTTTATCTAGATATCGTCAGGGATAATCCAGAATAATTTCAGAGTGACATAGTTTTTCAAAAGGACGGTGCACCCCTCATTATTCAAGAGCAGTTAGCGAGTCGCTAAATACAGTATTTATAAATAGGTGGATTAGACGGCGGGGACAGTCAAATCGATGCACGGTCATCTGATCTTACCTCAATAGACTTTTTTCTCTGGGGATATTTCAAGAGCCATGTTACAAAACCTGAGAGAAAGAATAAGGAACGTTGGCCTTGGAATATCGAGACATATTCGCAACAGTTAGAGATAAATTCACGCATCGGCTTTACCATTGCCAGGCCGCTAACGGGAAAAAATTTGAACACTTAATAAAATAGAATTCCTAAAGGTTAAGCTGTTTTTCTCAATTTTGTACAGAGTTAGACAGAACACCAAACTCATCAGATTTTTAATTGGCAACCGGTCATTCGAAAACCGCTGAAACAAATGATCTACAAATTGACAGTTGACGGGAACATACCTTGAAAACAACGTGTCAGTCGACCACCCATTCCATTAGAAAAAATAAACGAAAATGGCGAAAAACTGTCACTTTGACATTTTCAGCAGTCAAAAGATGAACAATTTGATCTTTATGTAGATGTTAAATTTTGTACCAACTATTAAGGTTAAAAAAATAAAGGGGGGTATCGCCTTTATTAATTAATGATGATAACGCAGGGACTGTATATTAGTAAGCAAATCATATACAGGGTTGCTCATTAGTGCGTCAAAGTGCGATATCTCAGTAAGTATGAACTTTAGAAGAAAATACTTTTTACAAGTTTCTGATGTTTAAAAGGGGCACATGTTAAAATTACTTTTCTATAGACGGGGTGAGTCATAAACGTGTGTTAGTTACCAACTATGATTTTTTTAAATGAATCCCCCCACCCTTTTGAGCTTTTAGGATTTATAGTAAAATTTTAATGTAAGTTTATTTCAAACCTTTAACCTGAAAAATTTACGGTTTTTGAATTATTCGAAAAAATATGTAAATTTTGACATCTTCATACATACAGCACATTCATTGGATACTAAAAATATTTAACCGATCTTCTGCGAACAACCCAAACGTAAATCAATAAACGGTTATTTTTATAAGTTTAGCAGATCGAGATTGCTTTTTTTACCATCGCCATAAGAAACTGACCAGACAATACTGATTATGTATTCTATAGCACTTAAGTTTTGATAGCAAACATGTACCTTAAAACCAACTTAATTAGTTCACTTACCATTTCTTTCAGATCTTCTTTGCGCACAAGTTCCTCCTCTGCAAATATTTGCAGCTGTTCCTTGTTTTCAGTTTTTCGCAAAGCACCGATTTCTCGGTTCTGTAATCCTTTAATTAGCTTCACTGCGTTATTGGCCTTTGGATCTTTTGCTAGGTGGCGAAATATATCAAAATCTTCTTTACTCATTTTGATAGGAGGTAGTTATAGAAATTATTGTCTGGAATATGTATCTGAAACAAACATGAATCAATGAAAAGCGTATATTTGTGATAAAAAATAATATTAATTCTGAAAGAAATTCCTGCTACCTGTTCGACACAGGTAACAAAAATAAAAAGAGGTTAAAAAGTTAGTTAATTTCTCGAAGATATTAGCCCTTAAAGATGCAATTTCAACTTTGCAAACAAGCAAGGAGTTTCAAGTTTAACTCTTGTAAAATATGAAAAATGCTGCGGTAAAGTAAGATTATGAAGTGAAGTGAAGCAGTTCTATGATAAAACTTATGCAATAAGTGTACGCATTGAAATACAGGGGCACCTGGTATATGATTTGAAGCATTCATCTGTTTGGATTGACGATTTTGTAGTTCCACTAGTAAAATTATCTCGTTTTACTTATTGCTATTTAGTGGCACCGGTTACTTGTTATATTGACACTGATTACTTATTTACAATGTAAATAATAAAGATATTTCAAATTGGATTTAAAAAATACTGAATTATATATTGAAAAATAGTAGTATATGATTAGTACACAACAATTATTACACGTTGGTAAAAAGTATTGTATTATTAATTTTCGGAGCTGAAAATAGGTTTGGAGTAAAAACAAGTTAAACTGGATATCAGCAGCATATTTAAACCAACAACATGTCAATAAAAAGTTTACATACTTTTTTACAATATTCAAACACAAAACCACACATCACATAAACTTTTAGGTTATAATCCTTATTTGCGAGATCAGAAGTCCAAACGCCCACTGGTGGCTAAATTATAACTACACTTTAACTAGTAAAATTTGACACTTCTGATTATATGTCATTGTGACTTGTTTCGTTTAGTACTACTCAGCCTTTGTAAGCATTTAAACAAAGGAAAACATATTGAACAGCGTGCAAATATTGCAAATAAGAAATTTTGTGCCAAAATAATATGGCGCTTCTTAGAAATTATCTACGGGCCTGCTTTTTGTTCTGATACAATGTTCGCATTGTACATAATAGAGGTTATCGCTCTGTTATTAATTTAAATATCCTTAAAAGGTAAAGTTATCTGTGTTTTTTGGTGGAAAAAGTGAATATGCCATCCTTTTGTTCAGTTGTGGGTTGTGGGAACCGAGCAGAAAGGAATCAAGTTCGATATTTCAAGATATCCAACGCTTTTAAAACTCGTGGTGAAAGATTGTACAGCTTATGAAAAGAACGCCGGCTTAGTGACTTTAACGAAATTACTCTTGAATTTACCATTCATCGTACCGTTTTCTCATAGCCCTATCCACCGCATCAGACATATTCTACAAATATATAGACTACTCGACAAACGGTCTGATTATCTACTCTTAAACGTAAATATATCTATTAGAAAAATCATAAATTCAAGGGTCCATATGATTTGCATAACTAAAGTGTCCGTTACATTTAGAAATGTTTTCCGGGCTTTGAAGCCGTGGTCTATCGGAATTTCTTCCTGACGTTTCGTCCACAACTGCGGTGGACATTTTCAAAGGCGATGAGGCAGTGGGCGAAGTGATCTCCCATGCTTTCCGACTAAGAATGATTCAACTGCTGGATTCCCAGTCGTATTTATGCCGCCCAGCCGTGTGTGCTCATGCGTGGGGGATGGGTAGGGGTTCCAACGCTTCGGCGCACATGCTGTTTGGCACAAAACGCGCTTCCAATCTGGATTGAGTGCCGTAATTTCATCTTTTCTGTTGAAATTGTTTTGGTGTTTAAATATTTCGATGGCCTCCCTGGTGAGTCTCGGGTAATATCTTTCAGATTGGTGCAGAATGTCAACTTCGTC
>NW_026018508.1:1310664-1319543 GCF_020466585.1 Dendroctonus ponderosae
CCTTCATATCATCAGTCTGATAAAGTGTCCGTGTAACAAATTTGACGGGTACTAATAAAATGCCAATATCGGTCTTCGACTTTCGTAAGACTAACAACTAGAATGAGTACTCGAGAAACTGATTCGAAGTAACGAGTAAGTTAAGAGTTAAATCCAAAAGTAACTAGTCGGTACGAGTATTCAAAAGTAATCAAATCTCACACCACTAGTCTACATATGTTTAATTTAGAAATCGTGAAAATGTTAAGAGGTAAAATTAGATCGATTTGGGGCACCTCTAATAATAAATATGTTGTAACCGCAAAACAACCGTTTTGCGCCCTTTTTAGACTTTATTTTTTTTTACCAACTTAGTTTCGTCCTTTGTTCACTGTTTTTTATTCTTTTTTAATTTAAATCTTATTGACATGAGATTATTGTTTTGAGTGTGTTTTATAGTTTTGACAGCCTGATCGTTTTATTTGATGTAATTTTAAACTCTCTTAAGACGGGACTGACCATGATTGACTTATTTAAACCAATGTTAATTTTAATGTATTTTTTTAGTATTTTAACTGGATAGTCTGATGGTCGTGTATTAATTTTTAATCTGTTGTGAAGTTGAGTTTTAAGTTTTTTTTCTTTAAATTTTTAAATTTGTATTGTATAACAATGTCACACACTAAATGTTGAAACTCCACCGGGCTCTAGGCTAAAAAACCCCTCTGTTTTCCATTTTAGAGCCCTGAGGATGACTTGAATAAACATTGGCCCATGAAAAAGTAGTGTTTCATTTTGCCACCATCCGTTGACCGAAAATCTCACTATTGAAAAATTAATTACTTATAATAATAAAGTTGGGATGGTAAAAAAATCGATGATGCACCTAATGTGTTGCTAGACATAATACACAGTCTTATCCACACCAGCATTTTAATTTTTGTCTCAATTTTCAAATAAGTATGTACTTCTCACACATTCTCTACTGCAGACAAGAGTTCCGCCATTTTGGCAAGAGTCTGTCGCGACACTATGTGTTTGTGCATGTGAACATCTAATGCCATGACATCGAATGTCGAATGCTGCCACGGAATTAGATGTTACAACTTAGGCTGAAATTCGCGAGTTTAACTACCAATGAGGGCGCTGCAAAACGTAAACATTACTTGTTTTTAACTGGAGAAAATCATGATTACATTGGCCATACCTTCCACACATCCCATTCTTTTACTTTCGTTGTTAAGTCTATAACAGAAAAGAATACTTACACACTTTTCTATCTGTTTAAAGGCTGGCAAAAACTGAGAACAACTAATCAAAATCAGTCACAATGACATCTAATAAAAATAAGTGTCAAATGTCAAATTTGACTACTTAAAGTGTAGTTATAATTTAGTCGCCAGTGGGCGTTTGAACTTTTAGACTCGTGATTTGACATCGGCAGGCGAAATTAGAACAATTCGGATATGACGCCATTGCCGAAGTTTCATTGCTGGAAAAGTTTTCTCAATTTTAAGTGTTATTATTTTTATTAGATCAGGTGCTACCTACAAACTACTAGGAATATTTTAAATTTTATTATGTTATATTATTATATTGAAGATTCATACACAATAAATTGATAAATATTATTACAACCACTATTACAAAATAATTATAAACGTATGTAAAAGTGTGCATGAGTTAATTGGAATAAACTCATCAAGAAATAAATGGGTTCGTGCGCGAAAAAATCCTCAGACAAGTCGATTAGTATTTTAGTTGATCATTTTTTTCAATCAAAACTTTCTATACGGGGTGCGTCCTAAACATTGGGCATGACCAACGCACAAACTAACATTTATTTTTGACGTGTCAAACGTGGGTTTTTCCAACTGTTTTGAATGTTGTTTATTTCACATCATCCTTGTCAACGTACAATAAATTCTGTAGCATCTGTGAAAACGCAACAACCGTTTCGTAAATAATACAATGTCTATTTAGATAATACAGTACATCACCTTAATTTTGATGTTCATTTTGTAATAAAAATAATACCTAATAATTATTATCAGCGATCTATACAGAAATACAGAAAGTACCAATTTATAGGTAGTTAAGTCCTACATGTACCTATATTACATTTTTTTTAATTCGGCATTAATAGAAATGTTGGGTTAGTTTGTTGCCTGTTTTGAACCAATAAAAGATTTATTCACGCAAACGATTCATAATTGGTTCGGGACTGCAATGTCTAATAAATCGGCCTTTAAGGCCTCCACGTGTCGAAAGATTAGCCCTTGAACTCTACATATCTGAATAGATCTTGCTAGTTGCGTTTAGTTCACATTTAGATGGGTTAAAATGCATTTTTACTTTAGTTTTCAGTTATAATAAAAGCAGTTTAAATAGAAAACATGATGCTGACTTAAAACAGATTCTGCTATCTTAATACGCCAACTGATCTGACTAAGCAAAACTAATATAAGGGCAACATACTTCATACATTTGTGTTTCAATTGATAAAATATGTATACGTTTTTTACTCATTTGTGCATCTAGATATATGGATATTTTTAGATCCATGTAGGTATATGGCGCCCAAGCAAAAGTACAATTCACGTTATGTAAAGACAATTGCCCTGTGATTAGTAATTGTATGCGTAACGAAAAACGACCAACGCCAACTACATCATTAGGGACAAGAAAAGCTTCTAAATTACATTAATTTGTACAGGGCACGCAAAGTAGTTTGATTAGTATCTGATACAAAGAACCAAGAAAATTTGTCACAGGGGTTGGGCTCATAGGTCAGTTGAAAGGTTGGTACTTAAGGACTATTATTTTAGTATAATAATAATAATGCATATACTTACACTTCATTTTCAACAATGCTTATTATCTTATTCGTAAGTACCTTTCACAAAAATCACCGAAAATGCATCGTTTTAAAGCAAATAAACAAATTGTATACACATGAATACTGACGTAACACAATCACTTCACTATTTAGAAAATTTGTCATTTAATGAACAAGACAATTGACAGAAGACAATTGACATCTCATAGCAAATGTTCGCCAATGAGTTCCCAAGAGCAAAAACATTGCAAATATGAATCAGAAAATGTATACAGGATTATTGAAAACTTTACCAACCATATTACATGTTTTAAGTATGTCTGGATAATTTATATTTATAGAACAAAGCATTAAAATCTGTTGTTAAGGAAAATAAACTGGTTAATGCATTGAATTTTGTGTATGCATCTGACCATAAAACAATTGTGGTATTAGAACCATAACCCAAAAAATTATTTCTCCATTATGTATGTTGAAATCAAGTAATTTGGCGTATGTAGTAGATATGTATCTATTTTTTAAATTATATAAAACAAACAGTGATGTGTGAATATTTTCCGCTATTCTGATGCATAAGAAAAAAATGTCTTTCAGGAGATCCTGTCTGTGCCATGTCATACCATGATTTACATTTTTCTAAACGCAATATATAAGGTTATACAAAATACAGTTAAATGTAATTGGAGAAATATATATTAAAATAGACATCTTAAAAATCAAATTCACTTCTAATTACTGTCTAACTAATGTTAATAGAAATTTGGAAAAAAAAGTATTTTGTGTGTAAGTTAGTTATGGAAAAACGTATCTTCCTATAACGTAGTTTTCGCTTTTTTAGAAAAGTTGGCACATTATTATTATTAATTAATAAATATTAAAAACGATGATTCTTCTGGGCAGTCAAGTTATTTGATGATGAAAATATGACTAAAAAAATTAACAACCGCTGCCTTTCAATTTTGCCTTACAACGCCCTTCAATTTTAGTTAAAACGATTTAACCAAACAAAATGAACATAATCCGAATAATGAAAAAATAATGATTGCTGAAAACGTGAAGATATTATTTCCATTATTTTTTTAACAACATTACAGGTTGTTCGCGTATGGATCAAGCGCAGAGATAATGAACAAGGGAACGAGCCTAAGTTCTTCTTCACGCTAAAAAAATGACTGGGCTCCAGCAATGCCAGGTCTACCGATTTTTCGGTAGATCTACCGATTCGTCAAGGAATCTACCGATACCATGCAGATTTCTACTGAAAAGTAACAAATTAAATTTCATATGAGTTCATAACACGTTTCATATGAGAAACATACTGAGAAATCTATTAGACTGTTTTTTTTAAGGAATTACTTACTTTCTGTTCCATTTTCCAACATTGACTTTAAAAATCTTAATAACTCCTTACCAGTTTCTGACATATATTTAGGTCTTAATGTACAGAAAACAATTTTAGAATTTGTAATATCAGAACAATTGACATTTTTTGTTACAAATTAAGGTGTTTAGATTTCTATATCGAAGGGGGCTCACGAATAATAAAGCGGTACCCACTAAAAAATAATCCTATAGAAAAATTATGTTTTATGAATCCGGCAATAGTGAAATCAGGTTTCCTACAATCTATTCTGATGTTGCAATAATATTTCCGAATTTAATAAATAATGGTGAATTACAAGGTCTGGAACACAGAATAGCGTCTATTGCGAAATGTTCTGAAAATATTGAAACATGGAGATGATACATTTATGTTTCCAATTGTAACGAATTTTACTTGTAACTTGCTTATTCTGCCTCACTCATCAGCCAAACTAAGTTCAGAAATAAGTTAAAAACTAGTACAATTTAATCTTTACTTCACACCAAGAGATATATTGGTAGCGACAATTGTCACAGTTTTGAAATTGATGATAAGCTTGTGTTATCTATGAATGCTAAAATCTTATATAAGGATAATTTGGAACGCTGAGGAGATATTTTTATTTAAAAGAAAGAAAAGTGATTAGTTCGTGAAATTAATATTAATAATTTTATTAGCAATATGTATGATGAAGATTTTATTGAATTTTAAGTATTTATTTTTTTCTTATTTTTATTTATTATTTTATTTTGTTAACAATGTGTTGTAATTTTTAAAGAAATGTTATAAATATATCTATTGACTCTTATGTTTTTTTTAGTGTTGCTGTAAGTTCAAAAAAATTCAAGCTTTGAAAAACATGCGATTTTATGGACCCCTTAATAATGAAAGAAGACTGATTTTCTACCGATTTTTACGATATCTACCGAAAAGTGTCGAGCTTACCTACCGAAATTCGATTTTCGGACCTGGCAACGCTGCTGGGCTCAATCAGCTGTTTGTATTTTTATTACAAATGTAATTTAAAAATGCTGTTATGTACTATATGTACTTATCATATTTGAAGAGTAAGTATACAACAAAAATTAAACAAAACATTAACAGTGCAAACTAAAATGCTCTACTTGCTAGATAAACTGTTACTACTCTTATTTTAATGTTGAATGCTATTTTCTATTAGTAGAAAGATTAGTTAGGTCAGCAGTAACCGTAAATAGCAACATTCAACAATTGTATTCTACGTACCTAAATTACTCATAAAACTGGTACTTTTCCTCCACAAACTATTTAGCACATAAGTTATGTGACATGTCATTTGAACATGAAGGATTTAATATACAAAGTGTCCCATATAATGTTTGTCTTTGTATTCAGTTAAAATACGTTGTCAAAGCAATCAAATGCTAAAGGAATGTTCACACTTCCAGTTTGAAATTAATTAATAATCATGACGGGACGTCTAAATTATACAAACAAAGATTATTTTAACTTCTATGTTTTTTATATGTTTTTATTTGCCTTAAGCCTGGGCTCATGTATCCGTTTATAAGATAGTACGATGATTCGAAAGTGTTTCTATTGGTTGGAGATCTGTCAGTTCGTACGACGGCGGACGTCTATATGACGATTGGAGATAGACGTATATCCAACCAATAGAAACACTTTCGTTAATGGTACCATCGTATAAACCTTTGATTATAAAACTAAGTTTTATATTCAAAGGTATAACCGGATGCATGGGACACAGGTTTAATTTTTGATTTCGGGTCATGAGCGACACTAGAGATGAGCTAAAGCGTGATTTTAAAATCAGTTATAGCTGTGAATGTGATTTCTTTTTAATTGTGAATTTAACCTGTGAATGTGATTTCACTTGTGGTTGCAGTTTTTGTGATCGCAGAGTCATAAGGTGATGGGCAATTGTGCGTCACTTGCAGAAACAATTTTAAAACATTTGTAATTTAATACAGTTAAAATTATGGTTTTAATAAAGCCACTAAAAATATTTTATGTTGCAGATATGCTTAAATTAAAGTAATCCTGCAACAATAAAATGTCGAACTCCCTACGACGTGAGGTTCTTCAGAGTTTCAAAGCTTTACACAAGACAAGACAAACTGTTTTCAAGGGCGATACATTTGCTCTTAAAGAAGGACGCAAGAAAATAAATGAAGAGTACCAAAAATGCAAAAATGTTGAGAATACAGGCTCGATTGAAGAATTAGTCAACTATGCAAGAGCTGTGGAACATGAGCTTAGAACCTGCGTGATTCAAGCGAGAGAAGTTGAACCAGGATTTTATCAAGCCGAAATCAGAAGTGATACAGTCAAACTTGATAACACGCCTTTCAATGAAGCGGCTTGTCTCAACTCAGAAAAAAAGAAGACATCGCCAGGAAGTAGATGTTCTAGTTAAAGATAAAGCTTTAGTTGTGGTGAATGAATAAGTTGTTATTTATTGAATTATTTATTAGATGAAAAGCTTCACAGTTAGTCAATAAAATGTAAAACAAACACTTATTTTTCAATCATGCGGTTTCGATTTTCTGCGATAAATGCTTAATTTAAATTTTGATTTACAAAACATGCTATTTTAATCATTTCGGACACTGTGTCTTGAATGCTTTAGAACTGAGCAGAAGCAATTTCTCCATTTTTTTTGCACCACCAGCATGTTGATGCTTTAAGCATTTCCTAAAACTTACCTATATTAAAAAAGGTGTGCGTTACAGGACGCTCGACAGAAGTGATAACTTAGAATACAAAAACATTATTAATAGAAACCATAAAATATGGAAGTTGTTTAACGCAAGTTGCATATGTAGTATCTAATTCAGACCTGAACTATAGGAACTGCTGACGAATGGACTTTAAGGAATATTACATTTTAATATAACCAAATTGACAAGTTGTATTAACGAAATAAACCTTTTTTCAAACGCCTCTTCGATTGTTGTTCGATATACGTAATTCGCATGATGGCCACACTAATGTCAACTTTCCTGGGCTCCAGTCACAGTGAGAAAACAAACATTTTTTGTGTATCGTTTTTTTCGTTACGTTTCGGCGAGACAACAGCGCCATAATCAGATTTTAAAATTTATTCAAACTCATAATTGGTAACCATTTTATTTATTTAGGTCTTTCCTGTCTTGAAATCTTGCAGCACCTTTTATAGAACAAATGGAAGAACGTACCTACATTATACCTAAGTATATATATTCTGAAATATTGCTTCAACATTAAATTCTGCGCTCGAGTAGGTATCTGAAAATTGGACAGTTTTCTGTACACGCAGTTAATGCTAATTATAACTATTATACCTAATAATTGTAAATAGCGATCTCTTGTGGTGACACCCTATATATGTATGTAAAATATTACAACATACCGACTTATGTTTTACACGGGGCCCCAAGTGCAATCTACATTGAAATGGTGTTTACTTTATTATCGTTTGCTTGACAAAATATACATATTTGAAGCAAAAATAAACTGTACTATTGTTTATTTTCAAATAATTTCCTTGCTTATGCAGGGTGATTACACCGACAATATTCATCATTGGGATCTCCTAAACGTACAGAGAGTTAATTAAATAACAAAAATATTTACGAATTTAATGCATGTTAAAATATTTTTTTTGTTTTTTTTGTTCAGCCTGGCGTAGATTGCACAAATTAGATACATATCCAAAAGCCGGTACTTAAGAAGGGTATGAACGAAATACTTAAATACTCACAAATTTGAAAATTTAGCTTATTTATTAGGGCCTGTGTCTTCAGGTATGCCAACCGGTTGTCACAATGTACAGGGTATGTGTGTTGTTGTTTCTAGTTTTACTGCCAATTTTGCGCCGCCAATTTCTTCTGTGCTGCGCAAGGGCCTTTTATTCCTAAAAATACGAATTCTCGATTGAATTTGAAAACTTTTTTGTTTGTTGCCTGAAAAGACAAGCAATCGCAACAACCAATGTGAACACGGTTCAAATTAATTTTGTTTTAAATAAAACCTAGCTAAAAAAACCATTGTAATACAGAGTGGTTTTTTTAGTGCAATAGAGTCCATTATTTCCGATGGTGTTGAACTTTGGAAGAATAGTTTCATATAAAAGTTGTTGACGCACAAAGTGCGCACATTTAAAAAATATCTTATATGATACAACGTGTCTCAGAAAAGCGAGGCAAGATCAAAGTGTATTTTTTTAAATAGAACTAGCCATTTTTCATTAGCTCCTGGAATGCAGCTTGAAACGCTGCATATGCACCGTAAATTGTTTTTTTCTTACTTACGGCGTTGGCAGATTACCGCAATTTTAGTAAAATTTTGCTTAAAAACATATCTAAAAATTCATTGCAGAAGCAAAAAAAAGCAGTTAAAGATACAAAAAAATACGTCTTTCCAATCACCACAGATCTGTTAAGAATTCTATTGCATCATAATATTAATACATCGTACAGTGTTAACACTTTGGACTTCAATCTAAAACTTTAACGCAATATAACTTTTGTTTCCTTTCGCCCGATCAGCCTAACATCCTTCTTACTCAAAACACCAGAAAAGCTGATCGACAGACACATCAGGGAAGAGGTTCTTACTAGAAGTCCTCTACACCACAACCAATATGCCTCCCAAATGGGAAAATCCTGCGAATCTGCTATCCACGAGTTGGTGCAGAGGGCACAAACCTCATTAGAG
>NW_026018508.1:1319674-1340133 GCF_020466585.1 Dendroctonus ponderosae
ACTGGGATATGCGGATGATATCTCCATTGCTGTACAGGGAAAGTTTGGAGACACTGTATCATCATTGATGCAGCAGGCGCTAAACATCACCGAACAATGGGGTAACACGGAAGGGCTGAAAATTAGCCCATCCAAGACATCTATTATCGCTTTCACAAGGAAGAGAGATCTTAAGAGCCCTAAGACAAATGTCTATATATGGGAACAATATACACATGTCTGACACTATTAAATATCTTGAATTCATTGAATATACAGGGATAATGAGGGAGTAAAATTACGAGAGCACAATAAGACAGAAATGACCGTGGTGCAAGGCCAAACACCACCTCGGCGGTGAGCAAAGGATTCTAGTGCGTAAACAGCTTAGCTGGAGTAGGTACCACACAACCCAGAGCGACAGACCACCAGCTCTGGGAGTGCATAAAACAGCATTTTCCAAACCTAACCGGAAAAAAAACTTTCGTTTTTCAAATGGAAGTACCTGTATATTAATACGTCATTAGATAGACAATTTACAAAGTTACAAAATTGCATTTACTCTTTAACCTGTGAAATCAACCGTTTTAAAATTATGAATTATTTTGCTTAAAAATTCCAAAAAGTTGTTGCATTGTGTAAGGTGGTTATGGAATTCATTAAATAAGTGTCAACATTTAATGATAATTGACATAATCAATGAAGAAAAGTGGAATGTTTTATAAAATGCATGGAATTTCATAGCAAAAAATGCAACAAAACTGCATACGTCTATAAAAATAAAAATATTGAATCATATCTTCAGTGATATTTTAAAATAAATTTTCAATATGTTTTCCGTTAACATTTAAGCAACTATTAATATCTACGTTTTTGAAATAAATCGCTAACGCAGTTCAAAACAATATTATTAATGCTTCGAAAAACAGTTGTGATTCGTTACTTCATGTCAGCTTTTGTAGTTGGGAGTTATTTTACAAATTTCGTTCTTGACTTAAGCCCATAAAAAGAAATCCATTTTTGTCAAATCGGGTGAACGAGGTGGCCACTAGACAGGTCCACCTCTGCCTATCCACCTCTCAGAAAATTAATTATTTAGGTACTCATGAATTTGAGCTGTATGGTGAACTGGAGCTCCATCATGTAAATATCACATTCTTTCCTTGACATAATTAGGTAAATGATCAAGTGAACATGGCATGACTTACAGAGCCACCTTAAAAAATGTAGCACTTTTTTAAATTTTTAAATAAAATAAATTATAATTTGAAAACGGTTCATTTCACAGCTTAAAGTGTATATGCAAATTTGTAACCTTGCAAATTTGTAACCTTGCAAATTTGTAACCTTGTGTACTTTCATTTGAAAAACAAAAGTTATATTAAAAAGTTTTAGATTGAAGTCCACATTGTTAACACCCTGTACAATATATTGATATTTTGGTTCAATAGAATCCTTAAGGGATCTGTGGTGATTGGAAAGACGTATTTTTTGTATCTGTAATTGTTTTTATTTGCTTCTACAAGGAATTTTTAGATACCATGTTTTTAAGCAAAATTTTACTAAAATGGCGATAATCTGCCAACGTCGCGAGTAAGAAAAAAAAACAATTTATTGTGCATATACAGCGTTGCAAGCTGCATTCCATGAGCTAATGAAAAATTGGTAGTTCTATTTAAAAAAATATACTTTCATCTTGCCTCGCTTTTCTGAGACACTCTGTATCATATAAGATATTTTTAAAATGTGCGCATTTTGTGCGTTAACAACTTTGATATGAAACTATTTTTCGAAAATTCAACACCAACGGAAACAATGGACTGTCTCGCACTAAAAAAACACCCTGTGTGTAAGTAATTGATATTATTCCTTTTTTTCCAATTTTTTCATTAGTAATTCCCCAGAGTTTTCTAGGATTGTTCAAATTATTTTCAATTTGTTTGCTGTCATATATAATCTTAGCATCCAATAATACCTTGTCTGGTATTTTGCTATATTGTCTGTATTGCTTTTTTAGTTCTTCATTTGTACAATATTTTTGCCATTAATGATACAGAAATTCTTTAATAGGACATGATTTTATAATAGCATCTGTTATCCAGTTTTTCCTTTGTTGTTTATGACATAGGAAATAATGGACTCTATCGCACTAAAAAACCACCCTGCATATTATGACATTTTTAAATTCTCCAAAATATATTATATTTCATGGATAACATCCTATACCTATCCTATATAAGTCCATTCGTTTTTGATATATTTGAAACTTTATGTAAAAAATTACAGTTGCAGTCACTCGAATAATAATCATTCATTTTTCCTATAAGGGAATTTGTGCTACTTAATTTGAGTCGCATTTGTCGCTGAAAAGGACTTACTTTAATAGAATTTCGACAAAATTTTGATCACTATTAATACAAAGTGTTAAAACAATAAGTTGCAATATGACGCTGAGAAAACCGCCCAAAATCAATTTTTTCGAATGGAAACGCCCATTTTTGATAATTTAGGAGGAGACAAGGAAGCAATTAAAGACTGCATCCGGTCTGACTGCTCATACCCATGATACGCTCATACCTACAAGCTCCTACAAGCTCCTGACAAGAACGATAGCGAACATAGTTACCAGCAAGCTTGAGAAATTTCCGCCAGTAGAACAAGTCGGTTTTCGTACTGTACCCCCCACTTTAATTTTTCAAAGACCATGCTACAGGAGTTAAACAGCGCCGTAAAAAGCTACGGCCTACAAATGAACGCAGCAAAATCAAAAGTAATGTCGAATTCGATTAATGTCGTAGATGTTGACCTTGACAACAGGTAAAATGAATATCGGGGACGAGTACTTGTTCCTCGGACAAAGAATATCTTTCAACAAGGACAGCCAGAGAGCGGAGAACTCCAGAAGAATTCTCTTTGAATGGCAGCATATGGAAAACATAGTGATGTCCCAATGTGTCCTCCCGACCTTAACGTACGCCGCAGAAACATGGAGGCTTAATGAGGGGACCATGGATCGTTTAAGGATTGCTCAAAGAAAAATGGAGAGGAAAATGTTAGGAATACTACTCCAATACCAAAAGACGAACGAACGGATCGGACAAAATACGAAAGTGATAGTCGTCCCAGAACGGGTTACGAGGCTAAAATGGAAATTGGCTGGTCAGGTTGGATGAGGGCAGGTGATAACAGATGGACGAGGAAGGCCACTGAGTGAAGGTCCAGAACAAGTAAAAGGAACCCAGAACGTCCAAGAACGAGGTGGAAAGATGATATCCAGAGACTGGCAGCTACCCAATGCATGAGTCAGACGACCGACAGAAGTAAATGGCGACCAATAGGAGAGGCCTATGTCCAGAAAAGGACGGCGATAGGCTGAGGATGATGATGATAATGAAGCATCCATGTGCTGTTTTCAGGAACGTTTCCAGAAAACGTATAATTGATTGATATGAGTTACTGTAAAGTGAAATTAATGAAATTAATTAATTATTTCTGACATAATGAGTCGTATAAGTAATAAATCGAGTACTCACTTACAAATATTGCAATTAAAGGCTTATAACCGAAAAAACGGCCCTTGAAGAATTTGCTGTATTTTTTTGAGCTAAACTCTTGCTATTGCTTGTGGTTTTTTATACTATAGTTTTATTGGACTTAGGATAGTAACTTGTGATGACCGTGTGAAACACAAGATAAATGATCACTACATAGAGGATCACAAAATAATGAACTTTGCCAAGGTACCTATTAAATTTTATTTAATGTTTAATTTATTAAAATATAACTAGTTGACGTTAAATCAGAAATATGTTAAAAATAATAAAAAAATAGTCGTAGTCAATATTTTTCGCGCTACTGAGGGTGGTTTATAATAAATACCAATTTTTGTTTATTTTCTTAACACAGGACTTTAATATTCCTATTTTAATTTCAAATGTATTCCATTATTTGTACAATTTCAAATGGAGTTATGCGAAAAGTTGAAATGAGGGTTTTGGCAAAATCTAATCTGGTGTTTGGTTAATTTATAGTACAAGTTTTTAATGGGAATCCAGATCAACATTTTGAATAACGCATTTGTTAAACTGGTTACTTTACTAAAATATATTACAGTTGTTTTTCACTGATAAGCTATTTTCAATTGAGTCGATTAGTTTTTTTATTTTTATTAGTAGTTTAATAAGTTAATAAAATARGTTCTTAAAATATGAACTGGTTATAATATGAAAGAGAAACTCTTTTAAGATACTTCAAGGGCAAAACATMTAGGGATTAAATCGCTATTATAAAATCCAAACCTAGTTAGGGTTTRCAGTAGAAATACAGTAACCACCCTAAATRATTAAGCAACTTTTTCCATAGCTTTTTTTGCTGATTCATTMAYRCTAAATTTCAGTTTMAAATATTTTATGCTGAAATGTAAAATTATCAAAACTACTCCCTTATGGATTATTTATCTCTGTAATTCATTACGTAATAATTTTTATATTCATACAGGAGTTTGAACTCAGTTCAACATCTAAGACATATTTGACTAAGTCTTTTATTCTTTGGATTTTGAAATCGGAACCGTCCACTCCATTACGGAACACCTTGTATAAGTGAATCAAATTTTCTGATACCAGCGACAACACTATACGTATGTAACGGAAGGTGGTGTAATTACGAACCACACTTTTCTGCCCGAATTTGCCATAACTGAAAATATCGAATTGCAATAAATACCACCTGTGGATAATATCATTGCTATAATTGATCCCAATTCCTTAAAGTACTTTCTGTAATAGCCTAATGCATAAAGGAACTTGCTAGTATTATTTTTATTATCCAAACTGTTAGCTACATCACACGAAGTCTTACCAACTGGCGTCAGACTTATATTAAGTGTTTTCTTTTATCAGAATCACTACGAAAATATTTCTTTTGTATACAGTTGTTCGCTTGCTTTCCAGATTCTCACAGTAACTCAAAATCGGCTCCAGAATAAGAAGCATGTTAATATCACTATTCTTGTCGGGATTTATTTTATTCTATGTGGCGGGCCAAAGGGCTGAAAACGTATTTTTGAAATGTTGTGCCGAAGATGGCAGAATGGTGTCGGAAAACTTTTTGTACATGTGTAATCTTAATCGTTTCAACAATACAAACGAAACGGCACTATCGAAGATTAGTGAATCCTTTTGTGTAGATACTTTCGGCGGAGATTTTTATGCATTTGAGAAAACTTCCTTGAATCTATTTAGAAAGTTATTTGCTCTTTCTCGGAAACTAGACCCGAAGTTAAATCGCAAGTGTTGCCCACTGGGGTTTGTGTATAATACAGTGTACCATTCATGTGAAGAAAACCTGCTCTATGCGAAAAATTTGACCAGGTTAGTATTGAAAATTCAGTTTTTTATATTTTATGCAATAATATTTGAGACTTGACTATTAATAAATATTGTCGTGACCTCTATAAAATACTTTAGTATCAGTTGAACTTTATAGCTGATAAGCGTCAACTTGATTTTTAGGCTTGTGCGAATTTATATAATTTATAAATTTTTACGCTTATACTATTCAGTTTTCTAAACTAATACTTCTTTAGTATACAGGGTGTCCCGAAATTAGGTGGCCAAACTGAAACAGTGAAATCTGCTCTCAAAAATAATATTAATTTTTTAAATGAACATGTATCGAAAAATGCTCCTTTACGGAGCTACGCGTTCTTGAAAAGGGGCCAGTAGTAGGGTTTTTTGCAAATTTTCTTAACGGTTTAACTTGAAAACGTAAGTTTTAGGAGCTTTAGTAATTTTGATATGCTGAATCTAGATATGAAATTAAAACTCAAAATTTCATCATAGACGTACAATTTGGAGGGGTATTACAAAAAAAGCTCTAACTTTTTTCTGATACTATAAATCAATCTTTTTTTTACAAACTATGGAAATCTGAAGTGTTTTACGAAGAAAAGTTACTCTTAATTTACTTCGCTCAGACACACCGTTTGCCGACTAAATTACTTTAAAAATATCACTGTTTTTTTAAATTGAGTTAAATATTACCAATATCCCTAAATCTATTGTAAGCATTTTCACATTTATCGAGTATGAAAAAACTAGTGAATGTATTTGTGCAATTTTTTGGTTATTAAAAGGATAAAACAAATAAAATATTGCACGAATACATACAACACATGATTGAATTTAAAACATATCGGAATAATGACTCAAAATCCTTTCATCCCATCCTTTCCATTATAAAAGGGTACATTATTTAAGAGCCAACGATTTTCCAGCACGTACAGAATTTTGCTGTTGGATTCTAAGCCAGCAACATATTTTTTTATGGTCGGATGAGGATAATACTCATTTTTGGAGCCTCGAGAATTCGAGAGTTTTTCGAAAGGCAAACTTCCATTATCTGCCCATACATTGAAAGAGGACATTTTCAATGTATGGGCAGGTGTGAAAGGGGATATCTTGATAGGACCGATTATTTTCCCAAATGGGTTAAATAACCATAATTATTTAAATTTTCTACATCACGATCTACAAGAATTGTTCTTCCGGCCCACTTTGACCAACCTGTGAAAAATTGGCTAAACCAACATTTTCATTTCCCACGAAGCAGGTCGAGGTGGCCCAGTAAACTGGCCAGCTCGACCGCCTGATATAAATGCTTTGGATTATTATCTGCCTGTTAATATGTCCAATATTATTTATGCCACAGAAGTAGATAGCCCAGAAAAGCTTCTAAGGGGATTAAAATCGGCCGGAAATCAAATAGAACGAACCCCTTTTGAAATTCTCCTTGCCACCCAACATACTAGGAAAAGGTCCAGAGTGTGCATTCAAGAAAATGGAAATTTGTTTGAATATTTACTCTAGGAAATTAGTGTCGATAATAATTTTAACTTTATTGTGATTTATGTTCCTGACTGCGTAAATAAAAATAATCTGCAATAATATCAACTTAAAATAGAAAATGTGTTTGGATAGCAATAATATTTTTAAAGTAATTTAGTTGGGAAATGGTGCGTCTGAGCGAAGTAAATTAAGAGTACCTTTTCTTCGTAAAATTTTCACAATTTGCAGAAAAAAGAATGATTCATAGTCTCAGAAAAAACTTAGAGCTTTTTTAGTACCTCTACCCCCCAAATGATACGTCCATGATGAAATTCTGACAGATTTAATTTCAGATCCAGAGTATCAAAATCGCGTAATATCAAAAGCGTATCAAAATTAATACAGTTCCAAAAATTTACGTTTTGAAGTTCAACCGTTCAGAAATAATTTGCAAAAAAACCTACTACTGGGCCCCTCGTCAAGAATGCGTAGCTCCGTTAGGGAGCATTTTTCGACACATGTTCATTTGAAAAATTAATATAATTTTTGAGAGCAGATTTCACTGTTTCAGTTTGGCCACCTAATTTCGGGACACCCTGTATTGTAAATAGTAAATCTAAAACTTTTACTAAAGCATTAATCCATTTTAATAATTGATGTATATCTAATAATTAATACGCAGGTATTCTTTTGATATAAAAAATAATACAAATTTAAATTTATTCTTAATCTCTACATCGTGTTACAGGTAATTTACTTTGAGCAAAGACTATTTGCCTCAATTTTCATGATCACAAAATAGCTGACTATAAACAATTTGTTTTGAGCTGAAGTTGAAATCCGATGATTACTTTGAAGCAACTGTTTTGGTTATTTCAACACATGCAGAGAGATGTTTATGGAATGTATATTCTATTTTCTGAGTTCATACGCATTTGAAAAAATAATAACATCGGAAATAAAATGTTCGCAAACATCTAAAACAACTAGTGCAGTTAGTCTTAAAAAAATAGAAACCCGATAAGTATTTTTTTAAATTATTTACTTATCCGTTGTTCACAAGAGAAGAAAGAAACATAATGCCAATTTGAACATTTATAAACACTTTTCGGAAAAGGATTTGTATAGAGCAACATATTTTTGCGGAATGAGAAAAGGTGTGCGAATGGTTTAAATAGGAATTTATCTTAAGTTCCACGATCACTCAAAAATTTCAAATCATTTTGTAATTCAAATGCGTTATGCTTCTTTGGGTTAAATTATAAGTTTAGTAGAGTACTTCTGAATCGATATTACTTCCGAATTTTTAAACTGCTTAAAAATATAACTTCGGATAAAAGTTACACAGAAGACGTTCAATTTTTTTAGCTTGTATGGATATGTGTATGTACAAAAAATTTAAAGGAAATATCCAGTACTCTACTTCATCTACATGTACATAATAGTGTATTTTTTTAATTTCTAGTAGTATAAATGATATGTATTGAATCCACACGGTGTTTGAAAAATCTGAAAATTAATTTCTCCAGCTAAGCAACATTTCAAAATATTTTTCTTAGTCGTTTTCTCGGTTTCGAGCATCATCAGTTCACGATTTGTTTTGTGTGCTGGCTTTCTTCATCTTGAATGTTTGGGTTTTTGCCGGTTAGACCGGTTATGAGATCCATTTATCTTGTGGGCGACCTTTACCGAAATTTACAAAAAAATATTGTTTTTTCAAACCCGGGGGCAAAAAACAGAGTCTTGGAGGTTTTTGATACATTTCGGGGCATAGGCAAAAAGGGAAATACGGGTTACACCGTCTTTACATACGTAAGTGGCAAAAGAACTGACAATGCATTCTTAGTTGCTTCAGAAATTAATCTTCGCTAAGGAAAATTTGCTTACTTACTATAAGTATATTAAAAATCCCAACAGGAACCTAGGTAATTTATGCGCACTTGTACCTCAATTTTTGAGATCGATTGTTTCAAATTTGAACCGCAAGGATGTTAACTACCTGGTCCTCTTACATTTGTACTTGTTTCTTCATACCTGATTAATTTGAATAATTTGAATAAAATAAAAGTAATCTAAGTCAAATCTGTAAAATTCTGTTGATTTATATCAGCAAACTGAAGAAAGGTAAGAAAACTGAACAAAAGTATTGACATTTTCATAAATTTTAGTAAACACTACAAATTCTTCTCACCTGTTCATGATCGGATTTACTTAATATTTTAAGAGTCCATTTTTTATGGTCCTTTATTAAACACAAACATACTGTCTGTGTTTAGTACAGTAAACCAAATTATAGCAATCTTACAATAGAATCACAAAAATGGATGCAAAATAAGTATGAGAAAAATGTCTGAAAAAGTACTGTGCGTAGTGAAAGTAAATTTCATAGAATTCAGATTTCTAACACAATTTGCCAATCAATTGCTCTCCGAAAAAAAATATTTAATTTTCCCGAAATTAAACATACTATTTTAAAGAAGTAATTAAAGCTAAGTATTTTTAATATGCTGACTTAATCACGGAATGCTGACGTAATCACAAATGAAACAAATTCTTATTAAAGTTGATACGTTGAATTTGCCTATTCAAAAATTTATCATTCTCAGACCTGAGAAATACTTTTAGAATTCATTAATCCAATATGAAAAACAAACAGCATCGACAGTGAAAACAATCATCTATAAATCTTACAATTATTCAACTTCATTCGAAATTGAAAATTTCATTAGTTCCAGATATGTTCGCATCGGTCTACCAGACTGCAAAATTATTCAGGATATAAAGAGTCATACCTCAACCTCCAACTTGGGCAATATTTCAGTTGAGGATTACTGTACTGATAGAACTGAGGATGGGACTGAACTCGTTCGAATATGCACAAGCGATTTCCAAATATGCAAATTTGCACAATGTGTCCACAAGTGTTGTCCGGATGGTTTCAGCTTTGTGAATGGATCTCATTGTCATCCAACGTTTATTCATGGCCTCGATTTGAATTTTTCAGAGTCTATACAGCGTAACGGTAAGTTTGCTTAGATAATTGACTGAAAAGTGGGTACATATTATTCTATTCGAAACTCTACTTTAAGATTTTTATAAGCTTCTTTCTAATTTAGATTATTATTTCTTTTGATGAGTTGCTATCAAACTAAGTTACTTCAAGCTTCTAAAAAAAACACGCGCAAATAATTAGGATGTTAATTCTGCGAGGACATGAACAAGAAGATTCCCAATTTCATCTATTAAATTTAGTTCTTCGATGTGCTGAAAATTACTAAGTTTCGAGGTCTTTAAGTGCGACATGCTATTTAAGTATTCAATTTTTGACCGATTACTTTTAAATTTGGTATGCTTTTACAAATAATTTTTTAGATTAATTTTCAAAGTGTCACTAACTATTTACAACTTGAATTACCCTTAACGTAAAGTCAATTGCCCCAAAATTTGAATTTATTGTTTTGTACGAATCCAAACAAACCGTGCTTGGAAACGCAAATGTATTTATTTCAGTTCTTGCAAATGAGCGTTTTTCAAGAAAATTGTTCTTGCAACATCTATCAGGCAACAATAGCTCATCTTCAAGGATGTTTACTTAAATACCGTTATTAAAAAAGTAAGCAGCCGACTGTTAAAAAAAATCATATTGATAATGGCAGTTTTGTTCATTGTTATCTATTATAAGCTACAAAGCTACTAATTTCCTAAATTCCCTCAGATTACCATGGATACCATTGTTTTAACTCTCTGCAATTCTTCAATCAAAGTCAGATATGCTAATACGAAAATTATTTTCGCACATCACCGAATTCAGCATTTGAATAATTAACGTAATTATCGGAATTAATCGGTTATAAATTAATCGCATAATTAGTAAATTATATTATGTTTGCTTGTGTCTTTAGATATATATTTAATAACAATATAATGTAAAATAGAAAGGGCATTCAAATCTCACATAACATTCCGTAAATGCGCATATTTTGATGTTAGTTAATACGATTTTTCTATAATTATTGAATGTTCTTCGAGAGTGGAAGACAWWTYRGTACARRAAACAATTTCGAACACAGTGGAAAAATTTGAAGAAACTAGATTGATTACTGATWTTGCAAGGCCTGTGCATCATCACAACATTCGTTCAWCTGAAAATATCGCTGCTGTTGCTCAAAGTGTGGAGGAAGACCCGAATTCGTCGATTCCCCGAYGTGCTCAAYAATACGGCTCRTTGTGGCGAATTTTGCAATTGAATTTGAACCTTCATYGGTACAAAAGYCYAACTGACTCAAGAACTTAATACTAAAAGCCTCAASGCCATGGGCAACGCAGAACATACGCAAATTGGGTGATTCAACAACAAGACGTTGATGATTTTTCCGAACCGAATTTGCTTCARCGATGAGGCTCATTTTTCGCTCKGTGGTTACGKGAATAAAGAGAACAGCCGTATGGGGCTCTCAAAATCCTCAGGTGATCGCAGGAAGGCCTTTGCATCCTGAAAAAGTGACCATATGGTGTGCATTATGGTCCGGTGCTGTTATTGGCCCGTATTTTTCGAAAACGATCAAAGAAGTGCCATTACAGTTAATTAGTTAATTCTGAGCGCTATGGACGCATGTTAACCGATTAYTTTTGGAGAKAAATTGAAGATTATGATCTGGAAGACKTGAGGATGGGGCAACGAGTCACACAACACTGCCAGTTAGAGCCCTATTGCAAGAGAAATTTCCAAGACGCGTAATTTCGAGATTGAGTGATATCAATTGGCCCGCAAGATCCTGCGACTTAACACMKTTAGATTTCTTWTTGTGGGGCTATGCGAAAGATCGTGTTAACGYCATCAATCCTCAAACTCTTGAGCCATTATCCGTGAAGTTATGACCGATATATTACGGTAATGTGCCGAAATGTCATTCAAAATYACCTCAAAAAGATTGAGGCTTGYAGGAGGTCCCGTGTAGGACATTTAAATAATATTGTTTCTCACGTATAATGGCAAGGCTTAATCTTTATCTTGAATTAAAATTTTCGTCTCCATCTGAATGTGTTTGTGTGTTTYTTTACTTTACTTTCSCAAGCATAAAAWGGATAACCTGTACGTTTKTWTCTCAAAAAAATATCGTTTCTAAATCCAGGCACTTTTAACTAATTAAATTTAAAGCTMATCGTAATAATAATCTACTTTATTGATCAGTAATTTTAGAACTTTTGATGTAAGAAAAAAWTATGGAATCTTTAGCATTTATTTTGAGGTACAWTAAGTATTCATTTAATGCAAATAATCTTAAACATTAAGTGCGGACGTCAAAAAATCGGAAAAGAATTAGTAAATTTATTCGGAAAAATAGAACAAACAGATTTATATTACGCCAATTGATAGAGAAATYCATTGGATTCAATAAAMCAATGTAYACATGCTTTGTAGATCTAAAGCAAGCATTTGACAATGTACAGCTTGAGRATATAATCGAMCGACTGAATCAAAAAGATGTTAATAAGTGCCACATAATCCTAATAAAGCCAARTAAAACCAAAATAAACAATAACACAGTAACAAGAACATAATGTGGTCTAATAAGGGGGGACCTAAAGTCTCATCCGGCATTWGACAGGGAGATAGTTTTAGCCYATGCCTTTTAAACATCATAATGGATCAAATAATTGAAAGTGTGAACGAAGTCGATGCAGGATTAAGGRTGAACAGCAGCCGCCYGAGAATACTGTGTTACGCAGACGACGCTGTCTTGACGGCAGAGAGTGAAGAGGCGGAGAATGACCTGCAACACYTTCTCCACAGATTCAACAGCAYAKARGCTTAGTATGCAAATTTTGATCGAAAAAGCACAATCTATGGCAATATGGYATCCGATCTGATGSAAGTTAKTSGTGAGTGAGGAGTTAGTCGTGAGTGAGTTAGTCGTGAGTCATTATACATCAGGTGATGAATTTCATCTATCTGAATGAGGTGGACAACCAGATCAGAAAAGCCGTAACAGTATCAGAATTCCAAAGTGGGACAAAAYACAAAAAACCAGAAACAAGGCTCCTAGTTTGTAGGTCCCCAAAACGCTGGTATAAAAGCTCGACATCTGGATCACAGGAAGGCTGATGACAGAATTGACAGGCATTTGTTCTTTACACGAAGAACAAGAAGAAGAAGCATCTTAAAAATCTGCAGCTCTGATTTTTTTGATCTGTTGAAAAATGGGCATCTAACATTTCAGACTAATTTTTCTTGTAACTTGTCGCTTATTATTCGTAGATTCTATACATACGTGCTGATACTAGTTTTATACGTATTTTATATAATAATTTTATATAGTATAGTCATTATTCATAGATAAATTGCATTACATGTCGATTTTTTTGACTTACACTTTTCCAAATTGAAATTGAAATTGAATAAAATAAATTGAAATTCCGCTAAATTTACTTTTCTCCGTTATTTACAGAACATTTTCGTAAGTTTTTGCTACACTTTTGTAATATGCCTTAGTGAATAACTAGTTTATTATTTAGTTATTGGTTAGTCAGACACTCACCGAAAATTTCTACTGATATAACATAACATTTATTAAATATAGAAAAACTTTTTTGCACAACTTTAATTAACGTTCTTTTAACAAGATATTTTAAAATAGGAAACATCTGTGAGATAGGAAGAATTTATTATTCATTAGAGGTTTTCAAATGAATAGAACATTAACCAGAAGCAAACAATTTATTTACATAACCGCGATTATGTGTTCTAAATGTGCTGCTGACTCTCATACTTATGGTTATACATACAATCATTAACTATCTAGACATGTATTATTTGTTTCAGCAGCAAAAAGTATCATACGCTGTAATACGTCACAGAAAAGGATATAATTACGGAGGAAAATGAGATAAATGTAGTGACTTTTGTCTAATTTCAACAAGAAAAGCCGTTTCCGCGTTTGATTCATGCCATTTATCAGCTAGACTAATATTGAGAATATATAGATACGAAACATTCCAATAAATGCTCACCACCAGAATAGTTGATCAAGAGAGATTTGAAAGAAAATGGTACTAAGCTATTTTTTAGCGATTTTTATTTTAAAGCACCATTAAACATTTCATATTACTTTAAAACTAAATGATCATTTAATAATAAATATTAATAATACAGGGACACAGGCACGCGTTTATTTTTCAAAAAATAAATATTATTTTCCATGTTTCTGTTCAATTTGGAAGAGAAAGTCTCTTTTTGAATAAAAATATTAAAATCTATTTATTGCATAGCTTAATCAATTTGTAAGTAAGTAGGGTTTAGCATGAAAACAGCAAAAATTGTGCACGTAGATTGTATAAATTTTGTTTTGGACTGTATATTAGGTATATTTTGTGATATTATTTTTAAACATAAATTCACATTCTTGTTTGTTGACGGCTCTTGTCAATTTTCTTTTCTTTATTAAAGGTGCGTTAAAGGTGCGTCGCAACAAATTTTATTACAAAAAATTATTTTTAGTCGTAGTTGACATCGGTCTTACAGTCTCTTTATTTGTTTTTACATATTAGATTACTTTACCTGTCACATAAAATTGAACTAATTCTTAGTGTTGAATCCAACACCAACCAAGCAAGAAAACCATGTTATTCATTAATTCATTCAATCAATAAAGCATATCTTGATTTTAATTCTAAACAGTAAATACTTAAGTTCTTGTTCAAAATGAAATCCCCTTCTTCTAACGCATGCATGTGCCCGCTTTCTTATTTCTGTCCGGGTTTCCCTGGCCGAAAATGTATGTTTGTCTGTAAGTATGATAGCGGCATCTGTAATGAGATCTCTTAATTCCTCTCTTGTCTGTATTTCTGCTGCATAAACTCTTTCATTCTGCCCAATACGTGAAAGTCTAACTGAGTTAGATCTGGGCATCTGGCAGGCCATGATATGGGGCCTCCTCTCCTCATTCATCAATTAGGAAAACGGTGATCAAGGGAGTCAGGTGGAAGGTGATTAATAAGAAAGTATTCGTATTTTTGCCCCTTTAAGATGTCCGGCGGAAAACTGTGGCTGATTATGTGATCGTTTATTACACCACACCAAACATTAGCACTGAACCACCTTTCGTAATTACTGTTCGATGTTAAACGGGGATTCTCCATGGCTCAGTAATGAGCATTATGGTTGTTGGTAATTCCCTCCAGATTAAAATTTGATTCATCGGTAAACACCATCATCCTGATGTCATGAGGTCATCGATATGGAGGTCATCCGTCATATCGGCGTTTAACATAAATCGACAGAAGCCCATCCTCCTTAAAGGATCTTGTTCAAGCAAGTCTTAAACCGGTGTATAATGATAGAGATGTAGTTCCTTTTTGCTCAATTGCCTCTTGAAGAATGGCTTCTTCGCCATAAGTGCCGTGACGTGCTGGAGCTCCTACGTGAATTTGTCTGCCTTGTATTTTTCCTGACTTCCTGACCCTTCGATAGGTATTGGCAAAACATGGATATTTGGACAACGCCTGCTTGGCGTTATTATTAATCTTATTAATTCTATTTTATAATCTTATTAATTCTTATTGTTTCTATTTTGTTTTTTGTTGAAGCAACCAACATATACACAGGCACATTTTTTTATATTGTCTGCCATTCTCGACCAGAATAGAGCTGCAACAAGTGACCGTTCATTCGAGCCACATGGTTACAGCATCAAGATTCGACTGAACCGCCCGTCTCATCTACGATTTGCTGTGCATCCCCGTGCTGTGCACTTTTTTGGCCACATTTTATTCCATAAGGTTGCGCATCTTTATATACTCTTTCAATCAACAAATCTTTCATCTTCCCTTAAGAGGGTATTTTGGGTGGTCGTGTGCAAAGCCCGAAGGGTGGATTCGTTGAAGCGCCACTAGCTTTCGCACCAAGGCTAGAACGCTCAGCGGTGGTTAGCTGCCAAAATACCTGCCTAAGACCCGATCTATATAATTTATGATTACAAAAAAGCTAATAAGAAACACGTGGCTCGATGACCACAAGCTACCGTCTGCTAACCATTTGATCTACCAGGAATACTCAAAAAATCGACGCTAATACAAATAATAAATGAAAGAACTAAACATACGTTAAGTGAAAATCTGAATGGTTATACAGTATAATCCGATCTAATAAATGGCTCTATGCGCTCCCCAAAAACCAGCTCCGCGTCTACAAGATCGCCGACACCTTGTGCTACCAATGCTCAATTTCCAGCTTCATCCAGACTGTTCCTGGCCATTCAATCGACAATTTCAGTAATTATAATCCCCAGTCGGGAACCAGGATGTTGATGTTGATCATCGTACTAGGAGAATTGCAGCAGATGGAAAAATCTACAACAAAATGGCGACTCGATGGTCAAACTGTGACGATCGTTGAGGAACCGTTCGACTACTCCTTGCGATCGTCGGAACTTGATTCCTTTTGTGGGTGCTCCGTTGATGGATCGATCTTTCGATCCCTCCCATCCAAAACTGTGGGCCACAAAGGTAGGGCAACCACTGCGTTGCCAGGCGAAACCATGACAAAGACTGCTGATATTTGGGAGCAAAATACAAATATTCAAAAACGATTTATCGAAATATAAATAATATTAAAAATATAATAAACTCTAACCTGACAAGAGCCCCAAGGGAGGCCCCAAACAGGCGGAATCCCATCGGAAACTAAGCGTTTTCGGAACATGGTGTATTAATGAAATATATCCAAAATGACTTGGACTATCACTCTCTGTAGGAAATTCATCTACTTACCAAACACCCTGTATATTACGTCAACGAATAGTAGTAATACAAAGCTTTAAGTGCACATAATTGAAAATTGTAGGCGATAACTCAATTTTGAATCAAATATAGAAACGTTTATGGTAGTATAGATATTACACACAAGAATGCAATTTCTATATACTCTTTTCTAACAAGATTTTTGTCGAATATGGAAATTTTTAAATTTGGAAAATATTGGAGATTGGTTCATTGTTATTTGTGGTAAAAGTCAATTACAAGGGTTTGGAAATTTTATTTCCCCCTTCAGGGTTGAAATTTAGCATATGGGATAATTAAAGCTTAAATATAAGTCTCTTATAAGTCCTTATCTTACAGGAGGGAAAAATCGTATTATACAAAACTTCAGGATAAGGGGTAACGTTATTGGCGTCAAATTAAAGGTAATTGATGAACCATTTAACTGATATTGTTAGACTCACAGAATATATTAAAATCCATAGGTACTTGTTATTTCCGGATCAGTGGTGGTCAAGTTACTTATATCTAAGAATTTTAAATATAGACTTTATTATTGTTTGTTAGTTGTGGTAAAATACGGTGTACTTTAAGTGAAATGGAAACAGCATGATCTTTCTTTTCAAAGGTAATGTTTATTTGTAATTTGCAAATATTGACTAAAACGTGATTAATACTGGCATAAAAGTAGTTGAAATAAAATTAATAGCGCATAGTTAACAGTTAATAGGTGATTTATTAAATACAGTTATGGTTCAGTATTTAATTTTGTTTCGCTGACAGTCGATATTTAAGAACTAAAAGAAGTGGTTATGATAAGACAAAACAGTACATAAATATAATTGTAATGAATGAGGATATAGGTATGTGTTTTGTTTAAAATTTTGGCTAAAACTAGAAAATGTTATTAAAATATTTTTATACGGTTTATAAGTATCATCTATTATTACTTACTGGGATTGTTTGTTGATCAAAAATAACTAAAACTGGTTGCAAGATTGGTCTGAGTAGGCTGAATTTCTAAGAAAATCAACCATCTTGCAATTACTCGATATCGGTCAAGAAACTGGAACTTAAAACCGGTTAGACCAATGCAAAATGCGAAAACAGCCACCTCTTTTATAAAAAATAAGTACAAGTCGTAAATAAATAGATATGGCTAACCGAAAGAAGCGGAAAATTGGATAGTTGGAAAATTACTTGTAGCTAATACGACCAATCTCCTAAATGTAATCGGAGCCGCTTAAGAAGTACGGAAATAACGAATGGAAGATAATCTCCTTGACACCCAGAAGATTAGGCAAGTTTTCGAATGGGTAACATAAATAAACGCGAACATCAAGCCCTTGTCGTGGACTGAGTCGAATGTTTTAAAAATGATCGGTTATTAAAGTAAATTGGAACAATTATGTTAGTGACAATTCCGTAATTTTCCAAACCTGAAATTAGTTTATCTACTAACCCACTCAACCTGCATGAATGTTATGCAATTAGAGAATCAATGAAAAGTCTGGAGTATTTATTGGCTTAGCTTGGTAATCTTCAAAACGCAGCAAATGTTGTAAATATTTGAAAAATCATGTCAAATTCCATGCGAGTAGTCCTAAACATTCTTCTAAATTTATTACAGTCTCGATTTTGAAATATTAATCCAAAAGTAGCCGTTGATTACTTTATTAATTTTATGTCTGTTGTAAATTGTTTATAGCTACTGTCTCTTCTAAGGAAATACAAAAGAAATATAAATCACGTATTTTTTGTTAGGATTATGGAAGCACTGATTATAGCAGATTCTTTTGCACTTTTCAGATGATGTCGCAATTGTGCATGGCTACATGGGTCAAATTTATTTGCAGCCAATGGAGTGGACGTACCATTTAGATTCCAAAGGCATTTTCCACGGTGTAGATGAAATAATCGGAAATCAAATTTATGAAGCAACAGAACAAACATACTGTATAGAATTTGCCATGAAAGATGGAGTCAATTTTGGACATCGACTTTTCAGGTATAGTTAATTTTTTTTTAATTTTGCGATTAGAATTTGGCTATAAAAATAATTTCAATGCAATGGAAAGCTTTTAATTAATTAATAACCTTCCTTGTTGTAATTTAAGCAAAGCAACCACTTAAGTTTGATCTCATCATTCAAAAGTAACGTAGTCACATGTTCTTTACTTAAAATTAGTATTATTCTCCATTCATATTTTGATTGAAAGTTTTTCCAATTTAGCCATTCACACACAAGCAAATAATAAAATCTTCGATCGTTTGAAGTTTTAAAAGGTTTGTATTTGTGACTTTCAGAATATTTCCCGAAACGGAGATCGAAGAAAAGTATGTTATTAATGGATACGTGATGATAATTTCAAGCATTTTTCTTTTGCTAACGATCATTTTTTATGTGTGTTCGGGAGAAACAAAAAAACTATTTGGCAAGACTTTGGTTAGTTTCTGCGTATGTTTGTTCGTGATGTTTTTAATATTGATTTATAGCACTTTCTATATGGAGAAAGTGAAAGAAGATATTACTGTTTGCCACATATTTGGTAAGTTGAACGATCGCCCAATTACTTGCTTTAATATTAAGCTTTTCGTCAAGCGGTTTTGGTGATGGAATTAAGTATTTTTACTGGTTTGGTTTTTGGGAAATTTTCTATCTGTTGACCTGTATTAACTTATTCAAATTAGCTCGCACATATAACAAACCGATTAAGTGAAGATTATTAGACAATTAAACAAACAATTTATTATGAAAAGTGACAATCTGAATTTTTCGGCGACGACATCTGAGGCACATAAAAATATAGGAAAAACTCCCTGGGACCGTTTGTATAATAAGTTTTCTATTATTGTCCCGCAAATAACGACCACCCTTATGAAAATTAATAAAAGTTAATTGAAAAGACCAACTTAAAATTGTATATTACGGTACAAGTGACGAAAGACGAAGTTCTGCCACTGCTTGAAGTTGACGAACGAGGCGTACTTTCCACCAGGAAAGTACGTACTTTTAAGCATCACTTTCATCCATTTCAAAATTTATTCATCCCGTGTGGAAAGTAAAACCTTTCGCCACCGACGTTGACAGCTTAGCTTTGTCACTGACTGTCAGCTGTTTTGTTTTCAAAGCCTTTTTTTCAAAACCTTATACTTTTCACCGCTGGGTTCGAGCGAGGATCAAGAAATAATTAAAAATGACAAAACTTGATGTTTGTGATAGATAATTGCAATTAGATATTTTCTTAATAACAATTTTCGATATTATCAGAATTAAAGGTACTTCGATATACGATATTCTTGAGCAAAATTCATATTTTCTGCTATACCTCGCATGCGGCTGCAAAAAAGAAATCTTTACATGATGATTAAATTTTAGGTTTTGGACCAAACAGAACTTTTTAACAACAATTTTTTTTCATTAAATTAGTGATAAAAGTTTCGCACGTTTTCATAGTTTTTCACAGTCATTTTAAAATGTATTACTTCATAAATCCAATAAACTTAATTTTAGTACAAGTTTTTAAAGCTATATAACTGGTACAATTAAACAATCCATCCTTTATATTGCAAACCATGTTTCATCATTGGAACGTTACGAAAAATAAGCTAATCATTCATTAAAGCTGTTATAACTTATGTCGTACTAACTTAAACAATCTGTGTGTTTCAGGTTTTTTGTTGCTCTATGGAGAATTTGCTACTTTTCTGTGGTTGAAATTACTATGTTTTGATATTTATTACGCGTTTGGGTAAGTAGTGAATCATGTCATTGAATGCTAAATTTAATATCTTCATATTGCACAACATCGCACATAGTAGATCTTCCTACTTAATAATAATAATAATAAATTAACTATTAATTGCCTTTATTTGTTCACATGTTTTCTTAACTCT
>NW_026018508.1:1340224-1353251 GCF_020466585.1 Dendroctonus ponderosae
TACGGTTGGGGATTATCTTTATTATTGACAATAATACCCTTAACCCTTTCTTTCATGGATGTTTTACCGGACCCTTTTGCTATCAATATGGGAATATCCAGATGTGCAATAGAGAGAGGTATATAGATATATTTTATGAATGCTTGATATGATAGCTTCGACAGCTCGAAAATCATCGTAATTTTTAGGTCATTCTCAAATGTATTAATCATGAGACGGTTGAAAAAAAATCTATTTACCTATCTTATTAAAATGTTACTAAAACTTTCACAGTATACTTTATTTTTACTGTTTTACATGGTTAATTAGGTACGCAAAATTTAAATTATGTTTTGATCAATTGCCTAAATACATTATTTAAAGAATAATTCAAATGGACAGTCTTAAAGGTGATAAAAGCTTAATATTTCTCGGTTTTACAAACAAAATGGATATACTCTAAAATAAATTGAAATTTTCGGGGTCAAAATGAAACTCGGTAACCAGTATAGTCTGCCTTGCACCGTTTGCCTTATATTTTAAACTTATTAAATACCCATTTAATGTTAGTATCTGTTGCCTCACCCTGTATGGTAGTGTTTGTTGATCCATTTTTGTGAATAAACTATTGTTGGTCCAATTGTTAATGTTTGTCAACCACAAATTGGACCATTTTGTCTTTCAATTATTTCTGCAGGATAAAGTTCGACCAGCCAAAATATTGGTTTCGTTTTCCGATTGAATGGATTAATTTGCCAATGTGAATGTAATTTTAGATCAGAGTTATGCGGACCTGGTATTTAGAACCATACCGGTTGCTGTTATACAGTTAGTAAATCTGTTCTTGTTTTACAAAACTGTAAAATACTGCATCCAGATCAAAAACGAAATTAAAAGAATGAACGAGACGAATAATCAAAGCAAGAAGTTTTTGATCAACAAAGAAAGGTAATAATAATGTAAATAACTTTTATGTCATTTATGTAAAAATTTTGCTAACGTATACATTTCAAATAATAGGCAATTAGCTACACCGAAATAGTATATTTTACAGCTGTTAATCTATAAATTTAGGAAATTTTTAAGCGAATGTAAAGAAATGCGAAAATATGATATCGAATGTACATAAATGTAATTTTCACTGAGCTAGCGTATTCATTTAAATTTTTTGTTTTAATAATTTTTAATTTAAAGTCTTTCTACTTCACCATTTTTATTGAATCTAATCTAAAATAACGGACTTCTGGAACGGATGCGTTTTTCGGGTTTTTCAGTCATCGTGCTATCGAATGTATTCCTGATATTTCTCATGTACAGTGTAAGCTTTCAAGCAAACCAATTTTGAAGATGTTGCCCCTCGTGCTTGCGAAACAAAACATCAGGAATAAATTTAAATTYACGGCKGACATAAATCCCGGACAACACACCARTTTCAACAAAAAATGCCCGCAAAATCTTCTTTGCGTAACACTAAAAGTTAGTAACACTAAAGTTTTACACACAAACACGTAACACTAAAGTTTTACTTTCTCAAAAATTTAGCATTATTGAACAGCAATTAGGACCGAAAGAGAATTAAAAAGAAAGCTTAAGATAAGTTGCAGCATCAAAATTTGTTCAATTGGTACACTTCAACTCTTCAAAGGCTCTCTGTAAGACTTTAAAAGTAAACTTTAACAAATTTTACTTGGCTTGGGAATTTGAATACAGTTTGTACGTTAAAACGAGACATTGAATAATGTCGAACACACGATTTAACTTGAATCACATTTTCTGACAGTTTTAATAGGATTTTTGTAACTACAAAATAAAACTTTATTCCTGATATTATTTTGCATTTAAATCTCTAAATTATTTTATTGACAAATATTTATAAGTGAATACAGGTATATTGAAGCCAACAAGATCAAGAAGCAATTCGAACTGCTGAATTGATAATTCGTATATAGTTATAATAACTTTGAAAACATTTTCGTTTTCTTATTCAACTTGCGTTATCGATATGCATATTCAAGTTTTTAATGTTTCAATATCACACTAATCACTCCAGTTCTGATCATTTATTTCAGCAAAGACGCTAGTCAAAAATTAAAGGCTACATTATCCTTCAGTCTAAATGTATATTTTGTCATTTGGCGCAGATATTTGGAACAGCGATAAATAAAGCAAATTGTATTACTTGTTTTGCTAAATTACCTTATTATAAGGGTCTTTATAATACTTGTCATTTAATTCTCAGTAGATCTGCTGTAGGTATCCTGAATAAATGCCAATTGAAAACATCGCAATTACTAAATGGCTAGCAATTTTGAAGAACCGTACTATGCACCAGTTTAGACATTTGTTTAAAAATTAGAATTGAAATATTTCAGGTTTATTTTAGTAGCCAAACTATCTGTAATAATGGGAATATCGTACGTGTTTGAAGTCGCATCTTCGTTTTGCGATTTTAGTCAAACAGAACCAACCAAATATTTAGAAATTGTGTGGGATATTATAAATTGTTTACAAGGTAGGTAACGCATTAAATAAGATTATAATGGGAATACACAAATTTTTCTCACTATTTATAAGGCTGAATTGTGTGGTCAAATTTGTTGAGTGATAAGTTGTTTTTTCTTATTTGAATGTTTACTTGTGAACCAATCTATAGTATTATAATTGTTGAATTATTTAATCTGATTTAATCTGATTTGCTTTCAGGTGTTTTTATTTTCATTATTTTTGTCTGCAAAAGAAAAATACTTGAAAAATTTGCTTCCCACATTAGAATTTTGAAACTGCGAAAAATATCAATTTCATCAGGAGCCACATTGACCACCAACTTGTCTTTGGATAAAGATAAAAACGTTAAGTTGGGCGCATAATGGATAATGCAATTAAGTTAATGCCAGTCTTAAGGAAAGTTGTAAGGGCAAATCTTACCTGTCTCTATCTATAGTTATGACTACAACTTTAATTGTTATTTTTAAGTGAGCATTATTGATAAAAAATACTAAATATACAAAGTATTCTATAAAACATTTGATCATAAATATACAGGGTGCCCGGTAAGCAGATAATTAAAAGAGTTCTGCTAGATCATTTGGCTGAAAAGATTTTACCTAAACTATATTAAGAAAAAAATGTCTGGCTCCTCCGCTAATGATTAGGCAAAGTTCTTTAAAAAAATGTTTTTTAAAACACCTCTAAAATGATTTAATGAAACTTAAACTAAATAAGACTCAAATTTTGACGATGTAACCGAATTCATCCGCTTTGGCCAAGTGATGAATTCTTAAGGGTCTTGGTCTCGAAAACTACTAGAACTTTTTGTTTCGTCGCTGGGAGTAATTTTTTTGCTTGGATGGACTAGTTTTTGCTGATATTTTTCTGGCCTTTGTAAAATCCGGTAGTTTTCACAGTTTTTGCGAAAAAAAGGTTTTTCTCACCAATTAACAAATTTAGAGATTCATTATTTTTTTGCTTAAACAAACCTTAAATTAAGTTTGTTTTTGTAATATGGGGAAAGTTTTTATATGAATTTTAATAAAACTTAATAAGTCTGAACTGAAACGCTTCCAAAGAACGACCGGCCTAAGACCTTGACCATGTTGGTATAATGTAAGTTAACAATTATAAAACGTTTAAAATTAATTCATAATAAAATAATATTGCTCATTCTGTATCCCGAGTTCATGAATGTTACTCCTTTTATGATTTTGTCCATCAGGAGGTTGAATAAAAATGGACTAAATAGATTGGATGCCTGTTGTAATATTCTCCCGCTTTGATTTGCATTCTGTTAGTAGTGGTAAGGTGAATACCGTTGTTACTATGTTAGCAGGGACTTCTTTTTCCTTTAGGAATTGTATCTCATCTTCCAGACAGACTCTGTCAAATGCCTTAGCAAGATCGATGAAGCAAATAAATGCTCTAGTGTTTTTTCCTTTTTTTGCTTGATAATAAATATGACATGGGTTGTTGATCTATTCTTTTTGAATCCTTGTTGTTTGTTCCCTTCTGATTTCTATTTGCTCCTCTAGTTTGCCTTTGAGAAACCATGTAAATAACTTCATTGTTGAGCATAGAAGAGTTATTCATCTGTAGTTTTGCTCCTTGTTTTATGCCCTTTTTTGTATATGGGAATTGTGACGCTGGTGTGACAGTCCTTCCGGATGTGTTCAAGATTTTCCTAAACAGTGGAGTGTTCAAGATTTTGTTAAACAGTGTCGCCAGTATTTTTGTTTTGTCTTAGAATATTGTATTACACATTCGAGCATTGAGATCTCCAAATATTACGATTTTATAGGAGTTATTGATTTTGACTACTGATGTCTATAATGATATATATGTACTGATTCTCAATATAATGTCTATGAGCCTTCAACAGGTTTGGATATATCGGGGGCGTACGTACTTATAAGATGTAATTAATTTGTCGTTGCTATCTTCTATGCTTTGTGCATATCTCTCATGCAGTAGAATAAAGAAGCAATCTCCCGATTGTGCTCTTTCATGCTTGGTATTTCCGCTCTAGAATAGTATGTAAACTCCAAGTTTACATGTTCATTTTTTTCTCGTTTTTTTCTTTTTGTTTCGTTTACGAGATCCCGCAGATATCTATGTTTTGTTTTTGCGTTTCGATCATGATTTCTTGATCTCTTCCATTTCACAATGTTATGTTCCAGCACGCAACTCTGGTGATGTTGGGTTTATGATTCCAGTTTCGTTTTTTTCTTGTCATAGCGTGGGGCGACTTTGTGGTAATTCGTCCAGTTTCCGTGGCAGTGTCGGACCGCCAGACATTTTTCAGATCGTTTTATTTAGATCCAAAGAATGTCGCACTACTCTTTTAATCATGTGCTTACGGGACACAGCATCTTCTCTGGTAAACTATTTACGTAAGAATAATACTTCAAATTTTACGTAAAGTTAAAAAATCCAACTATAAATTAGTGTTCCGAGTTGAAATTTCCAACTTAAGTGTCGCATCTTAAACACGTATGTCCTGTATATTCAAAATTCTTTATCAAAAATGCTGTGTTAAATATAATAAAATACGTGTTCCAATTCTAATTCTGAAGGGAAATTCCTGGAATATTATTCAAATAAATTTTTTCCATTATTAATCCATTGGATATTAATGTGAGTGATATAAAGTATATGAGAACTAGGTAGGCCTGGGTTAATCAGTGAATTTTTAGGAGTTGGCGTAGTGCTACGCAAATGGCTTGATGCTCTAGACACACACCGGCGCAGTAACTCAGTTCTGTTGCTGGGAAAATGTTGATTACCTTTTTTCAGTTTACATGACAGTTAAATTTAGTTTAGTAACATTTATTAACAATATTTTCTTAAGTTTCTAAAAATTTTAAATATTTTGATACCAAAGTTTTACTTAAACAATCTTAAGGTATTTTCCGCGAAAAATTATGATATAAATTTTATTAGAACGCTCGCCTCCTTCATTGGTTTGTATAAAATTTTGACATCTCTTTCCAGCTTCGAACTTGGGACAAAAATAAATTAAATAAAATAAAAAATAAAGTAATTTTCTATCAAAAAACGAACAGAACAAGCAAAAGCTCATAATAAATTATTTGAAAAACTCGTGACCTCCATTCCTCTGAATAATGTAGAGTTTGTTAAAAAATTTGGTTATTTAGTTTTGACTTAGTTTTTCTTGCTTTACTTTCTACTCAAATACGCTCTATTTTTTGTACAGTTTCACTTACAAATACTGACGATCTGGAGGACTTTTAGGCCAAAAATCACGAGATAAATTTATAATTAAAAATTATTTTACAAAAACTTTTTTCAGCGTCGAATTCGGGACAACAATGAAAATAAATGTCTCCCGTCTTTTCTCGAAAATCATTAAGATTTTCTGAAAAACCGAGCACCACAATAAACGTTTTTGATTGAAAAGGCAAAACAAACCATTATTTTCTGATCATTTAATACTTTTTCACAATAATGGGGACTTTTCAGCCAGAAACGACAACATTAATTTTGCTTGAAAATTAGCCTCATTTATTGCTTTACAGCACTCTTTTCAGCTTCGAATTTGGCACAAAAACCATGTAATTTTATTTAGTTTTTTACCGAAGTAACCGAGTAATTACAATTATCTTGAAGAAACATAAAGCAAAAGTTTACAAAAAATAATTATTAGAAAAAAAATGTCCGCCCTCATCGCTCTGACGATTTTGTAAGTTTCTTTAAAATTTCAGGTCCAGTTTTAGCAAACTTTTTCTTAGATAATTCTTTCTACCCAAAAAATGCATTTTTCTAAAGTTTTACTTAAAAATACTGACAATCTTCAGGTCTTTTCTGTGAAAAATTATAAGATACATTTTATTGGAGCACTCGCCTCCTTAACTGCATTGCAAATATTTTTGAAAATTCTTTTGCTGTTTCGAACGGTACGCAAAACCTTAATAATTTGTTTTTTTGTTTTTTTTTAATATATTTCCTTGAACAGAAAAAGCGAGAGTTTATAATCATTTATCTTAAAACTGGGGTTTTTCCACTTTTGGGTCAATATTTCTAAACAACACAGTCTCTAAACAGAAAACCGCGTTTTATTCTAACATTTTAGTGTAAGATACTAGTAAAGTGAGTCTTTTAAGCAAAAAAAGTAGAGATCAATTTTACAAGAAAACTCGTCGTCTTTATAGTTTGGGCCTTCGTTAGACTGTCCTGTGGCTGTCTTTTTTAAATAAATGACTTATAACAACTCATTAACCGATGCGTTATAACTCGTTAACTCAGAGAGCGGCAACAACTCAATGGCTTATTCAATGTAGTGTTACCCAGCCCTAATGAGAACCTGCATGAACTAAATTGAAAAATGCCAAAATAAGCTGTAATTATGTTTTAAAGGTATATGTGAAAGCAATTATAATACATCTACATCTTCTATTTGTTCTTATCATTCGTAAGTATTTATTACCATATTTAGTTGTAAATATTTTTTCGATTTAATATCAGCTTAGAATTTGAAATTAAACATTTTTGTTAATTATAAAAATATATTTGCGTTTGTTTAAAGTTAAACATTCTGTCATTTACCATGTCATTTAATTTATTTTCATTAAACGTTAAGAAACCGAATATTTTCTTTTCATTTACTGTGGGGTTGATCATTGTTCTTCTTCCTATGCATTCCTCTTTATTTCAACAAAAGAAGTAAGTTTTTGTCCTCGTAAATACTGTGTGACTTATTTTGTTCCGATATTTTGCATAATTATTAATAAATTATTAAAATGAACTAGTAAAACTTGGTGGTAGTCCACTGATTCGAATAAAAAACAACCTTTTCATTTTCATAGTAAACCATTTTTTATACGACGCTAAATAAAGAGAAAACTGATAAATGCGCTTCTTTCATTCGTTGTTTATCCAGTTTACATCTCTTTATATTCCGGCTATAAACCAACAAGCATTTCATAAATAAATTAGCTAGCAATTTACCGGCTGAATAAGTTACTTAAACGGTCTTCCCATCAAATGGCTAAAAATTCTTTTTGCTGCCGGAAAATAGTACATATTTAACAAACCTATTTGAGTATGTAAACTTGTTCCAGATTTTTCAACTCACTTCGTTTATTATTTGTTGCTTTAGTTTTCCTTGAGTTTGCCTATGACGATTTATAACGAATTTAAAATGTTATGAAGGAATTTTAACATATATATAATATCTTTTGGCACTTTATGATTACAAAGGGTTGTTATTCTTGAAATATTTTCCCTTCTAACCTGTGGCGTTCATGCAACATGAAGCAGTTTTGTCTGGTGCAAGATTTTGAATGGTTTCCAATTGGATCATCGTCATAGCCTTAATAGTAGGTACACCTAGTAGGCTGGTAAATAACGTAACCATAGTAACATTGGACAGTACTAATTGTTTTTGGTTTCTATCCATTCCAGTGCAAGTTTCTACTTGTTTTGTGTCATTTGCAACATCTCATCATTGTTTTCAGCAAGTGTGGTACTGTTTTTAACTCAATTTTCTTGCATTTTTTTTCCTAACTTGTGTGTGTCACTAAAGTGTATTTGGATTGAAATGTCCCCAGGAAGAAATCTAAGTGACTTGTTGAGTTGAGTTGAGTGAATCCTTGTTGGAAGAAGGGCATTTCCAACGTGAGGTGGCCCAAAAGTTGGGTGTTCATCAGACCACCATTGGTCGATGTCTTCAGCGTTTTCGGAAAACAGGTTGCCATGCTAGACGACCAGGGCAAAGCAGACCATAAGACCCACAAACCAAGTGGACGATTGTTTTATACTACTGCAAGCTTGAAGAAGTCGGTTTATTACCGGAAATGAGATAAAAAATCGAATTAACTAAACTTAAAGTTGAAAGCCCTCTGTTTCCTTTTTAGAGCCCTGAGGATGCCTCAAATGTTGAAACGTCGGCCCATGAAACACGGTGTTTTATTTTGCCACCATCTATTGACCGAAAAAAACCCACAGACCTAAATAGGCGTCTTTTACTGATTATAATCACGGTCACTAATTAACCATTACATCAAGTGTATATAAAATTTATAGGTTGTTTCGCAGAAAAAGGCACATAAACCGGAAGAAGGAAAATATAGATTAACCTGATTAAAATTGGGGTTTATGGACCCATTCATTATATCCTAGTAAAACATTATTAAAAAACTCAGTTTATCTTTGCCCATTTATCGACCTCAAATGGCCCAAATAGTTTTGTATATCTATAGGTATACTATGTCTACAGTTGTCTTTGTCTTGGGGGTTTGTTTACTCGAAATAGTTCAAATCTGTCTAGTCATCTATGTTTTTTTTGTAACTGTATTAAATTACATCATATTATTTACGGTACTATGCAGGATACTACTGGGAGATTGTTCAAAACTTTTATTTTCTATTAATAATGATAATATCACTAGATTTTATTTAGTTTGGTAGCAAATAATAAATTAATTGATTAATTTAATAAAGAGATGGCAATAAAAACTGTGTTTTTTGTACGATTGGTAACAACTTTATTGATACATACAGGGTGATTCAAAATTGGCGTCATTCCTTTTAAGGGGTGATGGAGGCTCCCTTGGGGAGTAGGAGAAAAATATTGAAAATTTTTTTTTCGAAAATTTCTCGAAGATCTTAACAGTTGAAAATCGAATTTCAACTTTACTTAAAATTACTTTTACTTTACAGAAAATGGAAGAGCGCCAATTTGAATTAAAATGTAGGTGCAATTATACTTGTCCTCTAATATATCCCTTCTAAAATATATCCTTAGTGAAAATCATCACACCATTACAATGGCTTTGTTCAATTCGAAATGTTCCTGAGTTATAACTCCGCCAATCGGATCGCCGGGGAGTAGGGCATTGAATGAAGTGGATTACACAACTCTCACACATAGAAACGATAGAATTGCTACATGGAACGTTAGAAGTCTTTATGCACCTAGAAAAGTACATAGCGTCTTTTAGATATGACGAGAATCAATATAAATATACTTGGCTTAAGCGATGTTCAGTGGGAAGGGTTGGGGAGTCACATCACCAAGAATGGCACAATGTACTATTCACAGAATGATGAGGTCCCTGCTCGATATGGAGTGGGAATAATTGTCGACAAGAGAGATCAACATACGGTATCCAGTTTTGCCCCATTCTCAGACCGCATAGTTCTACTGAAACTGATTTAAAATAAAATTCTAGCAAATGTTTTCCAAGTAATGCACCTACAGCAGATAAGGACGAATATAACATAGTCATTTTACGAAGAATTAGCTAAGGTGATCTAACCTATCAAGAAACCCAAAGTCCTCATTATAATGGGGGATCTAAATGCGAAGATTGTCCAAAGGGAAGTGACTGGTAGCATCGGCAAGTTCGGACTGGGTCTTCGCAATGAACGAGGAGACAGATTGGTTGAGTTCTGTGAAAGGGCAGACATGATAATAACCTTCTATCAGGTTCCTCCACGTCGCTTTTATACTTGGAAAGCACCATTAAACGGAAAATCAAGTTTAATTAGAAATCAGATCGACTACATTATGATCCGCAAAAGATTCAGAAATAGGTAATATTAAGTCAGTAAAAGTATATCCAGGAGCTGATATAATATCCGATCATAATCCAGTGGTAGCTGCAAATCATGTAAAACTGAAAAGGACTAACACTAAACTACTAAACGGAACACAACTAAGGAACGTATGGACCCTAGAAAACTGAAAGACAATGTAGTGTACAAGAATGTTGCGGGAAACATAAACGACAAATTAAACGAACTAAGATTCAACGACAATTATAATATCACTATTGACCAACAATAGCAAAACATGAAACCAATACTGCAGGATGTATAAAATGCAGCATTGAAATCCATAAAAGGAAAGAACAAGGAATGGTCAATATAAGAACAAAACTGTGCAAATCTATAAGACCATAAACAATGACATCAGAAGTAAAGTGAGATAGGTCAAAGAAAGATGGCTACTTGATGAATGTCGAGAGGTTGAAGCCTATCAAGACAAATACGATTTTTTCAATATTTACAAAAAGATGAAATAAATGTCTGGGAGAGCAAAAGAGACGACAGCCATATGCGTTCGTAAACGAGAACGGCAACTTTATTGTAGAACAGATAGACAAACTGGCAAGGTGGAGCGAATATATACAGGAACTTTTCAAGGATAACCAGATTGAATTGAAAAATCCAGACATGGAGTATACCGGCCCAGAACTCTGACGGAAAGAACTCGAACATGCACTTAAAAACTGTAAACCCGGAAAGGCAGCAGGACCTGACAAAGTGCCTGCTGACCTACTAAAGCTTATCGGAGAAAACTCCATAGATATTCTATCAAAACTGTGTAACAACATTTATGAGACGGGAGAATTTCGTGATACCGTCAATGAAAAATAAAGCCAGGCAATGTTCGGACCACAGAATCATTGCCCTAATGAGTCACACCTTGAAACTATTTTTAAAGATCATACATAAACGAATTTATAAGGAATTAGAACAACACATCAGTGACACTCAAACACTCAAATGAGGAAGGAGGAAGGGCGTGGGAACGGGAACAAGAGAAGCACTCTTCGTACTGAACGTATTGAGATAGAGATGCATAGATATGAATCATGATATGCACTTCTGCTTTATCGACTTTCAAAAGGCATTTTATAGAGTCGAACACTCCAAACTCCAAGAGATACTAAAGAGGAAAAACACTGATAGTAAAGACATAAGCATAATATCCAAGCTCTGTTGCACCAAACAGCACGAGTCAAAGAGATTAATATATGTCGAGGTGTTAGACAGGGATGTGTATTGTCACCTCTCTTATTTAATGTGTATAGTGAGGTTTCTTTGAATCTTTGAAGAAGCGCTCTCAAGAGAAACCGGTGGTGTAAACGGGGAAATAATTAACAACTTGCTATCCGAAGACGATACCGTTATTGTCACCGACAGTCTAGGAGACCTACAACATCTGGTTGAGTTAACAATCATTTTCTGCAATAGAGCATCTATAAATATCAATTACGACAACCTGGAATTGGTATCCTGCTACAAATATCTAGGCACATGGATAACTGAAACAGCAGAACACACAAAAAATCAAATATTGCATTGAAGTAGCTCGCAGCGCTTTTATAAAAATGCATATAATACTCTGCAGCCGAGAAATAACATTAGAACTGAGACCAGAAATGCTTAAATGCTATACAGTATATTCTCCTTTCTATTGTATGGAATGGAGGTTTAAACACTTAAATCAGAAAACATCAATAACATAGAAGCATTTGAAATGTGGTGTTATAAGAGAATGCTGAGCGAATACCATGGGTTGACAAGGTTTCGAATAAAGCCAAATAAATTTGCAGCACCATAAAAAGACGACAACTAGAATATCTAGGAGTCGTTCTAAGAAGAGATAGATACAAGATCCTGAAGCTAATTATTCAAGGTAAAATGAAAGGCAGAAAAATAATATCTTGGGTGCGCAACTTGAGAGGGTGGTTTGGATGCATGTCCGCAGAACTCTTCAGGCGGGCGATTGATAGGGTTCGGGTAGTGGTCATGGTTTCCAATCTCCGATAGTAGCGGAATTTCAAGACTCAGAAGCAATTATACAGGGTGTCCCGTAAGCACATGATCAACAGTACTGCGATATTCTTTGGATAAGAAAAAATCATGGGATGGTCACTTGCCAGTGAGTCAATTGTGGTTTGGAGTTCATCAAAAAACGAGTCTCTCAGGAGTTGCGGTCTGTTCTTCTGGTGCATATACTTTTTCTTCTGGTACATTGATTGTTTGGTCGTCTGACTTTAGTGTTACAGCTATAATTCGTGGGCTGATGTAGTTGCATTCCTTCATACAATTTTCGTATTTTGTACTGATTGCCATCGCAACACCCTCTCATGCTCTTTCGTGCTTTTCAACTACGCTGTAGACCACAATATATTCTGCATATTTCTTTTGTCCTCTTCGTTTCATTTAAGTTTCCTGCAGTTTCCTTTGTGGTTTCTTTTTCCTAGGGTCGGCTGCTAGCCTGGCCCTGGAACCTTCCTCCTTTACTCGGGCATAGGACCATCAGCATAGTCGTCAGCTATGCTGATGCTAGCAAGCTACTCAGTTCACCCAATGACCATACAGGAAGAGTTCACTGGAATTTGAGATACCAAAAAGTACAGTTCAACAGGTCGTAAGGCAGCAGCTCCTCCGTCCTTATCATGCGACAGCTATTCAGGAACTTTTACCACTTGAATTTGGAAGAATACTTCAATTTCGACGCTTCAAACTTCACCAGTAGGGTTATGTTCACTGATGAAGCCGGTTTTACCAGAAGTGGTGTTTGCAATTCCCATAATTTTTACCATTACGCAGAAGAAAACGTTTATGCGAGGCATATTAATCACTTTTAGGTGGAATGTGGAATAAATGTTTGGGCCAGGATCATCGGTATCATCCTCATTAGGCCTTATGTCATGCCGAGCAGCTTGAATGGCCAAAAGTATCTAAATTATTTGAAGAATATTTTTCCGATTCTAATGGAAGATTTGCCTCTCGATTTTCG
>NW_026018508.1:1354149-1359769 GCF_020466585.1 Dendroctonus ponderosae
ACGTATATCGAGCGCAGATTGAATACCTCCTCAGAATAGAGCTGCTGAGTTGGGAATCTTTTTTGCTTTCTATATATAACTCTTAAAATAAAGTTTTGTACTACATTAAGTTGCATAATTGAATTTTTATATAGACCTCCCCAGACAATGACCGWWGCAAAGATTCAACCAATGAGTTTTTGTTCAAAAGGTTCCTTGACATGTGGAAACAATATATTAGTTTGCGAATATTATCTGTTAACTTCAGGATGTGTTGGTCCCATTTCAAGTACCTGTCAAATTCTTGGTGAATTGAACCTCTTTAATGTCGTTTGACTCAAGTGTAATTTGGTTAAAAGCAGGAAGATTGGCAGTTGTGATGGAAAATGCAATGCAATTTGTTTTTTGCATATTTAGACTTAATTTAAAAGAATCCAGCCAGTGCTTAAGTAATTCCAGTCCTAGTTCTGCTGCCCTTCTTGTATCTTCCCAAGAACATCCATAAAACACCGCTACCGTATCATCTGCATATGAAATTAATAAACCATTCTGTATGTCAACCCTTAACTCTCAAAAACTCTCTCAACTCTCAAAAAGGTGCAACACTGGACCCCTAACACCATACGAGCTCAAAACCTCTAACAAGCGGTCATGCGGCACGGTGTCAAAAGCCCTGGCCAGGTCCAAGAACACTGCCAAACAGTTTCTATTATTTTCCAAAGCGCCATTGACCTGTTTAGTCAGTTCATAGACAGCATCCGATGTGCTAAGTCCCCAATGAAACCAAATGTTTCTGTGTTAATAAATTATTTTTTTGTAACTAATCTATAAGCCTATCCTTTAAACATTTTTCGAAGATCCTAGCAAAAGTATTAATTATGCTTATCGGGCGATAGTTTCCTATTTCAGATTTGTCACCTTATTTGTAAATAGGTGATATTATTGATTTTTTAAAATGAGTAGGCACTAGTCCTTTTTCAAAAATTAAATTTATGATATGAATTAAAGGTTGAAGAAGATACATATGAAAATCTTTTATAAATCTTGACTTATTCTATCTATTCCGGTGGAGGAGAATGTATATGCTTTCTTATTTCATTCCTATCAGTTGGCTTCAGAAACATTGCAGATGTACTGTTATAATTAATTTTAAATGGCTCTTTCGGGTTCTTTATATTGATTCACACATCTACACCAATGTTTATAAAGTAATGATTACAGAAATTCGCCATGTCCCTGTTATCAGAGAAGTCTTATATAAAGTTAGAAATCCCAGGGCTTCCAGGAAAAGTCATTTGCCAGTCTGCTACAAGAACCAATTTAAATGTTAGGTCACGAGAAAGGTATTTAGCGAAGTTAAGAAGTTTATGAAAAGATCCCACTTGCCCATAAAAGCCTTACTCGTACTTGACAATGCTCCAAGCCACCCAATGACGAATAACTTAAATCTAGTGAGGGTCATCCAAACCATCTTACCACCAAACTGCACACTTTTAATGCAGCCAATGGATTAAAATGTTGTCCAAAAAGTAAGGTTTCGTATAAAAATAAATTGCTGATGCATATTATATCTCAGGGTGGTGACATAAAGCAGAGCCTTAAAGAATTGAATTTGAAGAATGTTGTATTCTCTCTCGCTTCATCTCCATGGGAAAAGTTATGGCCTACAAAGAATGCTGTATCAGAAACAGAAGACACAGAAGAATGAGATGAAGATAATTTACCTATTGCAGATTGGTTTAAAAATCTACCAGAAAGACGATTGGAGACAAGTAAAAACAAATTCCTGGTTTGAAGAGACCGAAGAAACAGGAACTTATGACAGATGAGGAAATATGTGAAGCAGTACAAGAAGAATAAAGTCATGTAGTTATTGAAAGCACCAATTACTACAACTGAAGAAGTCAAGCAATCAGACACAAAAAAGTCGAAAAAAGATGAAGCATTTTATTGTTTTAATACCTGCATAACATGGGCAGAATCAAACGGCATATCTGCCAAATATATAATTCTTTGAAACATGCGAGAAAAAGTTTTTAAGCGACTGCAAGTTGCACAAAAGCAGACCTCCATCAAGGATTATATATTTTAAAACTATGTCTGAACTTACATGTTAATTTTGAAATACGTGTTAGTTACAATAAAATATGTCGAACAAGAACACAAATATGTACATACATACATACATTATAACTATTTTCGTTATGAAACGGTTTATTTTATTTGTTGTATTTTTCCCTCTGTAATCCAGTAATACGGCACCTTTCGGCTTTCAATAGTGCGGTATTAGTGACATTGGTACTGTACTTTTAAATTTCAATGTGTTAATCTTCCAAGAAAACACAGAAATAAAGGATAAAACACTGTAAACGATATTTTCGTATTAATTACTCGCTTTGCCTAAATAAATCGTCAATAATTGTGTAAAATATAACTCTATTATTACTGTATATTTGTCATTTTCAAATACAGAATGCAATGCAAATTATATTTGCCACTAACAATATTGACATCTCAGTTAGTCTAAATATTAAATATAGGGTGTTGATGCTAAAATCCATACATAAATATTTAATTGCAACGACATTTATTTTGAGTTCTGCTCCCAGTTATTATTAATAATTTGAAAATTTCATTATTGAGTGACTCAATATTAACCAAATGAAAATAATGACAATAAATATAGTTAATTCTACGCTATGGCTTCGACTCAATAGGAAAATAGTAAACATGGACTAAAATCTGAATATTGATTTATTTCTGCGATTAACGATGCTTTGTAAAAACTAAACAGCTTCATTAGAACAAAAATACATATGTTTAAAAATATATGCAATTATTACTTTGCGACACACAGAATTATTATACACGGATACACACATATCTGTTATTTGAAGTGAAAATATAAAAGGAGCAATTAACGGTCTTTGTAGTCCAGGAAGCAAGCTGTTTATAAAAACCCTTTGCCTGTATTTGTCAGTGCTATACCTGAAATGAACTCTTTTTAACCGTAAATTACACGCTAGTTTATTTATGATACACTTTTTGCTATGTAGAAAACAAAGTAAAATAAACAGAGCAAGCGAAAAGCCTAGAATTAGCCATGTGATTCAGAATAGAGTACGTGTTTACAGTGTGTAAATTACATACTCAATTTTTTATTTCCAATGAGAGGGATGTTTACTTTAAGAAAATGGTTGTTCTAAGTTATGCACCAGGTTCTGACTTAAAAATAAAAAATCTGCACACAAATTAAAAATATATAGAATGGTAGTTGCAACAGTTACAGAAATAATTTTAAATGTATCCATCTGGTTCCGAAGAAATTTGCAAGTTTCAAAAAATATACGCCAATCCACTCACATCCCAATTATATTTAAAAGAGTTGAGCTTGTTGACTCAAGCTGCTATACGCACGAATATGCGATATTCGAGGGCGCTTGGCAGAAAATCTATGAACATTTCAATAAATCTCGACATATTTCTGGTAAAACGAGCTATCAAATTGTACATAAAATTATGGTTTAAAATATTTAGTGTCTGCCTTTCTGTATTAATTATGCATGGGCAACTCAGTTAATTTTCAGGAGTTGGCGCAGTGTTGCCGAAATGGCTCGATGCGCCAATTCAACGTACTGGCGCAGTCCCTCACTAAAAGTGCTGCAGAGTAAGACGCGGTGAGTTATACCGAATAACTCAGAAACGAAAAATACTCTACAAGTTCAGAGTTGTGCGTTCATTAAAAAAGACTGCGCTCTAAGAGCCGTCAAAATTTCAAACTTCACGCATAGTTAAGAACATTTTCGCAAGGTGTGAGAGAACTAATACTGAGATAGATTTGGGAGCAATACAATTTTTCAAAAACAAATTTATCAGAATCGAAAAATACTCTTCAAGTTCAGAGTTGTGAGTTCAGTAAAGCAGAGGGCGCAGTAAAGCAGAGTAAAGCAATGTCGTGAAAATTTCAAATTTCACTGATCGCTAAGAAAATGTTTCTCATAATTTGAACAAACGCTTGATTTGAAAACTCATCTTTAAGAAAATTTTCGCAAGGTTTCAAAGAACCAATGCGGGACACATTTTGAATCGAGTTTTTCGAAACTAAATTTCTCAGAAACAAAAAACACTCTACAAGTACAGAGTTGCGCGTTCAGTAAAGAAGAGTGCGTTCTCAAGTTCGTCAAAATTTCTTCCAAAACTAATTCAAATCAAATGAAATCCTCAACTTTGTGCCCTTCTTGTCACTCGCGAATATTGAAATTCTGTAGAACACTTTTTTAAAAATATAATTTTTACGTAAACAAGCACCTAAATGTATGATATTCAAATTTCGTGAGACTTCATGTGACAAATCCCCCAGAATTTTCGCAGGCACGTTGTTATATATAACAAATTAACATTCTCCATCTAATGATATAAAAACTAACTGTAGCTCAAATGGTTCATGAGCAACGTCAAGAAGGGTGGCGTCATGTTTCAGTCGATTTTACAATAAAAAACTGGTTCTTTTTCAGTCAGATAATGAATATGGGACTAAAATTTCTACAACCAGGGCCAATGTTATGCCAAACTTACCAAAGCTGCATAGTGCCACCTGGGTAGAAAGACGAAAATGTTCTTAGTACACCAGGAAATCTGTCCAAAGACACATTTATTTGAAATAAATCAATCAGCAAAGCAAAGAGGAAGAAATATAAAGAATCCATAAAACTTTAGTTGCCTGTCGGAAAAGGAAACCCAGTACAAGCTATAATATTTATAGATTAGAGATCATTCTCACCAGCGTTCTGCACGCTGGCGCCCCATCCTTCATTTTCTACTCATAAATCCTCAAAAAGTTCACTACACGTTCGCAAACGGTGCCTGTGCGCATTGCGGTTTCCAAAGAAAAATTTCACGTGTCAACTTAACGAAAGTCAACAACAATTAACCCAAAAACGCCCCAAGCGCCGATTTTTCACTAATTTAATTAATTTCAATTTCAAATCATTTATATTTGTCTGAATTGCACTCAGCTGCAGTGGTTATTGCACAACCCCAAAACTAAAATTAATAACGGAATTAATTTTCCTTTTCTAAAAATATTGGCTAAACAGAAAAAGGGGAAATATTTCATTTCAAAAGACACTACTGCGCAATTTCTGAGCGGTCAACAGCAAAATTCCGCATCAACTCAACAGCCCAACTCAACAACACAGTGTTACCCAGGCCAAGTATTAATATGCAAACTTATCTATCTGCATGTGTTAATATTATGAAATATATAACAAATAATAAATTTAGTAGTTAAATTTAAAGTTTAAGATTGTTGTGATAAGTTTTAGAAAAGCAATTCTATCACTACTTCATATTATCTACTTCATACACTTTATACACATAAGCTGATTACAATTAAACAATTTACATCACAATTGGGAATGTAATTATTTTTAATGATATAACAGTATACGGAATTAACTACTGTTTTTTGTTTTTTTTTTAAACTTCTTGTTCAGTATTTCGCCTCAAAAATTTCTGTTTTTAAAAAAGACAGAATTTCCTCACGGCTTTTATTACAGATTGATAAATAGTGCTCCTATTTCGCAATAAGAACGAATTATTTATCAAAAAGTAATCAAGAACTATCACCTAGAGGGTATCC
>NW_026018508.1:1360768-1364012 GCF_020466585.1 Dendroctonus ponderosae
TAAAACTGATGATGGTGGAAAACACCGAAACGTTTTTTTAAATTGATAAATGAACAATAAATGACTGAAGAACCCAGGATTTGATTTTAATTTTGGAATTAAATATAACACGAGCACGAATAACAGATTCAATATCTTATGAAAATTGCTAAACACAAAATGATAAATGTTGTCATTGGGATTGAAGAAGCTTTTTCTCAGCTGTGCCTTAGTTGAAAGTTATCGGTTAAATATCCGTCAAACTCTTTGCAAATATTTCCATTGTCAATAACTACCACCTTAGAAAGCTGTTTGCAAAACCTCAAATGTGCAATCATGGTAAAAAACTTTGGACGTGAATAATGAGATAAAATTTAATAATATTAGCAATATTATACTGTCACGGTATAGCAGCCAGCCATTTCTTGTATGACATCTTCTAAAATATAGATGGGATAAAGAATTTGCATAGTCACTTCGCTTGGACTGAGTTGGCTTGATAATTTCTTGTGGGCAATATAATCGAATGCGAAACGTTGCAATACTTGTCCAAAACATATAGCCTTCGACCAGAAAGTAAATCGCAGGAAATTGAAGTTTAATTTCAGTTAATTTCGGAAAACGATGTCTGCTAATTTTAATTGCAAGATATTCTTTAAATTTAATTGAGTTCTACAGCTCAACATTCTAATAAAGCAGCACAAAAGTCGCTTACTTTTTCCAACTTATCATGAAGTATGGAGACTTTTTCTCTTCTTTCTAAGAATTCTAGAATAAGTTTGGAACCGCATAGATACTCAAAGCAGATTTTTTCAGGAATATTTTTAGACAAATCTCACATAAACTAGCAAAAAAACTTGTAAAAATATATGTTTTGTACTTAATTTAAAAAACATCAGTTATTTGTGTCAGCGGCTCAGTTGCCCCACTACATCATTTAAAAACTGAGAAACCCCCCATAAATTGTCCATGTTTTCAAATTTTGATTCTGAATACGGGATTGTTGAGTTGAGAATATGGTATAGTGCAAAAACTAGGTTTTGTGATCAAAAGCATCAGATATTAATTAATTAATCCTTTAATTCGAATTAATATGCCAGCAACGGTGGTGTTCAAAATAAATCAAGTCATAAGATAAAGAAAAAGAAGAAACATCTTACTAGATATTCCTATGAAACTGCTGTTCTTAGAGGTAGAACAGTTCTCATAATTTAATACGATATGACACACGCGATATTAATGATATTAGTAAAACCGTTTAAGGGCTAGATTTCGGTGTAAAGACTTGAATGTTTATAGTTATCTAGGAAATTTAACGTCTGAAACTGTTTCGTACTGGGATTTTTTGTTCAAAGAAAATTTTTATTGATTTAAACAACACAAAAACCGATTATTATGCATGACGGAAATGTTTAGTTTGTAATCAACATTATGGCTGCGATAATATAAAACGCTTTCAGAAAATACCAAGTATGACATTTCAACTTACTTTTGCTGTGTTTGCCTTTATTGTATGTATTTTTGTTTGAATAAGTTGTAGTTTTTGGAGTAAATTGTATTTAGGGAAAAGTGGTCTGACTGTGCCATTTAAGCACAAAACTACCTTTCAAACGCTTGAGAACTTAAAAAAACTGACGGGTTTGTAAAATTATGAAATAGATTTACGATTTGCTAACGGTTTATAATATTTAGGATAAAACCCCAAAACACACAAAATATAAACAAACAAAAATTGAACCATCAACGAAATAATAACATTTTCTGTAAATTCGCGTTGTACCTTCAGTACCCATATGTTTATTTTTCCATATTATGCCCCGCATATATCCTGATATCCTAGCGGCTGCTATTGTTTGTGTTCGGACTTTTTCTTAAAGGTTTCTATTACTTGTCAGATTAACGCTTAGGTATTTAAAAGACATGATCTGTTCTACATTTTTATTGTAGATCGCTGACTTCCACCTTCTCGGTTGCTTAAGATTGTCAGTGACTTTGATGTGACTTGATCACCATGTGAAATTCTTTGAAGCTCTTGTTCGAATCTATAAAGTAGTTTCTGCAGATGGCCCTCATCTTTCGATATTATCACCGGGTCGTCAGCGTAAAAAATATTTTAAATTCTTCCTTCGCAGTTCATATTCTTCCCAGCGGATTTTACTTCCATGATGATCTTTTCCATTAATTATGACCGAGATATTACTGGTAATGTGCCGAAAAGTCATTCAAAATTACCTCAAAAGGACGGAGGCTTGTAGGAGGTCCCGTGGAGGTCATTTGAACGATACTGTTTTTCACGTATAATGGCAAGGTTTAATCTTTATGTTGAATTAAAATTTTCGTCTCCATCTGAATATTTTGTGTGGTTTTTTCTTACTTTACTTTCCCAAGTATAAAATGGATAACCCTGTATATTGTATTAAATAAAATATGCAAAAAACCTTTTTTTTGCATATTTTTCAGTTTTTGCTATGTATACCCATACGAACGCCCAGTTCTTGTCCTATTTTGCCTTCACATTTTTTTAAAATCACGTCGTACGATTAACAAAGAGTTTATTAACTCACAAAACAACCGTCTAATCGTTATGAAACTCACATATTTAATACATACAATTTATTCTTACAAATGGATTTCTGACGTAAGCACTAAAACATAATTGACAAAAATAGTAAAATAAACTATTTTCCTTTGGTCTTCAGTTAGTCTCATGTAGGCAGTTGTTGCTACGCTAGGTTTGGGACTCTTCGAAACGTAGAACGACGAAAAACTCAGAAAAATAGTTTATATTAAAATTTGAATTACAGTCAGCAAAACTTACATGAAAAATAGTAAATAGACAATAATAGTCAAAAAGCGAAATTATTAAAATTGTTAAATAAAACAAAATACATTATTTTAAATATTGAACAGAACAAACCTATTTACAAATAAACTTTACTTCAACTCACAACATTCAATGTCGCTGTAGCTCTCAACAGAATGACAGAAATATCTCCGGGAAGACATATAATTCCGGTTGCAATGCGCAACGTCATTAATTCTTCAAAAGATTCTGCGTAGAAGAAACGAAAATATTGTGCATATAAGGTTTTATGGGACATAAATAACGCCGATGCAGTTGAAGTAAAAAGTTCAAAACAGTTTAAAATATTTTCAAAAATATTAATAAGCATTTAACACTCATCTCTATGTTTTTCGTGAAGATATCTTGCTTTATTTTTCGTAGTCCGGCCAGAGTGACCACAGCTCACGAACGGTTATACAT
>NW_026018508.1:1365011-1367227 GCF_020466585.1 Dendroctonus ponderosae
TTTCCGGGCTTTGAAGCCGTGGTCTATGGGAATTTCTTCCTGACGTTTCGTCCACAACTGCGGTGGACATTTTCAAAGGCGATGAGGCAGTGGGCGAAGTAATCTCCCATGCTTTCCGACTAAGACTGGTTCAACTGCTAGATTCCCCGTCGTATTTATGCAGCCCAGCCGTGTGTACTCATGCGTGGGGGTTCAAATGCTTCGGCGCAGACGCTGTTTGGCGCGACGTCAGGAAGAAATTCCCATAGATAACGTCTTCAAAGCCCGTAAAACATTCCTAAATGTGATTTAACCGGCCGTGAAAACGCTCATAGTCTGTCTAAATATTGTTTGAATACCGGCGACTTTGGTGTCTGCACACGAACCACATTTTTGTTGCCCGTCTGCTGGAACCTGTTCAGTCCTGTGAGTTCGATACAGGACGACAATCGCTAGTAGGCTTGGGTAACTCAATGGCTTTTTAGGAGTTGGCGCAGTGCTACGGAAATGGCTTCGTGCGCTAAAGCTCCGGCGCAGTAATTTATTTCCGTGGCTGCGAAAATGTTGATGACTTTTTTCACTTGTTTTTAGATTTATTTTGAGGGCTATTTATCAATAATATTTTTAGCGTTTCTTCAAAATTTTCCAGTTTCAGCAAAGTTACTTTTTTTTCTAAATGCTCAATTTTCTAAAGATTCACTCAAAAATACTGACAATCTTGAGGTATTTTGGGTTACAAATTATAAAACAAATTTTATCAGAACATTCGCCTCCTTCGCCACTTTCTAAAAAGTTGTGAAATCCCTTTCTAGCTTCGAATTTGGGACAAAAATTTAAAAAAATCTATCAAAAAACTAAATAATCGAAAGTGTATAATAAAGTATTTGGAAAACTCGTCACTTCCAGTCCTCTGAAGACGGTAGAGTTGCTTAATAAAATGACAAGCGTCTACGTATACAGCATTTCATGTCACTTCCATCGATTGCGGCGATTCGAACCACTTACCGGTTTCGTTGACAAGTTCTACTAATTAGTTAAGACAATTTAAGGTTAGGTAATTTTGATTATTGTTTGATGATAATTATTTTATAATTTGTCGACTTAAACAACCGCTAGTCCGCCAATAATTATTTTGATTCTCTCGTGACTTTCGAACCCTATATAAGCTCTAGATAAATATGACAAACAAATAGTAACGTACATAAATCTATAGGTATATCTTATACGCTCTTGGCTAGTAATTTATAATTTTTTTAAGAGGGATTGTTTGAATTTGTTGGAACAAAAATAATAGCATTGTCTTTATATTAGCACAAAGAATGACAGTGATAATTATGAGTATTTTTAAATTCATCAGCTTAAATAGGTATTAGATTTTGTATTCATAGTATTTAAATGAACAAATTAAACCATTAAATAAATCTCTTAAAAAGTTAGGCTTATTGTTTATTTGACAGTATATTGAATATCCTTACATACATCCATACATTTATATGGCTAGTTTTCAAATTAGTAAATACATTCCATATATTTATTTATCGGTAAAACGTATAATAAACACCACCCAAGTGGTAATAACAAGTAAGAGTGCTTGTCACATTAAATACTTAAAATGTAATAGAAAAATGTTGCATTATTGCTAAAATGTTTAAAATTTCTGATTACAAATCCTAGTATATTATATGCCTGAAATAATGAAATTAATTTACATCTTACTAAAATGTCGCACTACGATATTGGTTTTCCACTTTTGTTGGGATAGTGGAAAAAGGCAATTTTCATGTGTTGCTTATTGTGACATGTTAAACAAAATCCAAAGGGTTTACGGTTACAACAAAATACCGGGAAAAATTCACATAACCTTAAATCGTCTTAAATCATAACAAACCGCTAGGTTCGCATCGCCGCAATCGATAGAAGTGACAAGAAGTGTATAAAATGCGGTTTTTTAGTTTTCCCTGATTTTTTTGCTGTGCCTTCTATTCAAAAATACTCTATTTTGTAGAGTTTTACTTAAAAATACTGACGATCTGAATGTATTTTACGCGAAAATTTACAAGATATACTTATAGCTTTCTAGGAATTTTACAAAAACTTTTTTCGGTGTCGAGTTCGGGATAATAACAGAAATAAATTTATCCCGTTTTTCCCCGAAAACTATTAATGTTTTCGCAAAACCCGATTACAGAATTAAAAGTTTTTAATCCAAAACGCCAAAAATATAATTTTCTGTAAAT
>NW_026018508.1:1368226-1386649 GCF_020466585.1 Dendroctonus ponderosae
TGACGTTTCGTCCACAACTGCGGTGGACATTTTCAAAGGCAATGAGGCAGTGGGCGAAGTGATCTCCCGTGCTTTCCGACTAAGAATGATTCAACTGCTAGATTCCCCGTCGTATTTATGCAGCCCAGCCGTGTGTGCTCATGCGTGGGGGTTCAAATGCTTCGGCGCAGACGCTGTTTGGCGCGACGTCAGGAAGAAATTCCCATAGATCACGTCTTCAAAGCCCGTAAAACATTCCTAAATGTGATTTAACCGGCCGTGAAAACGTTCATAGTCTGTCTAAATATTATTTGAATACCGGCGACTTTGGTGTCTGCACACGAACCACATTTTTGTTGCCCGTCTGCTGGAACCTGTTGTCCTGTGAGTTCGATACAGGACGACAATCGCTAGTAGGCTTGGGTAACTCAATGGCTTTTTAGGAGTTGGCGCAGTGCTACGGAAATGGCTTCGTGCGCTAACGCTCCGGCGCAGTAATTTATTTCCGTGGCTGCGAAAATGTTGATGACTTTTTTTACTTGTTTTTAGATTTATTTTGAGGGCTATTTATCAATAATATTTTAAGCGTTTCTTCAAAATTTTCCAGTTTCAGCAAAGTTACTTTTTTTTCTAAATGCTCAATTTTCTAAAGATTCACTCAAAAATACTCACAATCTTGAGGTATTTTGCGTTACAAATTATGAAACAGATTTTATTAGAACATTCGCCTCCTTCGCCACTTTCTAAAAAGTTGTGAAATCCCTTTCCAGCTTCGAATTTGGGACAAAAATAAAAAAAAAATCTATCAAAAAACTAAATAAGCGAAAGTGTATAATAAATTATTTGGAAAACTCTTCACTTCCAGTTCTCTGAAGACGGTAGAGTTACTTAATAAAATGACAAGCGTCTACGTATACGGCATTTCATGTCACTTCCATCGATTGCGGCGATTCGAACCACTTACCGGTTTCGTTGACAAGTTCTATTAATTAGTTAAGACAATTTAAGGTTAGGTGATTTTGTTTATTGTTTAATGATAATTATTTTATAATTTGTCGAGATTAACAACCGCTAGTCCGTCAATAATTTTTTTGATTCTCTCGTGACTTTCGAACCCTATGTAAGCTCTAGATAAATATGACAAACAAATAGTAACGTACAGAAATGTATAGGTATATTTTATACGCTCTTGGCTAGTAATTTATAATTTTTTTAAGAGGGATTGTTTGAATTTGTTAGAACAAAAATAATAGCATTGTCTTTATATTAGCACAAAGAAAGACCGTGATAATTATGAGTATTTTTAAATTTATCAGCTTAAATAGGTATTAGATTTTGTATTCATAGTATTTAAATGAACAACTTAAACCATTAAATAATTATTCATTAAATAAATCTGTTAAAAAGTTTGGCTTATTGTATATTTGACAGTATATTGAATATCCTTACATTTTTAGGAATTTTTATTAACAAAAACTTTTTTCGGTGTCGAGTTCGGGATAAAAACAAAAATAAATTTATCACGTTTTTCCCCGAAAACTATTAATGTTTTCGCAAAACCCGATTACAGAACTAAAAGTTTTTAATCCAAAACGCCAAAAATATAATTTTCTTCTTTTACGGCAATAATGGGGTCTTCGCAACCTAAAATTACAAAATTGATTTTGCTAGAAAATTCGCCTCATTTATCGGTTTGCAGGGAATTTTAGAAAACTCTTTTCATCTTCTAATTTGGCACACAAGCCAAATTATTTTATTCAGTTTTCCAGCGAAAGTAATTAAAATTATCTTGAAAAAAACGACCAGAGCAAAAGTTTAGAAAAAATCATTGGCAAAATTAGCCGCTTTCAAGATTTTTCAAGTTTCTTTAAAATTTCAGGTCATTCCAGTTCGAGCAAAGTTTCTTTAAGCAGTCTACTAAAAAACGCTTTATTTTCAAGTTTTCCTTAAAAATAAAATGAAAATTTCCAATTTTCAGGTATTTTCAGCAAAAATTTATGAAGCAAATTTTCAACAGGAGCCATTTCAGGACCCAAACACTCGACTCCTGAACAGTATACTTTTTCCTGGAACCTTTTGCAGCTTCGAATTTTGGACAAAACCCTAATAATTTTTTCTGGATTTTTTGGGAAGTGAAAGTTTATAATCAATTATTCGGAAAACTTGTGACTTTTGTCGCTGTGAAATTTGATTTATTTAACTTCCGGTTCGTTTACGTTTAGGTCAATATTTTTAACGAAAAGTCTCTAAACAGAACAACCCGTTTTTTTCCTAACGTTTTACTGTAAAATACTGAAAAACTAAGAGTCTTATACGAAAAGTTTAAAATATGGGTTTTACAAGTAAGGTCGTCGTCTTTACAGTTTGGTATTCTTTATCGGTCTTTTTCGATTACCCGCTTTACCTTTGAATTTTGGACAAAATCGAAACAAAGTTATGTTTTTTTTTTCGACAAATTTTAAGTTTTCTCCAAAAACGACCAGAGAAAGCAAAAGCATTTAAGCAATATTTGGAAAACTCGTCACCTTCATCGTTCTAAAAATATCTTAGGTTTTTTTTTTAATTTCCGGATTTTCCCGTTTTAGACCAAATAGTTTCAAACAATCGCATGCGCGGTTGAGCAATATGTTGATGGATTTTTTGTTAGATGTTAAAATTCCGTTATCGGCCATGAGTTATAACTCATTAACCACTGAGTTAAAACTCATTAACTCAGAGAGTGGCATCAACTCAAAAGCGCAACTCAACAAGCCTTGAGAACAGCTTAGATCCTGTCTTGTGTATGAGTAACTGCATCAGCAGTTCTAAAAGTTTGGTTTTCGCTGTTAATCATGCTTCTTTCGCATATTGAAGCTGCTGGTTTCGCTAGAATGTTTTCAAAGGTTGTTTAATATTATTTCCATTATTGTTGATAAAGAATACCAAAAAACTTAATTAATCGAGACTCACAAATAAAGAAGTGATATGAAAGAAGTACATTTAACTTGGAAATCTACAGCAGAGATTATGTATCATATAAAGAAATAATCCAAGTGATGGTATCTTGTGATTTTCTGCTCAGAAATCCATTAGTCTCAGTCCGTCACTGCTCAAGACGAACTACGAGCAGTATAGTATTGCTAAAATAATATCGATCTGAGGAGGCCGCATGCGTTCAGAGTCAGCGATGTTTGGTATACTCAGCATCCTGGTCCAGCCCGGGCGATGCGGTAGTCAGTATTTGGATGAACTGGCGCGAACAGGTGTTAAGTTCCTCTTCAGGCGCCACCCTGAGACTTCGCAATCGCGTTTTCGCGGCGGAAGCTCGACGTTTCGTGTGTTTGCGACTTGTTTAATTGTGCCCACTGACTGTTGGGCGCGATTTAACTTTGGAATTTATATGGTGAATTGAAACTAATTTTGGGAATTGAATATTAGTTCAGGGCATGAATGGATAGGGTGAGTTAGCAAAACATATTTTTTGAATAAAACTAGTTAAATGAGTGAAAAAAACCATAAAATTTTGATGGCTTAAATTTGACTTGAATTTTTATTTACTTGCAAACGTGTTATGAGAGCTCCAAACGGTTCTTCTTAGAGGCAGTTATCTCATAATTTAATGCGATATGACGCACACGAAATTAATTATATTCATAAAGTCATTTAAGGGCCGTACATGTATTTATTTTATAATAATGCTTCCAGTTTTGCTTTAAAGGCGCATTGCTGTTAAAATTTCACGGATGGTTGATGCTGCAATTTTTTACTCTTGCATTCTTTCTATAGGCAATAAAGTTTATCATACCCCCCTTGGGTAATGACAACTGACTTTGTTTTAATAGTTTCTTCTTAGTTGCTTCTAAGGTAATATCGGAGTATGAAATGTGGTCATATTTTKTATGAGTATGCACTAGGCWTTGAGAATTGAGATAATGCAAATGAAAATRAAAACAAGAAYTTTTTTTGTCAAYTTAGMRTTTTGAAGAAAATGCTTGGGCAAAATGCAACAAGTATTTATAGTAGTTGTCTCAGCATATGAGGTACTTTAATAAAAGAGAAAATGATCATTWWTMAACTGGAAAAGGTTTTTAGGCAGATCGTTTATTTTTATTTGACCAACGTYTYTGTAGCTTTAGTGGCGATATTCAGCGATAAGATACAGCTRGTTTGCTGACCAAGAGTACGAAAACMCTTGAAGCAGTTATAAATGCACAKAGTTAGAGTGRAATGCATTTCTTGWAGTTAKTACGTTYGTGTTTCAWTASTGTCCTTTWCCTACTACAAGTTTAGGGCAAACATMTGTAGGAACCAAAAATKYTTAACAATTTTCCAATTTTAACCTTTAGTTWACAGTCATTWTCTATAGTTTGTCAAGCAATATTTGTGSTGCTATTTATGTACCAATGTCGCGGTTTTGACTAAGCRTACTTTYATAAAWGATGTTTTMYGCGCTGYTTGAATGCCCTTATAATCGCGGTTTCCAACTTCTATACTCAATATGTCAATAAAGCAATATAAAAGCATTTTGRGAAATWTATATTACTACCTAAGTGTGTRTTACCAYTTAACTATCTATACATTTTCCGAAATAACATCAATASGWMTCAMATAAAAATTAAAAAATATTTTGCTAAGAATATGGGTTTCTCTGAGTGACACAWGCGSAAATKGTCGAYCTTGTTYTATTTAAGAAATGTATCTTAAATCATTTATTTTAAACTTTKTCTTCTWAGAGTGCAACATATGGAATATTAGAAGAAACATRAAATATCTTTGTTWTGWGATTTCCTCTAAAAGTTCTACAGCACGAAAATTAAAGCTTAAATATTTCTGCTTAACAATCCATTTTAAATAAAAAGATTAAYMAAATTTTAGGAAAAAGCTAAAAATCAGTGAGTCTTGAAATTACAACTATTTTGAAGTAGAAGGAACTAACTTAGACAGGTGGGCAAAATAAAAATATTGAAAAGCGTAACCATTTTTCATTATTTACCTTGGAACTTTTTCATTGCCCTAAGGATACAAATATGACTTCTCAATATCGAGATGGAGTAAATAATGGTGACTTCTCTTCTCTGGTTAGAAGTAAAAAAGCTCGTTACATGTTCCGGTTTTCGTTTGAGGTCAGAATGTAGCTAGACACAATTCATATTTAAATGTTGACTGATAAGACGTATAGACATTCTGTATCATATTAAAAATAATTTTTAAAAGTCATCTATCTTTTCCTTATTAAACTTCCAGTTCACATAATTCCCCTGTTGAGAAATAAGGGTTCCTGTTCCAATTATCAAGTATCTGCCGCATTCCATGAAGGTTAACTACATGCTGAACATATTTCTGAATTCACCAATACCACAAGGGAGAATTCCAGAAATTTGAGTATTGCATGTGATACGATAATAGCCCTCGTTAACGCTATTATTCCGCAGTCTATTAAGGGTTAGTTAGTCAAAAGTCAGTACAAGTTTTAGAAGTTGCTTTTTTGAATTACAAATTATATTATGGGAATGTAACATTCTTTATTTTGTTGATACTGATTATTAAAGTAATTGCAAGACAAATATATTAGCGAACCAATTATTTACGCAGGTGAAACACATAAACTTTCGGGGTGTATGGGAGATTTACGAGGCCATTTAAAATTTATATGCCGGTTGATTGAAATTGGTCGCTATTCCTTTAAAGGGGTTATTTGGGATTTCTTCAGGAGTACGGGAAAATGCAAACGGCTTAGAGACTATTGTGTATTTTTAAAGGTATACATCGAAGATATTTTTTTTACTCCGTGAATTGCAATCTACATTTTTTCTAGATCCCCAATATAAATTTTCATTAATTTCAGCACCGGAAGGAATGTTATAGGCTTATAGTTTTGTACTTATGTATTGCCTAGTTTTTTTGTGGGCTTTAAGACAAAACTGTGGGCTTTAAGATAAGTCAAAAATATATATTTTTTAAATACATTTTTAAACCAAACCAAAAATCCTTTTGGAAACGTGATCATCAAAAATATATTTTAGTGCATCTGTTCGTGTGTGTGGCTTTGGGGACGTTGCCAGTTTTCGAAGACAAATATATATATATTTTAAATTACGTGGTCAATAAGCACAAATAGGACAATTTTGGACCCCTTTGTGCCTTTTACCTTTAAACCCACGATTTTTTGTATGGTTATGGGTAATTTATTTTATTTTTTCTTCGACTTTTCTGGGATACTGTAGTTGTTCATTTGATTTAGGATGATTTTGAAACTTTGGGGATTTTATTTTTGTGAGAACTTTATTTTGGGTGTTGTCTTTTATAGGTGCGTTCTTTGGTGTTCGATAGCGCTTTTTCATATTTTAATATTCGATGTTTGTGATTAGTAGGTACATGTTTTATAGTGGGACGTTAAAATAGTTCACATTTCATTCAATAACCCAATTATAATTCAGTTTTTTTAAATTTGAATTTGTCGAACTCTTGAATTATCTACAAAAGTCTTCGGCAAATGCGTTAGCTTTGTTATGGTTTGTATAGAGAGGAGATTGGTTATGGCATTTATTTCAAAAGAACCTGATATTTTGTAAAGTGTTCAACTGTGCTATCTGAATGGCACTTGTGAATTTAAACACGAGAAGCCAATTAATTTCGGAAGACCATTAATTGAAACTTGCAACTTATATCAAACAAGTAACTTGCAAATGCAAAGTTTTTCGAAATAAAAAAAATACATTCGTTTTAAATGCATACATTTTAAATATATACATACACTTTGCCTAAGAGTTACGGAACATCATCTGAAGTTGTTTTATTCCCAGCAAGAGAAGTATTGCAGTTAAAATCCTTTCAAAGAACTGCTGTTAATTTTGAATATTGAATTACACATTTTAGACATAATTTTTTTTATTGTTGAGAGAAGTGTACAGAGTTTTTCTGGGACAGGAAAAATATCTTTTTATGGCCTTTATTACTTAATTATTGTAAAATCACGCCCAAAAGCTTTGTATTTTCAAAACGGAATGTCGTATTTTCAAATTGGATTATAAACTGTATTTTATAGTTACCTAAAGCTGTAAACTCGAGATTTAAGAAGATCTATGAAGCCTTGGGAAGGAAGTTAAATGGAATAAATCTGACTCATTTTTATAACATCAATCCATTCTGACAAAGTGTCCTAAAAAACTTTATTTACTGCCGATTTGTGAGTTTTTGGTTCGGCTGGCGTTTGAAACAATGGATCTGGTATGAGAAATTTGGTCGACCAGTTCGCAAGGTGGGGTTTCTGGACACTCCTGAAATATCCATTGGTTCAGGTTTCATCAATTGGTGGGGTGGAGTTTGCTTTGGTCGAAATACATTTTGAGGGGGAGGGCGAAAGACTTGCTTACTTGTAGGGTACATTCTGGGAGGTAATTGCATGTGACTCACATTTGTTGGCTGGTTTGGAAATGAGAAATTTTAACTTTGGGGATAAAGTGGCAGATGCGAATATTGTTTCCCAGGAAGGGGTTGAAACTGTCTTTGATTACCCATTCCGGTCTGAAAAAATGTTCTTGAATCGGCAAAATTACCGTATAATCTTTGAAAGTTTTCGAACTTGCTAACGTAAGCCATCGTATCCTCGAGAGATTCGGGTCGCTTTATGTCCATGTTATTTTTAAGGGCACCGGTACATCCCGCAGTGAACGTGTTTAATACCGTTTTGTCGTAATAGAAGATATGGCATAATTTTTCGCTTGGATGTAGACTTTAATCGTTGTTGATACGTTACTCCTTATTAACTGTAACTTTGTACCAAAACTAATTAAATTCTCCCTATAGGGCATAGCTCTTGTTAATTCTTGAACTAAGCAATCGACATTTCTACGATCAGAAAAGCACTGCAAAAGAGCTTTTCCAGAACTTTAATATTTGCCAACTATCTAGTTCTGATCTATTACCAATCATGCTTTCCACGGGGCTTGTTAGTTTTTCTTGGACACATTCCAAAATATGCTGATTTAAGCTAGGATCCTCAAATTTGGCTCTGAGATCGTCACATTTTTTACGAATTTGTTAAGGGTATTAACATCCCCATCGTAAAGTTTAATATTTTCTATTTTGCTTTTTAGTAAATCCCAATTAATTTTGGATTGCCAAAATCGATTAATTTATTGCCATTTTATTTGGTTCTAGTTGCTTTGAAATTTGCATAATGCTTTCTAATAAATCTTTCACATTATTCATACATAATAAATTGCTTATTTGCTTATAAAAGTAATTTTCAATACAAGTTTTCTGTTAATGTCTGGACTGGTATAAAAGAAGAATATTTAATTGGGTAATTTCTATTTTTTGCCTCCTAGGCTCAACAGTGAGACATATTTAGATTTCTTAAGCAATCAACTGCCTATTCGTTTGGAAGATGTGCCCCTTCACGTTAGAAATTCAGTGTGGTTATTACAAGATGGAGCCCCTCGACATCATGACGTATATGGTAGGAGATTCTTGAATGAAACATATCCTGAAAGATGGATAGAGCGCTGGGAGTTTGTAAAGTGGGCTCCTACATCTCCTGACTTAAATCTCATGGATTTTTTCTCGTGGCGGTATCTAAAACCGTTAGTATAGCGCACTTAGCGCACTCCAGTATAAAGCCTTTTTTTTTTATGTTTTTTCGGTGAGGTTTGGGAAATGCTCTTTTATGCACTCCCAGAGCTGGTAGTCTGTCGCTCTGGGTTGTGTGGGACTCCAGCTAAGCGCTATTTACCCACTAAAACCCTTTCCTCACCGCCCGAGGTGGTGTTTGGCCTTGCACCGCGGTCATTTCTGTCCTATTGTGTCTTCGTACTTTTACTCCCTCATTATCCCTGTATATTCAATGAATTCCAGAAAAATCTTCAGGGGAGTTCGCACGATCTGGACTGGTGGAATTTCATCCCCTCCCAGGAGTCTTCGTCTATGCAGCCCTTACGAATTAAACAAAATGATGGAATGTTTTATAGAATTTGACTCAATTTTTTTAGAAGGCTTAATTTGCGCAGCGAGGAGAATGGACAGCACTTAGAAAATTTGCTATGAACACTTAAAAACTGTATTACAAAATCTAATAATACTTATTATCTTATTAAATATTTAATAAATAATAATTCATTCTAAGTGCACTTGTTTCTATGGGGCGCTCTGTTAAAACGTTGGAAATAACTTGACGTGCTTACGCCGTTATACTTTTAAAAGTAGATTTTCTCGAGAACGGAGAATTTTGAAAGCTCTTAAATTTTTTTAAATCATACATAACAAAAAGTGGAAAATATAAAAGTATAAGTTATTAACTAGATGACATGGGTGAGTTCAACCCTTTAGCACTAACAGACTAATGTCAACTTTTGAAAAATAATTCCAATAATCATATTGTTTAGCCAAATTTGAAAAGAATGTGATAACCAACAAAAAAGTTAGGTGTTTAAAAAAAATAGTTTAAATCGAACTTTAAAGCCCTGTATATGCGTTATTATTGAGTTTTTCCAAGCGTTATGGGAAATTGTTATACTCATTTTTACTGTAAATTTGCCTCGTTAAGTGTATGTTGCACCTTTTCCGGATACCCTGTATATATATAATAAGTCGAGAAGTGATAACAATATTTAAGAAACAACATGAATACTGCTATAAGAAAGTAATGTCAATTAATTAATAACATTAATCCATAATCTAAGTTCAGCAACTATTATATAAATATGGATCTTCCGACATGATGTCGTCCAGATCAATATTCATGTCTAATTATTATTCCAATTATTTACCTATAGAATTTGTCTTTCAGTTAAATTATATCCGCCCAGTAACTAGAAAACTGATTATAAAATTTTATGAAAATTGTCCGTTTCATAAACCGGTTTACTTTTATAGGCTGTGCGGTAAAATGTTAAATATGACTCCCCTGTTCCCAACAGCGTACATTATTCGTCCGAAGTCTTAACACTTAAGTTTACTGGCTCATAAAAGATTTTTAAAACGCGACTGTCACGCGCTTGCTAATGCTAATTCTCGCCACATCTGTTGATTAATATTTAGTTAAATATATCAAACTAAAATTCCTGGAATAAGGTAATAATTTGTAGTTAACCGTATTCGTTTTTAAAATAGTTAGAAAACATGTCGGGACAAAATCCTTCTCTAATATACAATTGTGCTCTGGTTATTCTTTAAAAAACGGTTGCTGCTTTTGATTTTTATGTATCTGGATAACACAGTAAATATGTTGACGCGAATGGTTAATACTATAACACAATGGCTCCAACAAAGCATCGCACATTCACTTAGAAAGATTGTGGCAATTTCAACGCCTGCATGATGCATTTTTTAAGGCTTCCCATTGCATCAGTAATTTCCTGCAATGTGACAAAGAGACCTAACATTGTTTTAGTAGTAACTGAACATGTGGTACAGTTGCATGAAATGGCAGCATAACAATCTGACCCTATTATAATCCAAACAATGGCAGAGTTATATTTTGAGTAACTTAAATCATTAAGTTCAACATGTATCGCTATCAGAAATATGCTTTAATAAAATGTTGCTTTTATTCTCTGTTTATTTTGTTCATATGGAGTTGAAATTGATTTGCTCATTGTGTGGTCATCTTCACTTCGGTTTTTACGTATTTTCGCTAATTGATATTATCATATAAATTGATGTGACAACTCATTAGCTTCAGTGAAGATTCAAGTGGAAAACTGATTCCGGACTCTGATAGTTCGCAAAATTACTTTTGGAAACTTACAAAAATTTCGGTGGCTGTGGTGATAATCGGGCCCTTGGTATCCCTGGTAGATTTAAGATATGTTGCTACTTAGTCTAGGGCTTAAGCGTGTGTGTGTTTCTTGTCTGAAAGCGATTATTTTGGTGAAGAGCTTATACAGATGGGAGAGAAGTCTTCTTCTTCTTCTCTGCAGCTCTACAACGCTTGGTGGGTCTTGGCAAACTGCATGATCATTCTCCACCTTTCCCTATCTTGCATCAATTCACGATTGTATGTTATTCCCATAGCTCTCAGATCTGCAACGATGTTGTCTCTATCTCATACGCGGTCTCCCCAGAGATCTACGCTTTTCAAGGTTCTGACACTATGATAGTGTCTGATTCCTCATAGAGATCAGTCAGTTGTTCTGTGTTTGGGCCTTTGTGTAGTTCAATAATTTCACGCAGAACGTTTCGCTCAAAGCATTTCAGCTTGCGCTCGTTTTCCTTAGTGTGGCCCGCAAGTATCTAAAACTGTTTGCCCTCTCGAAATTGTACTCTCCTATTAAAATTACTTCATCGTTTTGTCGTCGGCGAAAGCTAGAAAAACCCTTGGGCCATCAATACCAAATGCTTCCGTGGTCAATTCCGCTTCTCTTATGTCTTTTTTCTTGGCTATATTAAATAATATAGGGTGAGAGAATCCTCCTGTTTCAAGCCACTTGATACCTCAAACGAATCTGACAGTATTTCACCAACTTTTATTTACTCTACTTCTGGAGCGGTTGATTCTTACACTTGTCGGCATGATTAGCTTTTTGGTAATTCCCAGCTCCATCATCGCGTCCCATAGCTTAACTCTTAGAATACTATCGTATTCTTGCTTAAAGTCGATGAACAGTTGATGCATCACTCGGTTAAACTCCCAGCATTTTTTTAACATTTACCTAATTGTACATATCTGGTAGACAGTAGATCTGTTTTCACGGAATCCACATGGGTAGTCCCCCAAGCCTCTTCTGACGATGGATTTAAAGCGTTCCAGAAGTATGTTTGCTAGGATCTTATATGCCGTGTTGATTAAGGATATTCCTCTATAGATACTACAATTTGCTTTGTCTCACTTTTTATGGATAGGAATGAGCAATTCTTTGCCCTTATCTGGTATTTTCTCCTGACTGCATATAAGGGTAAGAAGTCTATGTACTTGCTTTTGCAGTGCTTCTCTCCTATATTTAAGTCGCATTGGTATGTTGTTGTCTTTTTCTGGAGCCATGTTATTTTTGAACTTTTTGCTACCTTTGATAGTTTCTTCGTATGTGGGTTCTTCTACCGTCGGTGCTCCAGCTTATTGCTCCGTTGTAGTCATTTTGTTGATCTATGTTTAAAAGTTTGTCAAAGAACTGCTTCTATTTGTCCACTATTTCGTTTTCGTTGGTCGTTATGCTTCTATCTTCCTTATTAAGGATGGTTTCCGGCCTAGATCTGAAGTCTTTTTTTGTGATTGAAATTTCGTTATAGAACTTTCTAGACCGAATATGGTTGCTATCTCGTTCTATTTCTTCCAATCTGCGTTGCTCGTGCTGTCTCTTTTTTGCTCTCATTAATTGTTGGGCTCTTTTTCTTAGTTCTCCATATTGTCTTTTATTTTTGTCCGTTCTTCTTTGTAGTAGACTTTGTTTTGCACGGTTTCTTTCCTCTAAGATTTGCTTGCAGTCCTCATCAAACCATGTATTGTGTTTATTTTGGGGCTGTTTTCCTGGTATATTATCAATCTCTTTTGTTATTGCCTTGCTGATGGTTAGCCATGTGCTGTCTTCGCTCTCTTCCGCAAGTTTAAATTGACTGTATAAGCGCTGAATGTAACTTTTATTGATGACTCTGATAGTTTGTCGGCATTCCATTTCGTTTTTGGGACCGTTGTATTACTTTTTTGAGTGGATATTCTTATCCTGACTTTAGCTTTAACTAAGAAGTTATCAGTATTTGCGTCAGATCTTCTCAGATCATCTAGCACATTACTTCCATGTCCAGCGTCCACAAATACGTGATCGATTTGATTTCTAGTCCGGCAATCGTTTGACACCCATGTTTGCTTGCGTATATCCTTGTGCTGAAAAATAGTTGATTTGTCAGATATGTTGGATATGTCGTGCAAGTCGTGTTGGCCAATGTGTGGTATCAAATAATGCTCCTTCTCGCTTTTCACATTAAAGTCTACCCATATTATTACCATGTCATATTTTGGTACTTCAGCTATTAATTGTTTAAGTTGTTCATAGAAAATATCTTTGGTTTCTTCCTCGTCTTACTCAGTTGGGGCATGTGCTGAAATGAACGAATAGTTTTACCATTTACGTTTAACTCTTGTATAACAGATTCTTTAACTAATGAATTCAACACTTTAGTGAATCATATTTGTTCCTTCATGAATGATTTAAACTTGGACAAAAGCAATAATAGAGTCGAAAACGACGTAGAAGTCGTATAAGAGTATGAGGAAGATGTAAGCGAAGAGGGTTCTGACGAAGACGACGAAGACAAACATCCCGCGGTAATGAAAAGTGGTTTGAAAGCAAATAAATAAAGTACGACTTTGTCTTTAACTCTCAGAGACGTAGAGGATAGTGTACGACATCCTGTAGAGAAGTGAATCGCTGACTTTGAAGAAATAGCCGGATGGAATGATCTGCAAAAACCAATATTTGCCAAAAAGTCGCTACGAGGGTTAGCTAAACTTTTCGTACAATCCGAGAATGATATCAAGTCCTGGGCGATACTAAAGAAGAAGCTAATAGGAGGTCCAGATTAAAGTAAGCAGCATTCAAGCTCACAACCTGCTCATGTCAACAATTAAAAAAAGAAATGAAACAGTACAATAGTATGCACTGATTATGAGAGAAATAGGATGCAGAGCTAATCTAGACGCTGAACTGATTATACAGTGTATAATGGAGCATAAGCATTCAGGATGATTTATTAGACAAAGTAATTTTATACCGTGCTAGAAATTTTAGTGAGCTTAAGTAAAAAGTGAAGATATACGAACAAATAAAAACCGCTAAAATAGTAAGTGAATCAAGCAAGCTATCAATTAATGGGAATTAATATAAAGAACGCCATGAAATTAACCTTTAAGAATGTATAATTACACTGTAACACTTACAAATGTTGTATGTGGGAAAGTTTCAAGATACAATGTTAGATACAGGTAGCCTAAGCCTTATTCTCTTAGATGCTTTTAAAAACGAGTTTTCCATTTCTTTGTTATTAGGAGTTATTAAAAGTTATTACTCCATAAGGAGTTTGGTTTTCTGAGAAACATCGACACAGGACAAATATCGAAACAGGACAAAATCTAATAAAAACTATGGGATTGTTTTGTGAAAATGTTAAAATCAATGCCGAAGAAGCCAGTTTAAGCTTGTATGTGATGCCAACTAGGACATCCAGTTTTAAAGCCATTATGGGAAGTGATGTATTGTCAAAAGTTGATGTTATCATTACGAATGAGGAAATTGCAATGGACAAAAAAGAAAAAGAACGGGTTTTAATGTAAATTAAATTAGAAGATAAACGTCAAATGCCCGAATGTAGGAATTTAATATGTATCCACTCTTCGTACTAATTCATCAAGCATGGTACCATAGCAACGGGGAGATAACAATAAAAGACGCCAAGACAAAACGACACCGAAAAGACGTTAATTTCAAGAAAGCCACGTAAAATCATTTTAAAGAAGTCCATTTAGTCCAATTTAGTGGAGTCAGTACACTTGTCGGTTAATCAATACTAGACCATTAGAAAAATTCTATAATATTATGAATATTTTTTTCGTGGTGGGTTTTCTCTGCTGACTATTAACTTGGAGACAGTTTGACTTTCCAAGTTATCAAGCACTTTACAATTTATACAGGGTTATTCACGCTATACGGCACGGAAGTTTGCGGCTAAACCGTTTGATTTTTAAAAAGTATTATTTTATGAATTATCCGACGCCTACCGAGCGCACATTTTAAAAATATTTTTGTAATGTATAGGGTGTCCCAAAAACTCTAAAGGTATCAAACTTGGGTTTTTTTTAATGGAATGTCCTGTATATTCTTGCACTTTTGGATTCGCTGAACAAAATAAATGTCTGTATTAATAAGGCTTATAATACCCAAATCTTAAAGTTTTTTAAATAATACGAATTTAATCAAAATCAAATCTAATTTTCACGTGTCAAATACTTTAGAAGTATTTAAGTTATGTAAGCGTAATTTATACTAAAGTGTAACAAGATATAATATTTTATATCCCAATAATAATAAACTTACCATGTTATACAGGGTGTCCACAAATTTTCCCATATTTTTTAACTTACCAGGAAATGCAATTTTTAATTACCTATCGAATAGTATTAAGATGTTAATAGCTAAGTTTTTGCCTTTTTACAAAATACTTCAAATAGTCGTTCTGTGCACCATTTGGTGTTGTTTAATTTAAGGTTCCAATGTATCTATGTTGCCTATGCCATTTACACATCTCAAATCATTTATTTTGTTTGTCAGTTTACACTGCAAAGTCTCTTTTTGATAGCGAGAGTGGTATTGTTTTTTGTAATTGTAGAAGGGTTGGTCGTTATTTTAATATTCCTATTGTGTTGCTAAGTGAAACTGAAGAATAATCTAAGAGAAGAGCGTATTGACATGATTTTCACCCTTGGAGAATGTACCCATTACAAGGAAATCGGTCACTGAAAATGAAGAAAATGTTTTCACGGTAATTAGTTCAGTTATCGAAAATCCCCATGTTAGTCAAAGTTAAATATCCAAAAGTACTAACATTAGTCAATCAAGTATTTCAAGAATTATTAAAAAGCACAACTTTTATCCTTATAAAATGCAGCTTTGCCATGAACTTGATGGAAATGATTTTGAAAACCGAAGCCAAAACTGAGTTTTACATGTGGGTGATAGATAAAGTGGCAGAAAATGAAAAGTTTTTCGAAAATGTGTTATTTAGTGATGAATGTACTTTTCATAACAATGGTCTCGTGAATAGACACAACTTTCATTATTATTCTGATACGAATCCGCGCGCATACAGGGTCATGAAAAATCAAAATAGATAGTCAGGTAATGTGTGGGGTGGAATACTGGTCCAATATTTAATTGGACCCTATTTTTTTGAAGGACATCTAAATGGTTTGATGTTTCTCCAGTTTCTAATAAACCATCTCTCAATATTATTAGAAGAAGTCCTTTTCAATATTAGAACCAACATGTTGCTTCAATTGGATGGAGCTCCGCCTCATTATCACTGCGAAGTTCGGCAATTTTTAAATGCCAACTTTCATTTAATCAACTTAAAAAAACATCAAATGGTGCACAGAACCATTATTTGGTGTATTTTGTAAAAAGGAAAAAACTTAGTTATGAACATCCTAGTACCATTCGATAGGTAATTAAAAATTGCATTTCCTGGTAAGATAAAATATATGGGGTTGTATTTAAATTAATCAAGTTATAGCCACTTAAAGTTCTTATTTGATTAGTTTAAATTTGTGGACACCCTGTATAAAATGGTAAGTTTATTATCATTGGGATATAAAATATGATTCCTTGGTACACTACACTACGAATTACGTTTACATAACTTAAATAATTCTAAAGTATTTGACACATGAAAATAATATTATATTTTTCTACTCCCTCGACTTTTAAAATCCGATGAATTCGTTCAGTTCACTATGTAGTAACAATAAGAATGTTGTAATTAAGCACAACAGAGCAAATACGGGACATGTATTTTGCCAATTGCCACATTAAAAAAAAACAATATATCTGTTTTTCCATTATGTTTCTAATATATCTACTAATAAAATAACGTTTACAAATAGTATACTATGTTGCATAAATCGAATGTCAATATCTAATTAAATTTCCATTTGAGATAATGAACTTTCTTTCACTAATCTTAACTGAACGGAGAAAGCCAATTTTGCGGAAAGTATTTCATCAGTTCGCCCTTTTTCCATGTTACACTTAATTCGAGAATTCTTTTGTCAGATTACCTCCGTGTTTTTAGCGCCGAAAGAAACGAGTCTTTGGGAAACCTTCACGCTAAGATTTATTGTCCCTTTATTGCGTGATAAAATATTATTTATATAGTTAGAGAATGCGCATTTTCTTAAATTAATCCCACCAATGGATTTTTCTCACACTTAGCTCTAGCGCCTTATCATGTAATGACGATAAGCCAATAATATAAACATATTTTAAATAATTGGTTATATCAAAGAGGTTCTGAAGATGCGTAAAATACGCGCAATGTACGTAACAATGGCAACTATCTACCTTATAGATGCTGCAGTTAATTTTGTGAAATAATTGGGAAGCAAGTAATAACTCGCAGATTTAGGCAATTTTTGTCTTTACTTGTCTGAGATAACAGAAGCGACAAAGAGTTATTATAATTGGCTTTGTTTGATCTGTGATCTGTGCAGGTGATCTAGTATGGTTCTAGTTATGTTCTTGCCGTCGAAGCGGGCGACGCCCTCGCGTACAACCACTGTCGACCCCCTCACTTTACTCACGGTCTATAAGTGCGCGAAATATGAGAGTCGTATATTGGCTTTACAGGTACAATTTTGTTAGAATTATTCTAATAATCTAAAGGAGCTAGATACTACTTTTCCATTGTATTACACCTGACCCTTTTCAGTTTAATATCCTGTGACGGACGAGATTTGGGAGGAATTTGGTGAAAAGGCTTTGGGATTATTATTCTTAACAGGTTTACTTTGGCTCCAAAAAGTCTTACTGTTATATATTTTACCCGATGTTGGAGTGGAATTTAAATAATGTCATCTGCTGGTTGGATACGTAGATTAGATCGTAGATGTTTATAAGAAAATGGCATGTCAGGATACACGGATCTTCTTGAATCTAAAATGTAATGAAAAGTTGATAAATTTGAGGAGGCCTTATGGTTCGATTCTGGGCACTATTGTGGATGGGGACGCTCCTACTCCGATGTCTCTAACATTGTGAATGCGTTTGCTACTTATTTTGGGAGATCCTACATCGAGTCTTCGAATGGAAACGATCTGCTCGTTGAAATCGGGAGATTCGTGAACCACAAGTCCTGTTTTGTCTGAGAAGAATGACACTTACGGGTACTGCAGGACCGCACAATGTCCCACAGTCTTGTCAAGGGATTCTGCTATTTTATTTTCAGCCCCTTTGTCCAAACTATTTAATGCTTGTCTCCGCTCAAATGCGTGGCCGAAACCATGGCATTCGGCTAAGATTTTTCCGATATTTAAGGGAACAAATAATTTATCATTGAATCATAGACCAGTGTCAGTTATTTGTAATTTCTCTAAATGTATTGAGATTATTATAAATTATATTCTATATTTTCAACTCAGGAGCATATTGTACAGAACACATGATTTTCTTAAGGGCAGATACGGGTTATTCACTCTATAGGGCACGGAAGTTTGCGGCTAAACCGTTTGATTTTTAAAAAGTATTATTTTATGAATTGTCTGACGCCTATCGAGCGCACATTTTAAAAATATTTTTGTAATGTACAGGATGTCCAAAAGGCTCTAAAGGTATCAAAGTTGCGTTTTTTTAAATGGAATGCCCTGTATATTACTGCATTTTTGGATTTGCTGAACAAAATAAGGGTTTGTTTTAATAAGGTTTATAATACCTAAATCTTAAGGTGTTTTAAATAATACGAATTTAATCAAAATCTAATCTAATT
>NW_026018508.1:1387648-1396184 GCF_020466585.1 Dendroctonus ponderosae
AATCGGTCACTGAAGATGAAGAAAATGTTTTTGCTAATTATATTAATTATATTATTAATTAAAATTAATCTAATCAGAAAAATTGTTATAATAAATCAGTGTTATTAAAATTCACATACTTTATAACTGTAATAGTCAAGTTATTTGTTTATTTAAAAGGAACAATGATCGTCATTAACAGATAGTTACAAGTGAATAGCCTTTGTCAATAATAACAATAGATTGTCAAACTGTGACTTACTTTGAATTTCCTTCCACGAATTTGCTGATATGCGATTACTTCAGGGGAAATGCTACATACAGGGTACAAGGGCAGCAGATTAATTAACTGAATACGAGAAGCTGCTTGATCAGAGTGGATAAAAAGGAGGTTACACAGGCACTTGCACAGATCACAGAGGTCACTCTGTAATCTGTGCCAGCTTGTTTGGAGTTAACCATTCAAATGTTTGGTTTTCGAGCTTATGAGAACAGGTTGACATTTCGAAAGTACGTTCCGCATTCAACAAATCTTGTTGACTTTACCGTTTATGTTTGTCTTATTGTCACTCTGTATAATTCCATGGTTACCGGAGTTTTAAATAATTACGAAGCAACAAGTATTTGCGCAATGTTAGTTAGACAGATTACCTTGAAAAACATTGCTGCCGTATTTCTGACATGGTGTTTTGCAAATTTCTCAGTTTTTAATAATGTACCGTGGATGGCCGAGTATCAAACTCTTTCTTCTGCTTCCAACTTTTATTCCACTCGGTACAACTTTAACTACGGAACAGGAACAAACTAACTTCAAAACTACCGTCAATTTCACAAACGATAACAATAATACACGGAAAACACGCGTTTCCGACTCGCGGGTTTAACCTTCTTCTGCACCTGGTCGCTCCTGTCACTTCACTCTCTCCCCCTGGTTCTCGTCGTCGCTTATATAGTTTCCTCCAGGTAACCCAGAAAGTTCTCGAAATCTCCAGAACAGGTGCGAAACTTCCCGCTTGTCAGTGTCATATTTGACAGTAAATGGGGCCCAAATGGGGCTCCCATCTATTGAAATACTATGAATTTCGATCCCCCATTCCAAACGTAAGTACCCCAGGCCATTTCCGTTACAATAACAATGAATTTCTTTTACAATGTCTTCTGTACTCCTATAACACCTCCAGAGGAATGACGCTAATTTTGAATCACCCTGTATATTCGGTCTGAAACGTTCTTCGACGTTGTCCGTTATCTAGACGTCACTTCCTTCGGTCTTGCACTGGCCTTCATGCAAGCGGATGCCCCTCATTGCCTTCTGTATTCCTTGATTCCATGGAATTTTTGGTCTTTCTCTTTTCCTATATTTTTTTCTCCCGCGGGGAGACTGGACTGTGGCAAACAATATGAGTATGTTTTTACACACATATATTCAAATATTCAATGTATTATATGTGGTGCTGTTATATGGTCTGACTCTGTAAGTGGCTTGCAGCCGTCGAGGAGGCCCTAAATAAATAAATTAAAAGCAATGCACGATCCGACCGTATCGAATGATTCTTGAACAAATTTCAGATTCCGAACATCGAACATCAAAATAATACGATTTTGCCAAACATATATATTTTAAAAAGCTGTTTTATTCTTTAATATTTGTCATTATAGATCGTGTTTTTATTTGAAATATGTTCCACGTTAGTGTATTGTTTTTGAATTAATAGAGCATGTACTCAATTCAATAGTAGCATATTAGCTTGTCTTTACTTGCACAGTTGAAGCACTTACTTCAATAATATTAAAATTAAGTATTTATTAATGAAGTAAATTATAATTTGTCTTCAATATTCTCATGGCCCAGATTTAGTTGTCCCAAATTCAATTATAATAACCGACATCAGCATAACTAACATGTTACTATCATGAATAAAACATGATAAATTCGCATCGGATATTCCAATCTTTCTCTTCATCCATCTGAAACTGTACAAATAAATGCGTAAAGGATTTTTGGGATTAAATAAAGCAGAGAAAGGGCGGAGACGGATAAGACCTTTACCACTGGATTATGTTATGAATGCCTGCTTCTCTGAGGGTTTGTCGGAAAGGGTTTTCGGTATTAACATTTTGCAAACACCTAAATATTGACTCCAAAGTGCCATTTAATTTTAGCGTCGGTATTATAAAACCGTTTGATGATTCAACAGAAACGGGATATTATTTCTCCTAGAGTATTGCCAAAAGCGGCTAAGAATTGTGTCTTAAAAAGAAAGGGAACTACAAAATGTTTACATCACGGTTAGTGTGAATTAATAAAGTTTGAAGTCCAAAGGGTCTTTCAATAAACGTTTTCTTGATAATTGCAAGAAAGACTTAGTATTAGAGTGTATTGTACCGTGGATGGCCGGGTATCAAACTCTTTCTTCAGCTTACAACTTTTATTCCACCCGGTATCGCTTTAAATGCGGAACAGGAACAAACTAACTTCAAAATTACAGTCAACTTCACAAACAATAACAATAACAGACCGAAAGCTCGCTCTTCCGACTCGCGGGGTTTAACCTCTTCTGTACTCGGACGCTGCTGTCACTTCACTGACTATGGTTCTCGTCGTCGCTTATATAGTTTTCTCCAGGTAACCCAGACGGTTCTCGAAATCTCCAGACCAGGTGCGAAATTTCCCGCTTGTCAGTGTGTATTTGACAGTAAATGGGGCGCAAAGGGGGCTTCGATCCCCCCATTTCAAACGTGAGTACCCCTGGTCATTTCCGTTACAGTATAATGTATAAATCTAAAAACGAAACCTGATTTTTGTTTGGAGCTTTTTGTTACTTTTTACGTATAATGTTAAACAGCTTGATTTATTTATTTATTTATTTACACCAGTGTAATACATGATACATAATATATAGTAATTACATGTCTAGGCTTATCCTCAGGATGCCCAAGAAGCCCAAACACCACATATAAGTAGACATCTACTTGTACAAAGTGTAACGGAAATGGGCTGGGGTACTCACGTTTGGAATGGGTGTATCGAAATTGATGGTATTTCGGTAAATGGGAGCTCTATTTGCTCCCCATTTACTGTCAAATATGACACCAACAAGCGGGAAATTTCGCACCTGGTCTGGAGATTTCGAGAACCGTCTGGGTTACCTGGAGGAAATTATATAAGCGGCGACGAGAACGACAGGGAGGGAGTGAAGTGACAGCAGCAACTGAGTGCAGAAGAGGTTAAACCCCGTAAGTCGGAAGAGCAAGTTGTCCGTCTGTTATTGTTATTTTTTGTGAAGTTTACGTTAATTTTGAAGTTAGTAAGCTCCTGTTCCGTATTTAAAGTTATACCAAGTTGAATAAAAGTTCGAATTCGAAGAAAGAGTTTGATACCGGGCCATCCACGGTACAATAGAGTCAAAATCCCGGCTGAGAACAACACAACAACGACGAACAGTTAACCAGTAGTCACAATACATATTTAAGTGTTAGTTGTGATGTTAAGTTGTTACGCTGTTTTTCTTCTACCGTAAGTATTTATATCCGTGTGTCCGCATTATCATCCTAAATTTTCAATAAGGAAAGTTATAACAAATAAATAATAATACTTCTAACAGTATCAGAATTTATTTGTGGAGAACCAAAAATGGATTTCAATTGTTACTATTCTCAAATTCTGTAAATTTTAAACTCAAATCTTTTAAACATAATTAGCTTGATTACGAACAAAAAATTATATCAAACCAGTGTAAAATAATGTCAGTACATTATTTTAACCATCTTTGCAAAAAGTAAGTAGCTTAAAACTCGTAAACTAAAAACGTAAAAACTTGTACTACATGTTTGACGTTTCCCCTTTTAAACTGCAAAGTGTAGACGATCTTAAAAATGATCCGGAGAAGACTTAAAACAGTTTGTCTAAGATAAGCAAACAGCTGAGATTAAAACTTTTTGGATATGGAGGAAGGAACAAAAGTTAGAAACTCAGGGGTTTGGAAGCCATAGCCCAATAGTTGATTAAACAAACAGTTTAATGTCAAACAATCATCCGTAATTTAACTAACTAACTCGCTAGCTAGCCGGTTATTGATAGTCTATATCCCAAAGCTTCAAGTCAGGCGGATAATGTTCTTAAACATCACAATAATATCAGTCCTAACCTGGAATGTTTTCGAGCATCACATAAAAACAGTCATAACCTAAAATATTCCAGAATACCCGCTCGGCGGTAGAACTTCCAAACCCAACATCTCCTCCTTTACCAAAGAAGAGTGCCTCGGGTGGCTGGTACGGTACCCGGCCAGTGTACCGTAGTTGATGTCTTACCAACTAACTGTCTGCCAACAAACTGGCGTCGCGTGCGTTCTTGACCCTCTTCCGGGGTGTTTGGCGGTGTGTCAAATTCCTCCTGATCACGGTCCTGATATATTTGGTGGTTGCTGAGCTGATCCACACAGCGTCGATGTATCGAGAGTAGCTGTCCGCATTACCTGAAAGGTGTGGCCTTTCGGCGGTTCTCCAAAGTCCATGTGAATTTTGGTTCACGGCTTTTGGGTTTGCGGCCAATGGTTGACCGGCTCTTAGGCAGAGCTCGCCGCTGACTGTGCACWTTWGYAGCAGAATTTGACYATGCGSTCAATGTCGTCAGGTATTCCAGACCAGAAGAAATGATGTCGAGCCAAGTTCTTYATCCGTCCAATACCARGATGACGACTCKGAAGCTGKTTTATGATAGTTTTTCGGAGATGGTCCGRTATGATGACTCGCCTATCCATCAACAAGACTTCGTCGTTGATTGTGATGACATCCTYGTACTTGTAGTAGTTCTAGTTCATTCTTGAYTCTTTCCATAACTTTGTGAARTATGGGACTRTGCTAGGTCCAYCTTYGGAAATCTTTCCTGGCTCTTTTCGATCCCATGACATCCATTGTGATCTGAGTCAGATCAGGTGGGTCTTGACATATTCTCTGTTAAAGGCGTAKCCGRTYAAACGAGGAGTACAGCGTCGTCAACGTGCACCGGTTTGTTCGCTGAGTCCYTTTGTGTTACTTGTGTTGAACAGTGATGTTTGMTCTSTAGGRTGAAGGTTGTTTGTTGTCTTGTTTTGACTTTGAGGTTGTCGTCGTCTAACCGTGCCAACAAATTCAGTCTAGTGAGTTCTTCTTCACTGAGTAGACGAATGTTCTTCTTGACGACGAAGAGTAGACCTGCAGTAGAGTGTCCCTTGTAGGAGAAGTTTACGTCGCAGACATCCATCGTGTTGATTTCATCAGTTATCATTATCGTTTTGTTATGCAACCTTCGTACTTTCATTGCGTTAAACGTAGAGGCAATATGAAAAATAAGTGCATGTTTATATACCTAAACGATTATATTATTCCCTTTGGTGAAATGAAGGTTTTTTCTTAATTTTTTCGGGCTAACGGTGGTTACACTAAATATGAATAGGCTTTGTAACACAAAAATAATACTTCTATTTGCAGTGTCAGTTTAATTTTCTAATATAATGCCACATTAGTGGTAACAAGGTAGTGCTTTAAATCGTAATTTCGGAATGGTACAAAATTAGCGCATTATCTATAAATTTCAAAGAAAAAATATTTTGAACCCTACTTATACATTTATCAACTATATTTTTTATCATTACTCAACTTATTGTTTCTTAAATTAATATGAGAATGTTTTCGAAAGAAAAATTTAAGCAAAACCTGAATCGCTAGTGTATCAGATTTTTGGTAAAAATTCATGAAAAATGCATTTTGAAATTCAGGTAAAGTTTCCGTCTTTAGCCGATTCAATAGCGTGTATTGTCGCGTCCTGATCGTTAAAAAAGGTTTGTAAATTCTTGGTGTATGTTGTGCCATCCTTGGCACAACATACCGCGATTTCCAGTTCAGTCAAGTTCTCAGGAGTAGGATCTCGTCGTCGATTGGTTTAGGTTTGAGCTGATCCCAAACATGGCCAATCACGTTAACCTCATTAAGATATTCGCGCGGGATCACAACTTGGTGCGGTCTGGCATTATCATCCATAAACAATAAATTGTCGCCTACGAGAGGTGCCAAAAGTACGACATGGTTTTCTAAAATATCTTGAATGTACTTCTGGGAAGTTAGTGATCTTCCTCGGATCACCACAAGGTCCGTACGAGCCTCCAAAGAAATGTCACCTCAAAACATTATTGAGCCACCACGGAAAGCCACTTGGGGAACCAGACATGCCTGACTGTATCTTTCTCCTGGTCTTCTCTAAATAAAAATTCACGCATCCGAAGATTTTGAAGCTACTCTAACTTCATCAGTAAACAAGACTTTCTTCCAGTCATCCAAATCCCAATCCACGTGTTCTCGACCAAACTGAAGCCTAGGTTGCTTGTGGGCTATGGTTTAGAGAAGATCTTTTGCGGGATGTTTTGTCCTTAATCTGGATTCATTGAGCTTCTTCTTCTTACTGTTTTAGAGGAATTGCAACATTGCGGGTATTTTGAATTCCATTTTTTCTCTCATTTACGGGAATTAACCGATTTCTTAAAGCTTATAGCCGTATAAAACGATCGTTTACTTGGTTTGTGGATCTTAGTCGGCTTTGCCCTAATTGTATAGCATGGAAACCTGTTTCCCTAAAACGCATAAAAGAGATCGGTCAATGGTGGTGTGATGAACACCCAATCTGCGGTCGACCTCACATTGGAAATACCCTTCTTCCATTGGGAAAACTCACTAAATTTCTTCCTAGGGACATTTCAATGCGAATACACTTTAGTTATCATACAAGTTAGGAAAAACAAGAAAATGTAATCGAAAACAGTACCACATTTGCTGAAAGCAATGATGAGATGTTGCAAATGACACAAAACAAGTAGACACTTGCATTGCACTGCAGAAAGGGACAAGTGCACACACAGAAAGGGACCAAAACAATTGGTACTGTACAATATTACGTACTATGGTTACGTTATTTACCAGCCTACTTAGGAAAAAAATTATTTAGTCGAAAATGTATACCTAGGTGGTGCGCTAATTTTGTCCACCAGCGTAATAAAATTTTGCGGCGCTACTATAGGAATATCTTTTTGCGTCCATAAGAATCATAAAGTCAGTGGCCAGCAGTTAAGAATTAAGCCTACATAATTATCTCTTGCGGTTTGTATGAAACTAACTCTCATCGTGATCAATTTTCCCAAACAATGTTAAAATCATTCTTCATATGGAAATAATGTACGATTCATACAGAATTATACAGGGTTATTCCGCTATACGGCACGGACGTTTGCAGCTAGCCCATTTGTTTTTTGCAAAGTATTATTTGATGAATCCACAGACGCTTATCGGGTGCACATTTTTAAAATATTTTTGTAATCTATAGAGTGTCCCAAAGGCTCCAAAAGTATCAAAGTTGTGTTTTTCTAAATAAAATACCCTATATAATATTGCATTTTTGGATTCTCTGAGCAAAATAAGTGTTTGTTTTAATAAGATTTATAATGTCTAAATCTAAAGTTTTTTTAAATAATTCGAATTTTATCAAAATCTAATATTATTTTCATGTGTCAAATACTTGCGAATTATTTAAGTTATGTAAACGTAGTTCGTAGTGTGGTGTAACAAGGAATCATATTTTATATTCCAATGATAATAAACTTACCATTTTATACAGGGTGTCCACAAATTGAAACTAATCAAATAAGAACTTTAAGTGGCTATAACTTGATTAATTTAAATACAACCCCATATTTTTTAGCTCACCAGGAAATGCAATTTTTAATTATCTATCGAATGGTACTTGGATGTTGATAACTCAGTTTTTGCCTTTTTACAAAATAAACCAAATAATGGTTCTGTGCACATTTGGTGTTTTTTTTAAATTAAAAGGTTGAATAACGTATCAACAATAACATAAAAGAAAGGCAAATTATCTATAACAAATGTTCGAAATGTTGACCGTCTATTTTCAGGCACTTGTAAATTCATTTTTCAAAACCACTGTTAACTCTGGACAACATTTGCTGAGTTTCATTTTTAAAAGCGTCTCTTATGCGTGTTTTCATATCGTGTAAAGTTGTGGGAAGCGTATGGTAGACAATTCCTTTTATGTACCCCCACAAAAAGAAATCTAGTGGAGTTAAGTCCGGAGATCTGGGAGGCCAATTTTGAAACCCATTTCTGCCAATCCACCTGTTTTGATAGTTGGCATTTAAACATTGCCGAACTTCGCAGTTTTAATGAGGCGGAGCTCCATCCAATTGAAGCCACATGTTGGTTCTAATATTGAAAGGGACTTCTTCTGTCTAATAATATTGATATATGCTTTATTAGAACCTGGAGAAACATAAAAAAATAGGGTCCAATTAAATATTGGCCCAGTATTCCACCCCACACATTAACTGGCCACCTATTTTGATTTTTCATGGTCCTGTATGCGCGCGGATTCGTATCAGAATAATAATGAAAGTTGTGTCTATTCACGATACCATTGTTATGAAAAGTGCATTCATCACTAAATAACACATTTTCGAAAAACTTTTCATTTTCTGCCACTTTATCTAACACCCACATGCAAAACTCAGTT
>NW_026018508.1:1397183-1404290 GCF_020466585.1 Dendroctonus ponderosae
AAAAAAAAACGTTTTCAGCTATCAAACACAAGATGAATGGTTTGATAAAACTCCATCGCGTGGGTAGTTTATCGAACCATTTATCTTGAGTTTGGAAGCTAAAAAGTTTAATTTTTTGTCACCACTGCCTATACCGAATTACCAAGAATAAAAAACTGGTCAATTATTTGTGTATCGGTCAAGAAATTATCACTTATTTTCTTGCAGAAGATATTTGCAGAAATAACTGTTTGCTACTTGAAATATGACAGAAAGGGTTAAAAATCAATTGAACAAAATGATATACGGTAATTTACTTTTTGCTCTTTATGTTGTATTAACTGTTACACACAGTAAATTAACCTTTTCTTTTCGAATACTTCAAGACTATTAATTCAACAACTTTATAATCCAAGAAAACCAAAACAACGCAGCGACAAAGTCTTAACATATATTTCTCAATTAATTCAAGCTATCCAGATGTTCTCTCCGGCTTTGCTGGATTTGGGGCAAGGCAAAACCTAAGATGGAAAGTTTGTTTAGTTGAAAGGATTATTTTCAACCCGAAGGCTTAAAGAAGCAACGGGCAAAACCAACTCGCAAAGATAATTTGAATCTTTTATAGCGATGTTGTTGAAGCGTTTGTGTTAAATATGAGAATTACGTGGCTTTTTCAAACGTGTTGACCGGAACGGCTAGTGGTTGTTATTGCAAGTAAGTTCAAAACCATTCTTTATTTCTGGAGAAACAAGATATATTTTTGTAACTAAGAAGAAAATATTTTCCAGCTTTTCAATATGTTATAGCTTGTTATACCCATGGACTTATTTCATATTGAAAACTCTAAACAACTTTTTCCTTTTAGAAGCTATAAAAAGTCTCATTCGGCTACTTTATAAGGTGATACTGTCATACCGAGAAGTTATTTTTATTGTACGTGACAACGAAGGAACGGATTTTTTTTATTAAATTAATATTTTATATTCCCGTCGTATAAGTTGCACGTTTAGGGCTTTATTTATGGCAAGGGGTGAAATAATCCAAAGTTATTTCCAGGACGTTTTCGGGTCAAATAAATACGTTGGTCCCTTCTAAGGTTGAATGAAGCGGTAATGAAATGAGAGTAAACATGAGAAAGGGCCCAATGCTTTACAAGGTAATTTGCAATTTTCAGCAATTGTGTCTTGACGAAAAAAGATGAGTTTTATGGAAAATTATTTAACTTTTCTAATAAAAGTTATTACTAAACGCCTGGGTAAACGGGGATTAAATTAGATTTGTTATTTGTACACCACCTGAGTTGATCGCTAATTACTCTCCTTTAACGTACCTAGTTAAAATATGTTCCATTCCTAATAAGCTATTAGTTTTTGTTATAACATGGTCTTTAAGCAATAATTTCCGTATACCCTCTGCATATTTGGCGTACAATTTTCAGACACCATGTGTCTACTGATATGTAATTAAAGGTTTTTTTAAATCTGTTTATTAAAAATTATACGTCAATTTTAGGAACACTTTATAAACTTGCCAAATTTATTTTTATCTTATGTTGGTGAATGGGAATTTCTCTCATTCTATACCGGGCGTCAGTTTGAAAACTTGCCACTCTTAATATCTTTCTTGCAGTTACAAATATGAAAAATCGGAAAGACCCGTCAATTTTATTTGTCAGGGGGACACTTTAAATGAATATTTTTAGCTTCGTTGTTTCAACCGCTTAGGGGGGTAGATGGTAGATGTCACCCTCAGAATCTTAAATTGGAAAGGGGGTCAAGTGGCATATCGTTTTAAAAGGCGTTTAATTCTCTTTACATTATTTACTATTTTGTTGATTTTTGTCCAGAGAGAGGTTTCCGAATAATCGCGTTTCAAAGTTGTAGAAACAATTAAACTTGCCTGTACTCAGATCTTGGTTTTCAGGTTAGTGTTTACACTAAAACAATTGTACTGGGTCTCCTTGTAATACAAATGATTAGACAAGTAAGTTACACTGTTAAAATCGCTGAATAACAGGAAGAAAATCTAGTTTAAACATTGATTTATCATTTTTTATTTTGATCTTAGTTATGGATTATTTTACATGGACAAAAATAACTTTTAATTTGCCGAAGGTAAATTTTTATAATAAAGCCTATGGGACTTACTTAGGCACTATATTATAACTTGTTCAAATGTTGTCAATCTTCATGTAAACAATAATAAGTCTGTTTTTGAAGTCTTCCCTAACAATTCAAAAAACTTCACCAGGAATTGATCGGCATTCTGCAGAAATTTGACTTTTAAGATCATAAATATCAGCAGGTTGTGTTCTATAAACAATGGACTTAAGGTGTGCCCGAAAAGGTAGTTTAAGTGTGTTCAATTGGGTGCCCTACTGCCAATCGATCTATCCGGGCATATCTAATCAATGTTCGGGAGAGTTCGAAAATATAATTTAATATTGTTTACCGGAAAATAGATACCGTTTTGAACAACTTATAAGATAATGTGTAAGTAGATTCCATGGGTTTTATTGTAAAATAATCAATAAATCTGAAATCTTCTGAACTTTCTCATTTAATATTTTGAGCGTGACGTCTACCATTTGTAAATGGTTGAAACAAGGGGCTCAAGATATTCGTTTAAAGTGCCCCCTTCACAAGTAAAATCGACGTGTGTGTCGGATTTTTTATATTTCTAACGGCAAGAAAGATATTAAGGGTGGGAAGTGTTCAAATTGACACCCGGTATGAAAATCATGTGGAAGACGTAAATAATTTCAACATGATTTTTAAGAATACATTTACTTAAGATATGCTTGTTCATCGTTTTAAAAAATGCGCAACCAAACAGAACACTTAATTTGTTTGAGAATTTTGTTGATAAAATTTCGGGCACTAAAACATCTCCTGTAGACTGGTTACAACTTTGGAAATTATTATATACAAGATTCGAATAGCAATAAAACTCTATATTTTTCGCCAATTTTTATGTTGCTTTTATTAAGCAATAAGAAGTAAGTAAGAAGTAAGAACTTATAAGACATATCATATTGTGTATACTTTTCTCTGAAATGTATTTATATTTCTCCCTAAAATGTATTGACCGAGATAAATTCGACTATAACTAGTTCATCGTCATATTCATTTAAAACTCGAGTCCAATAAGGGAAAGACCTATTTTAATAATTCCGTTATCTGTATCATCAAAATTTTGCTTAATTACGCCTGCTGCCTAGGGCAACATAGTTAGGTAATTGATTTGATCAGGGGCAGTGAAAATTAGACTATGAAATTTCCCACTCAATTAAAGTTTTCAGAGAATTCGAATGGAGGGTAAATTAGATGTGATCCTAGGTACGTTAGTAATTTAAACCAACTAACCATGACCGCGGAATTAACTGTTTCACATGCCACGATATAAATTGTCTTTACAAGCGTTAATTGACTGGAATCTAATACAACAAGTAGATGTTATTCAGTTAAAGTAGAAAAAAAAACAACATAATTTATTCGTCGCTCTCTAAGTGCCTTGTACTCTTAGAACGTTGGCAATCATTAGCGCTATCTGTAGTTTGTCGGCCGCTTTTCTAAATAGACTTGTCGCAGCCTTACCGTACCACCCTCGCAGATTCCTTAGCCACGATATTCTTCGACGCCCGAGTCCTCTTTGGTCGTTGATCTTTCCTTCCATAATTAGTTTGAATCCGTATTTGTCGTTTCTGAGAATGTGTCAAAAAAATTCGAACTTTTGTTTCGCTTTATAAGTGTGTGCATGACTTTCAGATCCTTGATATTCTCTCGAACACATCCACATTGCGCAGGTGGTCCATCCAGGATACCTTCAACATCCATCGGTACACCCACATTTCGAAAGCAAGCCACCAGCTTTTTACACATGGCATCTGTTAGAGTCCACGCCTCAATTCCATAATAGAGAATACTGAAAACGGAACAAACCAATACTCGATTGCGAACGGAGAGTGACAAACTTTGGCCACACAGACTTTTTTACAAAAGATGTCTTGGCCTGTTCAATTCGGGCACGGACCTCTTGCATAGAACCCCAGTTTTCGTTGACCTGGCATACAAGGTACTTGCATGACCGAACACGCTCGATTTAATTGCCCTGCACCTGCAGAATACCTCCCCCAATCTGATTCTTTCCAATGACTATCCATATGATTTTTTAGGTTTAAATTTATTCCAAATTCGGCACTATTAGCTGMTACACGATCAAGCAAATTCTGAAAATCTCCCAACGTGTCCACGATTGTAACGCTGTCGTCAACGGRCCTAAGGCTATTTATGCTTACGCCATTAACGGACATTCCTTCAGGGCAGGTTTCCARGGCATCTCGAATATTTTGTTTGACTAAATGTTAAAAAGTAATGGTGAAAAGATGCAACCGTCTCGGACACGCCTTTTGATTCGAAATTTSCCCGACATCCGTTGATCTACTTTAATCAGTACAGTTGGGTTCCAGTAAAAATTTGCAATTATTTTGAGGTCYCTATCCTCCAGACCGATGTCTTCAAAGATTTTCATAAGCTTTTCAGGTTGCACCCTGTCAAGAGCCTTTTCATAGTCTATGAAACAGTCATAAACAGGAACAGACATCCCTGCACCTCTGAATCAACGCCTGGATACTAAACAGGGCCTCCCTCGTGCCTAGCCGGTTACTAAAACCGAAGTGAGATTTCCCCATACTGAACTCGCACTTTGCATATATTTTCTTGCAAATAATATTTAGGAAAATCTTAAGACAGTCTTAAGTCGATAGTCGCTACATCTCTTTGCCATGCTTTTCTTTGAAATCATTATGAATTAAAGCCAGTCGGAAGGAATGACACGCGATTGGTAGACTAGATTAAAGACCTCCACTATCAGGTGTAGCGTCTCTTCATTCTTTAAGATTTTTATCAGTTCCGGATAAATTCCATCTGGACCTGTAGCTTTTCTGTTTTTTGACATCGATACTGCATGTTGGACTTCTTCTTTAGTTATATCTAACCCTTGGCGTGTATATTGTTCAGGAGTTTTTGATATAGCTATACCCCTGGTCTACTTTGTCTTTAAGGTTGATAATAATTTTTGGAGCCATATCCAAGAGAATGCCAGTTTGAAGAGGCTTGTGTGCTTTGGAGACCTTCTTAATTTTCTTGTGCGTGTTCCAAGAATCAGATTTAGTCTCCAGATTTTCAATTTCGGGACTTCAATGCTCGTTAAACCAGTTTTTTTGGCCAATGTATTTTGTTGTTTATTTGCGTTTGTGAAAACTTCCTTGATGTTGGTCCAAGCAGTCCTCTGCCTCTCCTTGACGTTTACCATGTTTAGTCCACATGTTAGTTCGTTCCTGACCTAAGCTAGCGTTGCTGGGTTGTTCAGTCCTGTCAGGTTTGGTCTAGGGCAGTTTTCCTTTACTATACACCTTCTTGGAGTTAACTGAATATTTGCTACAAGCGGACTGTGATCAAAATTTATGTCTGCACCTTGGCAAGTTTTTGCAGATTCGATGCAACTTCTGTATCGTTAACTTATCAGTAGAAAGTCTATTTGTTTTCTGACTATCTTCCCTGGTGTATGGAGGTTAGTAGTCCACGTCTGCAGGCGTCTTGATGCAAGCTTAAAGAAAGTCTTCTAGTCAACAAACTCTTTCTCCTTACAGAACTGGCATAATCGGTCCCCATGCTCATTTGCAAGACCCAATCCATGTCCATCAACTATGTTTTCTCTCGCACCGCTACCAATCTTTGCATTCAAATCACCCATAATAATGGTGATTTCTGCCTTTTCTGCCTGAGTGATCGCTCGTTGGTGCATTTATCTGTATGATGTTGACATTATGTGGGCCGGAGCTGAGCTGCAAGAATGCTACTGGAACAGAAATCGGGACAAAAGAGGTTTCCGTTTTTGGTACTTGTGCACTCTCTATCAGCGCCACGCCATTGTAGTGATTTATCTCCAGCATAGTACGTATAATGATCGTCGATCGGACTTTCTCCAGAATTTGGCCATCTCATTTCACTATCCCCAAAATTTTGATTTTCATTCTTTTCATTTCCTTGCTGGCGTTGTCTGTTTCACCAGATTGAAACATACTTCGTTTGTGCCAAGAATCAATATTCTTCATGACTTTCCGGGAGATTCTTCGGACAGTTATGCTAATTATACTCGTGGGGAGGATAATGAAGCGCTTTCTCGTTACCTGTTCGCAGTATTAAAACCGTTGAGACAGTACTTTCTTCCTGTATCTTTTTTTTTCTATGTCTTCCTATATCTAGAAATACGCCAACCAATTACTTTTAATATTGCGGCTGCCCAACACTAACTTTCTCGCCATATCTGGCTACCAAACTTAGTTTATCCTGCAGGTCTATGCAGTTTTCAGGGTGTGGCGCGTGGAGCCATAAGTGAGAGCTGTGAAGACCAATTGTCGGAAACCATCTCCAGCCTACGAGTCTTGAAGCAACCGTCTCAAACTAAGAGGTGCTACCTAGCGCAGCCCTTACACCCCCAAAATTTATCAAAAAAGTTAAATAAAAAACATTTCAGTTCAGTGATTCTTTAATTGCTTAAAATATTGCAAATTTAGGGCTTCTGTCATTTGTATTATGATAAGAGAGCATTTCGGAATAAAAAATATATGATAGTATTTTGTCACAGTAAACATGTAAATTAAAATATTTTGTTCGCAGAATATTTGAATAGTATCCTTATTCCTTTGAAACGGTTGCAAATAATCACGAATAAATCAACCGTGTAGCTTTTACAGTTACATGAATCTAAAACAATTTTTTTAGCTAAATATAAATTTTCCATCTTTCGATTTTCCATTTTAGCTGAATATAAATTGTGAATGGTTGCAATATAAAATGTAAAAACTACCCCAATTATGATTTTTACTGCTAGAAACATGACCAAAACTTTTCTTGAAGAGGCAACACTGCAATAATTTCTTTGATAATAAAATTTGCTACGGAAGTTTGAGAAGCACGTTTAACTTGCAGCCTCAGTGGTATTTGTAGCAACCGGATGTGATTTCCTAGATGCAACTGGTATTTATGTACCAATTGGAATAAAGTGGCCAGAATTATGGAGTCCACCGTTGGAGGTTCACTAGTCTTTATTTGTATAATATAATAT
>NW_026018508.1:1404790-1429339 GCF_020466585.1 Dendroctonus ponderosae
GTTATCGTTTGTGAAGTTGACATTAATTTTAGAAGTTAGTTTGTTCCTGTTCAGTAGTTAAAGTTGTACCGAGTGGAATAAAAGTTGTAAGTTGAAGAAAGAATTTGATACTCGGCCATCCACGGTACAATACATTGTCTAGCGTCGTTTCACGTTCCCTTTTAAAGCTGTTATTTGTTTTTCAAATTCAAATAATTTGTCTGTATATCGATGGCTTTTCGCATGAGACAAAAACTTAATTTCGTGAGACAAGGGATTGGAATATTTTCAATTTGAGACCGTGATTTTTCTCATAAAGAGCAGGTTTTGTCATATAGAGTCAGATGAGATTTTTGTGTGTTCAACTGATGTTAGACAATTTTGGGTTTTGGTAGTGGCTAGCAGTAGCAGTTCTGATGCTGTGTCGCTGTAGAACGTTTGCGATAAAAAGTAAAAAAGTGCTTTTTGTGTGGCTTCTGCTGCTTTCTTGACTTTTCTTTGAGAACTTTCTTTGAGAATCGTTGACCCGTTTTTAAGGAAAGCTCCTCAATGTTTCATTGCAGGCGACAGATATTGTGGTGATCAACGTTCCTCGAGTACCACTAATTCTCTGTTTTCTGTTGACAAACATCAGTCATCGACATGTCAAAGTTACATTTGCGGGCGGTGTGTAATTTGCGTTCTTGAAAATTGAAAACACGTAAAAATGTCGAAAATGTATCAAGTTTATAATCTCCTACATAATTGTCGCGCAGACTGAAATCAATCAGAAGCATATTGTTTTTCTGAGCAGTGAAAGTTCACAAAGACAGTGATTTCCGGAGAAGTAACAGTTTTCAACAAATGTGAAAGTGATCGCGATTAAACTGATGATTGCTAACGTTTTGTAGTACTCAAAAGCAACAATTAAAACCAGTTTGAGTTCGATGGAGGCAAAAGTAACATACAAGGTAGAGGAAATGAATTACCGAAGTAATCGGTGAAGAAAAGCTACATCCCTACGGCGTCTTTATATTTATAATTTTTTTGTCGACATATTTCCTTTAGCACAAAACGTTACATCCAAACCATATATGGAACCATTGTTTGAGACTGAACAAAGCATATGCTTTATATGTTGTTGAGAAAGGGAAAGCTGAGAGCCTTAAATCAGCCTTTGTTTTGTTGATTTTGACCATTTCTAGAAAAGGCATTTTTTTTCAGAGCCCTGAGTTCTTTATGAAGAATTAATCCTTCTGGCTTCTAAATCGCTGATTACTTTACGGTAAGTGACTTTTAATGTTTAAAAATATCTGATTTGTATTGTGGTCATTTGGGCAAGCAAGCGATTGGGTAAATTTATTAGAAAATCAAAATCATTTAGCTGCTTATGCCAACTTCTGCCTAAACTCAACAGTTTTCGAATACCCGCTACCACTTATAATTCCTTCATTTATCTACGTTTCCGTACTTTTTAATTTTATTTGAAATTAATTCAACGCACTGTTTCACAAAATTCGCAAATATTTATTATTTGCTCATTAAAATAATTCTGGAGTATATTCAATATATTATTATCAAAATTAAGTATATTACAAATTTTGTATATATTGTCATATATCCGTAACTCCTCAACTTATTGATTTTTACTTCTGTGAACATTAGGGTGTGTGGATTTTTGGATGTATGGATATTGGAAAGCATTTTTCAGGTTTGTTATATAATAGTACATACAAGCATAATTCAAGCATTAGTTTATATGTGTATCTCTTGCGACGTACAATTTTAGATGAATGTTGGTTCAATCCCCCGAAATGATGCTGATTTTTTTAATAAAAATGTCGCAATGTGCAGGGTGTTTCCAAAAAAACCGATCAACAAAATAGGCGTTACACAAGCAAATTTCGACTGATTTTGAAACTTGATAAATTCTGATTCTTGAGAGCGATTTAATTTCTGTCTGAAGCGTTATTTACTATTTTGTCTGTATTGCCTGACGCGTTTTTATGTATAGCAACCTTCCTTCCATCCATCCGCTGGGTCTCTGTCCTCTGATAATTTGTATAAGCTTATGTATAGCCTTATGAAGTATTTCTCCGCCAGACTATGCATTGGTTGCAGGTATGCCGTTGCTGCCTGCTTTGTTATATTTCAATTTCTTTATTGCCCTCACTGTTTCTTGTGGTGTATTTATATTTTCCACGTCATTCAGCAGTTCGCAGAAGTATTCCGTACAGGTATTTAGAATTTCATTTCCGTTGGTTATGAGTTCTCCGTTATCCGTTGTGAGAAAATTTTATTCTCTGTGATGGTATCCTGCTTTCAGTTTTGATATTTCGCTAAAATATTCTTTTGTTCTGTTATTTTGTTTCCTTCGATTTCTCTCATTATTGATAGCGGTTATTCCCTTTTTTCCTGTCCCACCATTCTGCGTGTTGCTGTTCTTTGATGCATATAATCTTCTATATTAGGTGCTGTTGGATGTAGTAACATTTTTTTCCTAGTTAGGTTCCGTGCTTCAAGTGTCTTATGGCGGCCATCATCAAACCACCTTCTTCGCTCGGTTTTATTTTTGCGAAGTACCTATATAGATACGGTGGATATTGCTTCTTAAATCTTGGCTCATAATTCATCTATGCTGTTTTCGTCTTGAGGCTCTTTTATTTGTTCTTGGTATTTTTCTTGTGTCTCTTCTGTTTTTAGTTTTTCCGTATCCCAAGTTGTTCTGATCTCCTTCTTAAGCGTTGGGCAAGTAGAGATTCTTATTCTAATCTTTGCCCTTTGCCTTTGCCCTTACTAGAAGGTGGTCCGTATCTGAGTCTGCTCCTTTAAAGCTTCTGACGTCCAAGCAGTTACTACCATGTCTTCTACAAATTAGGACGTGGTCGATTTGATTTTGACCAGGTCTCCTTGCGTATGTTTTTATGTTCGAACATGGTGGATTTTATGAGAAGGTTGTGGGACGTAGCCAGATCGACACTGGCGGCTAAACGTAGGAATATGATCCTATTAATGCGCATGCGTTAAATGCAGATTTTACCTGCTGATCAGCTGGGTGATTAAGAGCGGAGTGGGCTATCATCTCACTCGTAATCTATGCTGTTGGTGTTCATGTTTCGTATTTAAAATTCTACTAAAGTATTTGAAATCTATTATTATGTATAGCCCTATTGACCTTCCAAAATTGGTGTCTTTTTCTTCTGCAATCAACTCCGAAAGTTCCTATTAAAGATGTCATTTCTGTCCTATTGTGCCCTCGTACTTTTACTCCCTCATTATCCCTGTATATTCAATAAATTCGAGAAGAGTTTGGTTAAAAAGAATAGATTTTATAGCATTTTTAGAACAACCATGTATTGTAGTACACGTTTCTGTGTTAAATGGTGGCTAAAATCTTAATTTTTTTGAAGTGCATTTGAACAATCATATGTCATATGCATATTCAATAACCACTTTAGCGTCCAAGCTGTGAGCCTGACGGGGATTGCAAATATAATTGCTTTGATGGGCAAAAACTTAATTGCCGGATAAACAACCCATATTTATTTTTCTGAAGTAGCGTATTATAGAGTTTGGAACACGCTGTAGTCTTTACTTACGAATTAAGGAAATTCCTAACCTCAATCCCTACGTTTAGCCGCCCTACGTTATAGTTGTTTGGTAGGCTTCTTCTTTGCGGACTTTGGCATTAAAGTATCCTAAAATCATATTTCAGTATACTCAGCAAAATATGTTCTAATTCATGATCGCATTTATTTCTTATGACTATCTAAATGGGCCAACAGGTTAACAGACAGGTGGACCACTAATTAAAATCAATTAATTTAAGAGTTAAATTATTTAAAAAAAAATGAAAAAATGTAATGCGAAGGTATGAAAACTTCTGTATTTTTACCTAACTTTGTAAGCTATGCAATATATTTTCACCTAGTTATAAGAATAATGTTCGTATAAAGCATATCTGCCCTTCGGTGAAAAAGTTCCAGGCTGCTAATGTATTTTTATATATTTCATAATTTTACATTGCGCTTTTAAAATGCCACAAACCTTTTAGTTAGTTTTGATAAACGTATTATAATTTAGATAACATGTTTCTGCATTTTTATAAAAACAGATCGTGCACATTGAGCGAGCTTAAATATTAACGGAGTAAGTACAATTTTAAATGTATGTAGGTAGTTTTAAATTCTATGTACGAGGCGAATGGTAAAGATCAATAATATTTTGTTTAGGTTTGTTTGTTTTGTAACCTGTTTTAAGAGATTACAAATATTTCTCTTCTTATTTTTTTAAGTAAAAAAAATGTATGAATACCTATATTGTCGGGAGAATTAAGCGATGGATTTTAATAAAATTTGCCCTCAATTTGTTCTTATGTAGGACTCAAATTTTAATGGGGCTACACATAGTATTTCTTTTGTGTAGCTCAAAACTGATATCGTGGTTCACATTGGAGACGACATGATGACATGACCGAGTTCAGACTTTTTCAGTTCTTCTTTGGAACTATCAACCCGAGCGGATTCCAAAGACGCCAAAATTGATTACATTAGCCAAACAAACAATATAATTTATTTATATTTTATAACTTTCGTACTACACTAATTACGGTCCAATTGCTGAATCTTGCAATTCTTATGTGATACTTTATATGTGACAAAATATAAATTATCTATTCACAAGAATGATAACTTTGTGCGGTATTCGCACGAAAAATCAAACGCATTATTTTGATATACGAGTTATAAAGAAATTACAGAACGGTCGATAGTGGTACAATTTATGAAGGAGAGGTCGGAACAATTTGGAGAGCAGTGTGTACAAAGTAATTTTTCACGACATCGAGGGTACCTTTGAAACGTTTTTTATTGCCACATGAATTGTTAACATGATATGTACGGATATAAAACAAATAAAATGTAAATTTTTTGGTTGATACTGATTATGACTGTGCAGGAAATTTAAATGTGATAAATGTGATTTGTTTTTACACAGATATTACTTGCCCTTAAAATAATATGACTCGTGACTTAGTGAAAAGCAATATTTAATAAAAATACAAATGAAAAACGTATGCTTCCATACTTTAACAAGGAACACAGATTTTATTAAATATTTTCACGATTTTCCACTGCCGTTCATTTAAAAAGTAAACGTCCTACTTGAACAAGAAAATCCGAAAAGAAATATGCTTGAACTCCTGCCGGATATCTTTATGCTTTACCCGCTTTTTAGGTAGATATATTTTGACTTAAGAATGACTGCTCAAGCCTTTTATTAATAGGATGCTTTCTTGCCAAGAGCAAGATGGTTAGGAGAAATAAAAAGATGACAAGATAATTTATTATAGAAAGTAGACGGAAGCTTTAAAGTGTATAAGCTTTTAATATTTCCTTGCCAAAAATACATTGAAACGTATACATGTAGACTATAATATTTATTTGTTACGAAAAAGCGATCAATCAAATAGGTCTTCCTGCTCGAATATTTGTATACATGCTGATTACATAAAGCATAAAAAAGGATCATTTTAGGTCTTACTCCTACTGATAATTTTATTAACCAAATATTACTGATCTAGACAACATAATCGTTATTCTTTTAAGTCAATCGTTTTCAAATTATAATTTATTTTACTTACAAATTTCAAAGAGTTGCTACATTTTGTAAGGTGGCTATGGAAGTCAATAAATAAATGTGAAAATTTGAATTTCCACGTTTAATTAATCATATACTTAATTATATCAAGGAAATAATGTGGTATTCACATGATGGAGCTCCAGTTCGCCATACAGCTCAAATTCATGAGCACCTAAATAATTAATTTCCTGAGAGGTGGGCCTGTTCAGTGGCCACCTCGTTCACCCGATTTGACAAAAATGGATTTCTTTTTATGGGCTGACGTCAAAAACGAAATTTATAAAATAACTCCAACTACAAAAGATGACATGAAGTAACCAACTGTTTTTCGAAGCATTAACAATATTGTTTTGAACTGCGTTAGCGATTCATTTCAAAAACGTAGATATTAATAGTTGCGTAAATGTTATCGGAAATCATATTGAACATTTATTTTAAAATATCACTTTAGGTATAATTTTATATTTTTATTTTTATAGACGTTTGCACCTTTATTGCATTTATTGCTTATTAAATTTTATAAAACGTTGCGCTTTCATTGATTATGTCAAGTATCATCAAATTTTGACACTTCTTTAATGCATTCCATAGCCACCTTACAAAATGTAACAACTTTTTGAAATGTTTAAATAAATTTATAATTTGAAAACGGTTGATTTCACAGCTTAAAGTGTAAATGCATTTTTGTAACTTTGTAAATTGTCTATCTAAGGACGCATTAATATACAGGTACTTGAAACCATTTGAAAAACAGAAGTTATATTGCGTTAAAAAGTTTTAGATTTAAGTCCACATTGTTAATACCCTGTACGATGTATTGATATTTTGGTTCAATAGAATCGTTAACGGATCTGTGGTGATTGGAAAGACGTATTTTTTTGTATCCTTAACTACTTTTTTTCTTCTGCAATGAAGTTTTAGATACCATGTTTTCAAGCAAAATTTTACTAAAATGGCGACAATCTGCCAACTTCGCAAGTAATAAAAAAACAATTTACGGTGCATATGCAGTGTTTCAAGCTGCATTCCATGAACTCATGAAAAATGGGTAGTTCTATTTAAAAATATACACTTTGATCTTGCCTCGTTTTTCCGAGACACTTTGTATCATATAAGATATTTTTAAATGTGCGCACTTTGTGCGTCAACAACTTTTATGTGAAACTATTTTCCGAAAGTTCAACACCAACGGAAATAATAGACTCTCACGCACAGAAAAACCACCCTGTATATTTATGGTCAAACATTTTTCAACTTTGACTTCAATAGCATGCATTGAAAATAAAGTAAACACAAATTTAGAAACATTTTCTTCATTGATTAGATTATATTTAACAGGTAGAAACATAGTTATCTTATTTGGAATGACAGAACTGAATTAATTATAAGTTTTTTTGTGCCAAATATTTTCTTCTTAAAATTATACAAGCAATGAATTTGTGTTTACGTGGTTTACTTCTATCCAATTTAGGGTTGATTTTAAAAAGATTAGTAGTTAGTACGTCCAATCGTCATTTACAGTTCTTAATTCTTCAATATTTTAGCGACTTTTTGTTTGTAGTAAATTATAATTAGCACTATTTTTTGTATTGCCATTTTCACCTGAGAACGCCGGTTTTTGACCATTTATGAAATTCATTTTCTAATATATCACCAGGAACTTCCGGATCTGTACTGTTGAAAGACACATTTCCTTTCGTTCTAAGCAGTCGACTAGCACAATTGAGGAATGATTTGTTTTTTATTAGCTCTTTTATTCGTTGTCTCCTTTGGCCAATTAAAAAATCTCTAAACCACATTGACAAGTTTGTCTGGCGATGACTGGTAACTGATCCGGCTGAAACATCATAAAACTTTAGATGATGTTTTAGAAAATCCAAGTAATATGAAAAACATCTAAAATGACATTAGAAAGCTAATGTAAAGCTCAACTATTTCTTATTTAGATTGGGATGGAAAGGAAGAAACCAGCACATCATGTCATGGTTCACAAAGTTCTATGTTTTCCAGAGTTAATCTTTTTTGATAGTTACTCCTATGTGTAGAAGCTAGTCAAGAAAGTTGATCCACTTTAAATTGATTCTACTGAAAATGGAATTTAAGTAAGGTAGTGAAAGAGTTTTTATTTTTCCATATGCTTGTATGATATTAATGATCTCTAGTGTTATTCTTTTATTTAGTATGCTGCTTAATGTATAACTGAATTCAAACCTAAGAACTAATTAATCTTTTTCAATTTGAATGATAAGTGGCAGACTTTTTCCACCTCATTCGAGTAGTGTGAAGCCTCCATAAATCCGTATTCACGACAAAATGTACGACATAATACAATTGTGGCCTATACTACACTTTCTTGGAACATATCCACTTTGCAAAATAACCCACTCCACGTCCTTTATAATGGAGATAGAACAACGAGATGGGAGCTTTGTTCGTGAAAGTCGACCTTTGATACAGAGATAGTCTAAGGACGAGGTAATTTTTGCACCCTCTTCGCACTTGTCACAGAATAATGGGAGATAATTACACTTTTTCTTTTGTAGTTTGATTGTATCTGGTGCGAATCAATTCGTCTCGCTTACAGAAATTTATATAAAAAACATTCTGGTCAATTTCAGTACCGGAAATTAATTCGCACCTGCATAGAGTTTTCATCGATATTATCAGTCAATCATAAATGATCTACGCTATTTTAGTTATTGAAAAACATTTTCTCTGTTGGGAGTTCTAATTTATTGCTCATTAAAACGTAGATCTACTTTGCAATAGGTTTAGATGGAAAGTGAATTATTTGTATAGATCCTGTCTTATTAAAACTGTGTCCTTATAATGAAAATTCGTGTTACATAACTATACAGAGTGTCCCCATACGGGTAAAGAGTGGCTGTGTCTCGAAACGGTAGGGACTAGCAGTTTGGAAAAAAATCCTTATAAGTAAAGTCCTTAAAAGTAAAGGCGTAAAAAATGACTGGGAAATGTTTTGAAATTCCTATCTCGAACCGTTGGAGACGTAACTTCTACCACAAAACAAAATAGGCTTGGTATTTCGGAAAAGGGCGAGATGAGCTGTAACTTTAAAAACGTCATTTGAGAGCTTGTGTAATTCCGCATCGTTTATCTTTTTAACAATTTGTTGTATCTTTCATAATAAAACACGGAAAGGCTAATGCAGTTTTCAATACTTCCATGTTAATATGTCCTGAAGTATAATGTACTTAACCGATTTTACTATTTTTGTACTAGTTTGAAAGAGCATTTTAATATCTTTAAAAAGCCCATTTGTTGTTAAACCGTTTAATCTAAAACAAATCAACGAGATCGCCTTTTCTATTGCGATTACAAATTTTTCTGATTTTTGGAAAATAGTTAAATGGAAGGATACTAGTAATTTGACATACCCCTTCACAAGTTGAAATTACCTACATTTCAGTGAAAACCACATCGTTATATCTCCAGTCGTTCTAAAAAAAAAGAGAAAAAAGAAAATGCAAATATTTATTTAAAATGCACATTTTTGAAGCATTGGATTGCAATTAGTTTTGCAGCGTGCTTAAAAACTACCGGCGAACGGCACAAATAATAACAATGAAACAGTAAAAGTTAAAAAGTCTTAGAATTACCCACACAAAATCAAGCCAAAAACATCTCACAAATGTTCAAAATGCCATCCATCATTCTCAATGCATTTACTTACTCTAAATTCCGTAGAAAAAAACTGCTACTTTAGTCTCAGCCCTGGATAAGGTTCTAACGGCATTTTAAATTCTTCCCATCATATTTTCCCTGGTTGTGGGTTTGTCTTGGAAAAGCAGGTCTTTTAATCTACCCCATAAATAGAAGTCTAAGCAAGTAAGATCTGGCGAACGCGGTTGCCAGAGAAATAGACTTTCTCTTCGAATAACCCTAATTGAAAATTTCTCGTCTAAATACTGACGTATGTTTCGATTATAATGCGCCGGACAACCACCAAGCTGGAACATGTTCTCCTTGCTTGCAAGTAGACATCTCCCAAAAGCGGTGGCAAAGGAACGTTTAAAAATGCCAAGAACCTTGCTCCATTAAGTGTTTGGTCAAAAAATGTGGTCCTATAATTTTTCTTTCTACGATTCAACACCATACGTTCAGACTCCAGCGATTTTGTTGTTCTACTTGCCGCATGCAATGTGGGTTTTGCTCGGACCAATAATGCATATTATGCAAATTCACACCCCCTGCGCTATTGAAAGTGGCTTGGTCGGTTTATAATATGTGTGACAGAAAATTTTGATCTTCCCGAATCATATTTAACAGTCAGTAACAATGGCTAACCCACTATCATAATCGGTATCATGTAACGCCTGGTGTAAAACAATGTGGCAGGGGTGTATACATATTATAATTTTCCAGAATCTTGTGGACAATTGTTTTTGGGACTCCCAGGTCGTCCGATATCTTTCACGTGCTTAAGGCGGAATCGTATTGCACGTAACGAAAAAAAAAAGAAAACGCCCTCTAGTCAGACGCGGATGCAACTTTCGAGTCAGGGGGGGGGTCTAGTAATAGAAATTCTTTGGTTGTCTGTGAAATTAGAAACATTATTGTTAGTCGACATAACGACATAAACCTAGCACAAGAGGGGTCATGATCCCCCATGACCCCCCTTGTTCTGGGTGATCCGCTCTTGCCTCTAATTGACTTGTTTCAAACCAAACGGATCAACGAAAAACGGCTAGTCCTCTCCGTAGTCGAGATACAGCTGTACATTAAGGAATGGAAATGCACCGCTTGAATATAAATTAAGGAATATGCCAATAAAATATTCTTAAAACTATTTTTAAAGATACAGTATAGTTTTAGTTGTATAATTTAAATTTAAATATTTAATAATAGTTAAATTTATTTTTGTTTCATTTCTGACAAAACATGTTGCTCTCTTATTGGAAATTGGATCTAAATGTTATTTTATACCTGCCAGTTTTGATTCTGTAGAAATTGTGTAGAATCACAGAAGTAGCGTAGAAACTTATGTCACCTAGTAATAAGAAGTGATAAAATAAAGTGTAGTTAACATTGAAAATTCCCAATGTAGACATAAAATATATGAGTGTGTCTTTTGCTTGCTTATACTTGCCTGTAAAGATCAGCTAGAAATTTCCAGGAGGAATCAAATTTCAAAATGCGTTAACTTATATTTCGAATAAAAGTTGAACTCCGGACGTAAAATATCTTCTGTAGCCATGTTCCTATCCTCACCTAATGCTTGCAATCTTCTGTAAAAACGAAATTCTAAATAGTTTACAGAAACAATACATTTTCTCAAATTGCGAATTAATAGTGAGTATTGTTAGTATAAATTTCCGTCATGCATTAAATTCACGAAACGTAAAATTTTACCTTAAAACTTTTGAAACAATATGAATACAAAAACAGGGGAATAAAACATTGCTTTATAGGAAAATTGGTGTTAGAGATAAAGAATCACACAAAATAAAACAGTGCGATGTTATTGTCGGCCAATATTTTGATGGATTTCTTAAGGATAATTTTCCCCAGTTAACATTTGACCATTTACTTAACTGTAGGAAACTGTATTGCTATTGGTTTATACAAAATAATGCTGTGACAACGTTTTAGTGTACTGATAAGGTAAACTACCTTTAATCCGATCGGAACAATTGCGCTTTTTTCCTGGGTACTTTTACAATATATTTTTTCAAGTTATTGTTTTTTCGATTAGTTTACTGTTTTAAGATGAACAGATTTATAATGGAACCTGAAATATGTTCTCACATTAAATCGTCTGAAAATTAATCAGTCACAAAGTGGTCATAAAGTACAATTAGCGGTTACTTTATTTTGCATAATCGACGTGTTTCAAACCGACTCAAAAATACTAGTTTAGTTAAAAATGTTTAATACAAGTAAAACTTCTGTAAGACAAAATTGGTGCATAATTTTTCAGTCGTTGTCAAAAACATCCCATCTGATTACTCCATGATGAATGTAAAAGTTGTCGAAGTTGATACTGTAATACGTACCGTATGCTATTTTTCTTAATATTGGGTGGAAATTAGCCGTCGAAAATATAAGATTTTGAAAAAACAGCTTTGAAAATGTTGTTATAACAGATAGCTGACAGTCAGTGACAAACGGTCAAGCTGTCAGCGTGCGTGGCGAAAGTTATTACTTTCCACACAGAGGTAGTGTTTTTAGTCGAAGGCAGCGGGCAAAGAAATCACCCCGTACATAATTTTATTAAAAAATTGAATAATGGGAGAAAATATAAATTGTTTTTTATTATTTCGCTAGAAGTTGCTTTGAAAATGTGAACGAGCAGTAACTTAAAAGTATAATTATTAAAGGTACAATTGTTAAATGTATAATTTTCAGCTTCAATAGAAGATCGTACAAGTAAACGGTTAGAAGAAAAGTCTTGGGGACGTTAGTCCTCTAAGGAATCCTTTTTCTTATTGTTTAGAGGTTCTCTGGGTTGAACGAAATCAACTTTTACCGAATGATGAGAATACATTTCTTTTTTACTGGTGGATAAAGGCTTTGATTGTGGCATTTTTCTTTGATTTGCAGTATCACAGTCAGCCCTTTGATTCGGCCCTGAAAAACGCAAATGATTGAAACATAACATTAGGAACAGTTCAATATTAATCTGCTTATGTCTTGCTGAGCTAACTGAGCACTCGCTGAGACTCATTCGAATCAAAATTTTCAGAAAAATCGTCTCAGCTTAATCCGTACGAAAAGGCAGACTAATTATCTTGATTTAAAATATCCTCTGAAGTTTCTTTTGTGGTGGATGGTTTTGGATTAATCTCAGATAATATACTGGATAGTTTAGCTATATTAATTCCTTCAAAACATTTTTGTAGATTATTTTTTGAGTGTTCGGTATAAAGTTGAGAGTTATCTGAGCGCCATCCTCTCATCTGTTCAATCAGTTGCATGTTTGCACCTGATTCAGACAAAACTGTAGCTGTAGTCTGCCGAAAACAATAGCCAGTGTATCTTTTAGCAATTTTCAAAGCTCAATATGTAGCAATGGTATAAGAAGTTTCATTAATTTTGTTAATGCCAATCACTAGATGTAAGTTGATCACTTTCTTTTCTTATACTGTACAAGAAAATTATCTGTGCATTTTTGTGGTGGCCTCAGTGAAATAGACTTTTTTAATGCTTCATAGAAAAGTTATCTAATGCTAAATTCTTGTAAATATTGTGTGCTAGTTCTAAGCACTAATGCGATTAATCAATTGCCTTCGGCAATTACATTCTTGATTTTCAAATTTGTTAGTTCTTGGAATCGAAGTCTACCACAAATTCCAAATGTAAGAATAACCTGAAAGATATATAAGATATATACCTTAAAAAAAACTGCATTTGAAGCTAAATACACTTTTTCGGCGCTTTCTTTATATATTTTTTGATGTCACTCCATCTCAAAGTAAGCGATTGCTTTGGTTTATAACCTTTGCTATTTTTTTAGCAAGGCTTTTAAGTTTCCAAATCCACTAATATCTGCATTTCCTTAAGTACTTCAAGCCTTTATTAACATATGCAGACCATAAGCTCCAAAGAGTTGGCGGCTTTAAATTTTCTTTCAGTTTGGTAAAATATACCACATATTTTTTTCTTCTGAGCTTGAAAGTGAATTTTGGTTCTGCATTTTCCGGTTTTTATATTTTTAGTAGGCTACTAGGTATCGTTCTCTAGGTTTTTTGGCAACGTTTCTGTTTCAATTATAAGACTTGCTTCTTTGTCAAATTTTTACATATTTCTTTCTCAGATTTACCAACCCAAGACATTTTTTGAGTCATACGGCTTTGAAAAGTCCACAAAACGCCCGAAACGATTTATCAACCAAAATTCGCCGTTGCTAGTTACCGAGTCAGAACGTTGCGTGCGAAAGCTATTGTAGTGGGTAAAAGTGATTGTTTCGCCAACGAAAACAGTGGCGAAAGGGCGTACTTTCCGGCAGGGGATTAAGAAAAACATATTTTAAATCGAGTTCTCTAATTTCATAAAATAAATTCTTTAAATGTTGCTTTATTTTCCTGACCGCGTGTAATTGGTATTATATTTTATTCCTTCCGGGGTTTCAGTCAAAGTGTGAAATAAATTGTTTTATAGGTCTCGTTTATTTCATGACTTTGACTGAAACCCAGGACGGAAAAGAATATAATAATTCGAATGTTGCTTAAGGATCTAGAACCAATCTGGAATCTGTTGATTTATTTTCCAATAATTCTACTACCCCCCCTTTGATCTAAATGTTACATTAATTTTGTTGAACTGGTCACCTTTACACAGTTGTAACATTTATTACAACTTCAATAATATATTCGACCCATAAAATAAATGCAAGAAATTTAATATTTAGTTGGTTCAAACGATTCGAATTCTTCAGTTAATTTTTAACTTTTAATTTTTAATTTTTAGACTCATTAAGTTTGTCGTACCATACTTGATAAATATTATTTTTGATCAGTAGCAACTTTCTATCACTTTTAAAACAAGTCTATCACTTTAATAAAAGCACGTCAACGAAAGTTGTACAACTTTTATAAAAAAATTAACAGTACTGCTCTACACTTATTTTAAAGCTCAGCTTTTAGCTTAAAGCATAAATGAGGCACAAAAAATGCAATCTAATTAAGAGTATAATTTGAGTCGTAACTCAGCCGAATTATTAGTTCAAAGTTGCCATATTTTTTAAATTAATTTGAGTTAGAATAATAACAATAACAAAATGTTAACAATGAAAGTAATATTAGTAAAAACAAATTTATTCAAGAACCATTAATTGCATATGGAATTCACAAGGGCTTAGAAGTATTTTGAAGCAATTACTCTTTATGACGGTTGGATGCTCTGTGCTACCTCCATAATTAGATAAAAATACCATCTAGACAGAAAGGCAACCTGTGCCTTTGATATATGACGCTATTACTTTTAATTTACTTGTAATTGCCTTTCATATCCGCTAGCTCTCACTAACACGAATTGTTGAGATAGTCTAAGATACTAGTCAGCCATTGTTTTGTAATTAAAAATACTAGTAATTGTGAATGTGACTTGAAAGGTGATTTATATTATGTTAATAGTTAATTTAAAGTGTTATTGTTGGTAAAGTAATTAATCTTACTCCCTTTCGATTTAAACGTGTAAGCACCGCCAGGGAGCAACACTGGAAGATAAGCAATTTTTACAAATTCAACTTACAGCTTACAGCCATAGATTTGCCCTAAGTCACAAATGTTGGTTTCAGAGAAATGAATCATCAAATTTTTCTTACAATGGAAATTATAAATTAAATTAGTTTGTGTGATATAACGATTCAAATTAAGTACAAAAACTTAACTACTATTCACGAAAAAAAAACAACAATTTCTAAATGCATTTTTAAACAAAAAAGTACTTGGGTTGTTTTGCCTTTGAATTAAAACTAATTATCAGAAAATACAAAAAACGACAAAGCGAACAATTTTTTTGAATCTTTAAATCTTTTTTACAAAAACTAATGTTAACATTACTACATCTTAATTTATTTGTAATCTGACAACAAATTTATGTAGTCATCTTGTTCTTCGACATTTTCAATTTGCGAACCTTCATCTGGGTTGCTAGTCGTTTCTTTTTTCATTTTTTGCGGCTTTGGCTTACGGGGCAGGTCTTTATAAAATTGATGGTATATTGAAGGAAATAAATCTAGCAACTTTTGTAAATTCTCTCATTTCTCATAGCTAATTTTTCTTGGTAAAGGGGTTCTAAGTTCTAAGAAAATTGGTTGAATGTGTGTTCGTTCGGAGTGCAATTAGTAAAGTGATTCTTGTATTTTTTTAGATTTGAACACATCTTATAATAGTATAGATCGTTTACTCGACTTTTTATAATGTGGGAAACTTACGCTATGGAAAGGGCACATGTGTATTATATACAAGTATGTACCCGGTTATTCCTGTAGTGAAACTATTTAACTATTTTCAAAAACTAATATATTTGCAATAATTAGATCACGAATTATGCCGCAAAGTTTTTGAAGGCAATCTGCCTCATTACCATTACGCAAATATCTGATTACGTTTGACTTAAATATCAAAAGCCCAAGGGAAAATAAAAATTAATACCTTCAAGAAATTTTCAGAAAAAACATTCCCAATATTTTTCTCCTACTCTGCACGTCAGCCCCTATAACCCCTGAAACAAAATGGCGCAAATTTTGAGTCATCCTGTATATTTAAGAAAGTTTATTTGTAAAAATATGATAAAACTTCAGCATTGACCGCACATGTTTTATCTAGAACTTAAAAAAGACCCCTCTTTTAAAGAAAAATTTTAGGCAATAGCCATATATGATTTAAAATATACAGGGTGTCTCGTAAGCACATGATGAAAGGGATACTGCGATATCATTTGGATAAAAAGAATACGATCCGACTTAACTTTTATTAACAAAAAAATCTCTGGCTTGTCTGCTATTGATGGTCAAAGTTCTTCAAGAAAATTRTCTTTTTTGAAAAWTCGAGAGAATGATACGATATTGTACCGTGGATGGCCGAGTATCAAACTCTTTCTTCAGCTTMMAACTTTTATTCACCTCGGTATAACTTTAAATGCGGAASAGGAACAAACTAACTTCAAAATTAMCGTCAACTTCAMAAATAATAACAATAACACACGGAAAACTCGCTCTTCAGTCTCGCGGGGTTTAACCTCTTCTGTACCCGGTCGCTGCTATCACTTCACTCCCCATGTCTGGTTCTCGTCGTCTCTTATATAGTTTCCTCCAGGTAACCCAGATAGTTCTCCAGAACAGGTGCGAAACTCAAATGGGGCTCCCATTTACTGAAATACCATGAATTTCGATCCGCCCATTTCAAACGTGAGTACCCCAGGCCATTTCCGTTACAATATATTTTGGTGAAACTCGCTGAGAACCTCGTACCATTCTCCCGAAATTTCAACGAAAATATTTTTTTGGAAGAACTATGACCATTAATAGCAGAGGAGCCAAACATTTTTTGACAATAAAAGTTAGGTCAGATCGTCTTGTTTGGTGCAAAGAATATCACAGTATCCTTTTGATCATGTGCTTACGGGACACTCTGTACTCAGGCATCTTCTCTTGCAAAATAGTGTCTGTAGATTGTGGACAGAATAGAGAAAGTGGACGGAATACAGTTTCTGCATACCTACAGCTAGAAAACAAAGGATGATAGCTAATTTACGTTTTTGCCATTAACTTTAGGGCAAACAACTTTAAACATCGTGGGATCATTTTTTTYCTAATTTCTTAGGTAATTAAGTCGCGATTTTCATTAAAAACATCAARATTTGCCCAACTATTCCTAGATGATTATTAATAAGTATTCCAGATTCTAAGCAAGAAACTTAAAAAACAAATATTTACCTGCTTTGGTACCAAGTCATAATAACTTTACTTACATTCGTGTCAACCGAAACGATAAATGCATGACTATTTTATAGGAAAATCGACATTTACGCCTAGAACCTCAAGTCCTAAACTAATATTTACAACTGAGCTGAGTTTGACTCCCAAATTGAGTACGCACATTGCAAAGTCCCATAACGTAAAACTTTGATTTCTCGTATTCATCCAAATAATTACCGGTAGAAATTTCAAATCGTCAATATTGGTTCTATCGATTGACTGTCAATATTCAAAAGCTGGGCTATTTATCCAAACTATTAAATTTGTCGCATAGAGAAAGCTGGGAAAGCAGCGGTGAAACGAACAGAACGTAAATGGAATGTGACAGGAAGGTATAATGCGAATGACTTTAATCTGAGCTTCATCCTGTAAGTTCTTTAAAACTGAGATGTAGGACGTTTGATATAGGTAAAGGTCAATGTGGAAAATCGGGTTAGGGGCATGTCGATATGCAATATCCCTTCTCGGAATTTGATTGCATGATGATTAGGTTGCTGTGATCTAGCTTCTAATCTTGTGTGTTTAATTCTCCTTTAAGTATTTAATTTATACTGTAACTAATAAGTTTTTTAATAAGTTAATTATGATTGACTACAAGTCGCTGCTTGCTAAGTCTAGAACTTCACGCCTGACCTGAATATTTTTACGAAACTAAGCATTCAAGGGTTTCCGAACATAAGATCTGCGAATTCAAATCTGCGATCAGATTTTCAACCCCTCGTATGAAAAGTGCTACATCCACATCTAAGTACGAAAATGGCTATTTTTGGTAACCTTGTATGCCAACTACCAACCTGCACTAATAACAAAAACGTAGGTTTAGATAATTTGTAAATCACTAAAAAAATGAGATATTCCAGTTTGAAGAAATTCTAGATACTAGTTGGCATTCAAATTTTGTTGTAATACATGCGGATGCCAAAAAATAGTCATCGACTACTCCGCATCATACATTTTCTTTCATCACATAATTTCATTTCTTTATACATTTTTATGCAGCATTTATTCAATCTGCATTAGAATTGTGTTTAATTGTTAATGAAATGACGTTGTTCTCTGTTTAGTTGAAGTTTGCTTACTTGTTTTCCTATCTTAATACCAGATGTGTTTTGCTTACCTCTCTCATGATTACTTAATTATTTTCATTCTTCTCCCTTACCAATTCGCAACTTTTTAACGGCGCATTATTTCATTCAATTTATTTTCGGATTACTTTAATTGTATTGCAGTTGTAGTGGTAACCAGTAATTATAATTGCTTGATCAAGTCTTACCTCTTTGCAATCGATTAATTTCTGTATACTTATGATAACTACTCGATCCGAAGCTTATTTGCATCAACTTAGCAATTTTTTTTATTTCGTTCTTGTATAGGAACTGGCTCTCACTCTGATCCCTAAATTCGTTAGATTTCGTCTAGTAGTATTTGGTTTTGTGTATCGAGGCTTTGTCTTTTAATGTAAGCGGCATCACATTTAATCGAATACACAAATACATCTTACCGCTTCAGTGTTCATGATTTTTTCTTCTTCTTCCAAATATGTGCTGTTCGGGTGGTTGTTTATACATAATGATGTATTTATTTTCTGGTATTAGTTATTCTTCTGATGTATATTAATCGTGTCATGCTTCGAATCTAGCATTTTGACTTCTAATCTTGCCTTACAGTTCTTTGGACTTTTTTAAATTTTGTATTACTGATCTCTCCTAAAAGTTTGTAAAATGTTCGAGTGTTTTATTTCAAAAGACCCGTACGCTCCCGTCATAATTCTATCTTTACAGCGCTCTGTTTTATAATTCCAACTTTTTTTTATCACCCTGCAGATGTTGGGAAACTTTGAACAAGGAAACTATTGGGGATCAGTCTGTTGTATTCTTTAAAAAGAAAAGGTCCTACGCAATTATTATGGTATTAGAATCCTTATAAAAGTGCCGTAAATGGGACACACTGTACATTTCTAATAATAATTTAGCTCACACGCTTGGCGATTTTTTGAGCACTGCTCTGTTAGATTATCAAAACAGTGCATTTATTTGTGAAGGTTTCTGAAGTGAGAAGAGTACAACTCTCGTAAACACATTGCCAATTTTCAACCAGCATAATTCATAGTCTCGTACTATCTAAAAATTTGTAGTTTCTGGTATCTCAGACGTCTCCCGAACACTCTTTATACACTTTCCAGGCACTTCGCATTTTATTTTTACATACGGGCTAACATGTACTAATGTCTATTAAAAATAATTTCGTGAAAGCTCTATGTGATGCTCTTTGAAATTATATCATAGATGACTAAGTCAATACGTATGTCCTTCGTGGCTTTTATGTTCCACTCTCTGGAATTACGATAATAAAGCTTTTAAAGAGCGACGAGTCCTTTATGCGGGACAAAAGCCGTGAATAGCGAGAAACAACTGACACAAATTACAGCTTCGGCCCTCACATTTCTATGTTAAAATTTGTTCTTCGCTTGATTTTCTTTTTCCAAATAGTATGAACTTTTTACAGTCGGGCATTTTGCATATATTTCATCTTTGGATAACGAAATTTTCGCTCCGTTTTCAGATTTCAATGGGGTGGCGTTGAAATCGAGATACGCTGTTGTTTATTCCGTTTTACCGTAAAAAATTTCAAAACAACAAACTTTCATTCTTAGAGAAACCTTTCGACACTTGAAATAGTTCAGTGGTTCGCTTATCAATACTTTCGATTAATTTTTTCCAGTTTTCGTTCGTCAGATTAAAGGTTAATTTACAAGGTAGCGAAACAAGATGTACCAAATTGCAAATAAATGTTGCCTATCGCACAATCATTTCGTTACCTGCTCTTCGACAAAATTCAGTTTTATCAGTATTTTCGAATCAGAAAAAATTACATTTGTAACTCTTCAAAATGCAAAAGGCAGGAGTTGCTCCTGAATGAAAGACGCAAACCAGTAGAGGGTAAATGCCTGCTCAAAAAATTGGTAGCAAGGCACGAAATGCGCGTGTTTGCGGCGCGGCTTGGTGGAAAATATTGTTGGCAAAGTCAGCTACAAACGGCTCACGGTGTTTCTCTTTTGCTGCCTCCGCTTAGCTGGAGCACATCGAATAAAATCAATGAAAAATGTTTCCGAAACCTTTTCCCAGTGCACATTTCTGTGCGTTTCTATAATGCGCGTTTGGACATTACATTTGCCTTAAGTATATACCGGTTTCTCTGCTAACTTTTTCTCCTTAATTTTGGGTTAATCCTTCCAACGTTATATTAAAATCAAACAACTTCCGTAAAAAATGTTTGGCTTTCCATTATGCTACCGATATATTTGAGGTATTGCTAGGAGAAGCTTTTATATAGCTACGGTAGCTCCTACAATTTTAGACAGGTTTTATCAGCTTAGTCAGCTTCATATTTCAACGGAATATTCGTTTGTTACTTAGTTTTTAATAATAATGCCCTTAAAAGAGCCAGACAGTATTATGCTCTTTTAGTAACTAGTAAATGTCTAATATACAGGGTTATTTAAAATGAACGACACTGTGTTGCTCTGGGGATACTGCGAAAATAATTTTACAAACATGTAAAAAATAGTCCCTCATAAAATACTGAGCTATCCGCTAAAAAATTTCAGTAATTAGGCAGCTGTATATTTGATTGCCGTTGCGGATTATATTCTTTTCATTAACAGTGCCCACATCCCTGTTACGTAATGCGTCAATTAAGAAAAGTCTAAAGTGACATTGAAAATTAAATTTTAAAGTAATTTAACTGATTACTGATGGAACTATACAGAGTGGCCATTTTCTGAATCTTTGTATGGGTAACTTCTACATTTTTAAAGATAGAGAATCCGTTAAATGGGCAATTGGGCAGAATCCGATTGCCTTACATTACCGTTTTCAAAATGTAGGTACCCGGCTTAGTTCCCGAAATATCCTGAAAAGACAAGAAATCAACACTTTTTTAATTATCATATAATTCGTAAACTGCTTAAATTAGAAAAAATTTAACATTGTCTTTGGTAGAACTTTTTGCGTTGAATTCAATAAACTAGCACTCGTTGGCATAGTCAACTTAATTTACGAGATAAAAAATAAACTTATGTTTTTTTAAATAGTAATCATAGTTGGCTGTGGGCCTTTTAAAATCCTTATTTTTTTTTAATTTAACGATATAACTGTATGTTTTTTTCCTTTTGGTGCCGTAAAACATCAAAAGAAGATAAAAAATGTGTAGTAGGCTATGGAAACAAGAACTGTATTATCACACAAAGCACAAAACAATAATCCGAGAATGTCTAAGTTAAAGACAGAATACCCCCCTCGCAACTGCAGTGGAAGCGTCTACATAAGAACTATTAAGAGATCGGTTGCGACGAGAATAGAGAACACCGACGAAATTGTAAACTGGGACATGTGGAAAAGTCGGCAGTGGCGGAATACGCCCTCAGCGATGGAACACACAACGTCTATTTCGGAGAGGCACAGGTTCTGGCCACAACAACATGCTATCGTCTCCGACTAATACGAGAAGCTGTTGAACTAAACTAAACAGGATATGGTTTCCAGCGCTCACCAACGAAAAAACAGCAGGAAAAAGCAACAGCTCAGGACAGGAGAGAATATCTAGTACACCGGAGGATAGCAACAGCCAACAGAATGCGCAGGCTCCGATGATACAGGCCACGTCATCACAAACCACGTCAGCGCAACCAATCCATAAATACGGACTGTGCCCGAGGAATTGAATCAGGTCTGTACTACACGACGAAAAACCCCAATTTCATACCCCCTAAACTCCAGAGACATTTAAACAAACTCACAAACTGGACAAACACTTGGAAAATTAACATCAACGCCGACAAAACACAAACCCTCATGATCACGAACAAAAGAACAGCCAATCTCAATCCCATTACGCTACACAACCAAAACATCGCCTGGGGCAAAAAGGCTAAATATCTAGGCATCACCTTAGACAAAAAACTAACATTCAACGAACACATCACCGACAAACTAGCCAAAGCGCGAGCAGCGAGGGCCGCCCTTCACCCACTTCTGAAACGCACCAGCAAACTTTCTATCAAAAACAAACTCCTAATTTACAAACAAATTATTCGTCCCCAAATTCTCTACGGCTCCTCAGCTTTCATTTTGACCTGCAAAAGTACACTGAAAAAACTACAAACCCTTCAAAACAAAATCCTACGATCGATCTGTCACGCTCCTTGGTACGTACGTAACAAAGACATCCACAATGACCTAAAAACTGACACTATCCCTGAATTCCTGACCAAAAAACACGCAAAATTCAAAGCCAAAGTCCTTAGCCACCCAAACCCATTAGTCCAAAACACCTTTAAACTTCCTAGCAATGACCAGGGCCAGAAAACCATCATGGCCCCCCTTAACTGGGATTAGCTCCCCAAAACCCCCACACAAACCTCCCTTTTCTTCGCCCCTTCCCCCTAACCCCAACCAGAGGTGCCACGGGAAAAAATCCACTGGTCACTTCTACTAAGCACACATTCAAACTTAAACTCTTCTAAATTTAAAACTTAAAAGTCCCGAAAAGGGCAGTCAAAAAAGAGCAAAAGTTCCAACGAACTAGCTCAAGTAAAATATCCAAAACATCCGGAATTGAATCAGAACAGTGTAAGCCCTCAAGCAAACCACTTCGGAAGATGCAAGCCACTCATGCTTGCGAAACGTCAAGAAGAAATTCTAGCCAACGACGGCATAAAAACCCAAAAAACCCATTAGTTTCAAGGAATGGCCAAGGAATGTTTCGGTGTTCTAATACTTCTTGAACAGCTCTGGTGCGATGTGGCCTGGCATTGATCCATAAAGGTGAACTGATCCCCTAATTCATCACGTGGGGTTATAATTCTATGAATAACCTTTTAAAGGTAATAGGCACCTGTCATCAACCCCGATATGTGAATAAGGGGGATCTTTCTAAAGAACATTATTATGTTAAACCCCAAAAACATTTGTGTTCCACCGCAATATGGAGCAACTGCAACGGCTGTATGAAGCCTATTTCGGCGTCCTGCTTCTCTCCAAACTCTTACTCGGTAATCATCACTCACCAATCCAAACCGCGATTGATCGGTAAAGAGCCCATTTCTCCGCTCTGCCCATCTCCAGTTTTGATTATTTCGTGCCCATTGTAAACGGGCCCTTCGGTGGCGATGAGTTAAGAAAGGAACTCTTAGAGGCCTTCTGGACCGCAATCCTGATTGTAAAAGTCTTCTGCGGATAGTAGCACTGGATATCACACGGTTATACGTTCTCTGGAACTGAGATATTAGTGCCGGTAGGGTGACTGAGCTCTCTCGACGGACTCATTGGGAAATATAGCGATCTTCTCGTATCGTGGTAAAGTGAGGACGACCACTTCGAGGTCTGCTGTCACTTAACCAGTCTTTTCAGCGTCTAATTGTCCTGCTAACTGTGCTTCTAAGAAAGTTCAGCCTAGTGGAAATATTGTGCCTAGATAAACCTTCTTGTCACAGAGCAATAATTCTAGTCCTATCAAACGCTGACAACTCGTGTCTAGGCATGCTGCACGATTCAGATACTAATGCCGGCTACTAGTGATCAATATAAAGGTGCAATTTTTGCAGCATAACAATTTTAAAGGCGTAAACACATTTTTTTCGGAAATTACATCAGGTTCTTTACTTGTAAACAAGTATGTTTTATTTGCCAATAAAACAATTTTGTATAAACTAAACGTATGTAGTAAATACGTGGGGGGTGCAAGACTTTTGAAAGTGTATTTTTATCATTATTTTGAAGCAGCAAGTGTACTTAATCTGCGGCATATTTCTACATTTATTGGCAGTCACCCCGGGCATGATTATCTGAACTGTCTGGAATTAATAATCTGTAGGAATTCCTGTCTTCTATTGGTCCAAAACTCACTATAGGCGCACCATTGTTTAAATAATGGCCATTTTATTTTTCTAGTAGAATGCGGGAAGCTATTAGACTTAAATTATAGCTTTGGCTCTGACGGTCCTTTGTCCTCTATTTGCGTGCCTGTTTTCAAATAACATTCACTTGTTACGAAAGAAGCTTCTTTTTCGTAATGGTTCGTGATGGATAGAATATTTATATTACGAATATATGTGGTACGAATTGAAAAATTTAATTTCACACCCACTATATGGGTGAAATAAATGTTTCGCTGTATTTTTGTCATCTTTTTCAATTTATCATTTCCCAAGATAGCAAAATTAATGTTGTTTTTCCTGTTTAATGTAACCATGCAACAGCGACACGTAGAATACAATAGCGCACAATATAAATTCAAGGGCGTCAAACCTGTGAATGCCAATAAAATATGGTGGGTGTCAGGAAACAATATATCAGGAGCCCATGTCTTGAATCCGTATATGGTTCAAGTGAAACACTTTCCGATAATTTTGCATCGATTTTACTTGGAGTGACAATAAAAGCTATTACTTTATTTATGTAGGCTAATATTTAGAGTTTATAGAAGCAACGCAATAAGTCTCCTATATA